>NC_080686.1:105156523-105502046 GCF_030445035.2 Dasypus novemcinctus
TGGTGGTGGTGGGATGGTGGTGGTGATGGTGGTACTGATGGTGATGGTGGTGGTGATGGTGGTGGTGTTGGTGGTGATGGTGGTGGTGGTGGTGGTGTGGTAGTGATGGTGATGGTGGTGGCAATGATGGTGGTGGTGATGGTGGTGGTGATGGTGGTGGTGGTGGTGGTGTTGGTGGTGATGATGGTGGTGGTGGTGGTGATGGTGGTGGTGATGGTGGTGGTGGTGGTGTTGGTGGTGATGATGGTGGTGGTGGTGGTGGTGATGGTGGTGATCGTGGTGGTGATGGTGGTGGTGAGATGGTGGTGATGGTGGTGGTGGTGGTGGTGGTGGTGATGGTGGTGATGGTGGTGATGGTGGTGGTGATGGTGGTGGTGGTGATGGTGGTGATGGTGGTGTTGGTGGTGATGGTGGTGGTGTTGGTGGTGATGGTGGTGTTGGTGGTAATGGTGGTGGTGGTGGTGATGGTGGTGGTGGTGGTGGGATGGTGATGGTGGTGATGGTGGTGGTGGTGATGGTGGTGAATATGGTGGTGATGGTGGTGTTGGTGGTGATGGTGGTGGTGGTGATGGTGGTGGTGGTGATGGTGGTGGTGGGATGGTGGTGGTGATGGTGGTACTGATGGTGATGGTGGTGGTGATGGTGGTGGTGGTGGTGGTGATGGTGGTGGTGGTGGTGATGGTGGTGATGGTGGTGGTGGTGGTGATGGTGGTGGTGTTGGTGGTGATGGTGGTGGTGGTGATGGTGGTGGTGGGATGGTGGTGGTGATGGTGGTACTGATGGTGATGGTGGTGGTGATGGTGGTGGTGTTGGTGGTGATGGTGGTGATGGTGGTGGTGGTGGTGGTGGGATGGTGATGGTAGTGGTGTGGTAGTGGCAGTGATGGTGATGTTGGTGATGGTGGTGGTGGTGGTGGTGGTGGTGGTGTGGTAGTGATGGTGATGGTGGTGGCAATGATGGTGGTGGTGAGATGGTGGTGATGGTGGTGGTGGTGATGGTAGTGTGGTAGTGATGGTGATGGTGCTGATGGTGATGGTGGTGGCGGGATGGTGGTGATGGTGGTGGTGGGGTTGATGGTGTTGTGAGGGGGCAAAGTTACAGAGGGTGTCTGTGAGCTGGGTGTGAGGCATAGACACTGTGGGGTCTGACAGAGGAGGGGGAGGGAAGTGGTGACCCTCAGACACTGGATCTGTTGTACCAGGAGGCACTGCCACCCCAGTGGACCAACCTGCCCGTGCAGAGGTGCCCTGGCGGAAGCTGAGGGTGCTGGCGTGTACTCGTGGCAGCCCTGGGTCCGTGGGCAGCTCCCGCTGGCCCTCGAATGCCCCTCTCTAGCAGAGGGTCCCTATTTGGCCCCTTGGGGAGAGCGGCTCCTTCCTTTAAGGGGGCCACACCTGGGTTTGCCTGGGTGTGCACCCACCAGCTTCCTCTTGACCTTCCCTGGGCTCCCCACGCCTCCACTCACCCCCAGGACTCCGGGGTCCCCTGGGAGCTCCGTGTCCAGCCATGGACGAGGCCTGGGGGCCCACTAGCAGTGTGGGGGCAGCTGTGCCTGGAAGGTGGGAGGCTAAATCCACCTCAGGGACTCACCCTCAGGCGCCCAAGTGAACGCCGGGAAGGTGCCTGGAAACCCACCCGTGGCTCCCGCGCAGAGGGGAATACTGCCGCGGTTATTTTTAGCATTATTAAAATAAGCCTGTTTTGCTCCTTTTCTCTGCTCTTCTCCCCGATCAGCCTTTGCTCCCAGATTGGATGTGCATGTCCAGGCCGGGCCCCAGGGAGCCCTGGCTCCAATCCAAATGTTAACGAGGCCTGATTATCTCGCATCTCCTGAAGCTGCACGTCCCCGGCTGCCCAGGGCCGCTGGGCCAGGGAGCAGCACCCGCTCTTCTTTGAAAACTGCCCCTGGAAAGTTTGGAGGCCTGGAGGCCGGGGCTTGGCAAGGATGCTCGTTCCTCTGTCCGCTTCCTCTTTGCTGCCTTCCCCCCCGGATCCTTGGGTCTCCCCACAACCCAGCAGCTTACAGGAGGCCTCGCCTGACCCCATGGAGCCCGGGCTGTGAAGTGCCGGTGTCAGAGCGTCCCCCGGAGGCTTCCCTGGAAGTGACCCAGAGCAGTCTGGACTGTCCCCTGCCCCCCGGACCCTCAGGCCTGCCCTGCCCCGGAGCCTCAGGCCCCCCTCTCTGGGCCCTGGAGCCTCAGGCCCACCCTGCCCTGGAGCCTCAGGCCCCCCCCTCTGAGCCCTGGACCCTCAGACCTGCCCTGCCCTGGAGCCTCAGGTTCCCCCCTCTGGGTCCTGGAGCCTCAGGCCCCCCGCTCTGGCCCTGGAGCCTCAGGCCCCCCCCCTCTGAGCCCTGGACCCTCAGACCTGCCCTGCCCTGGAGCCTCAGGCGCCCCCCCCGAGCCCTGGAGCCTCAGGCCCCCCCCCGGGTCCCGGAGCCTCAGGCCCCCCCGAGGTGGCCCTGTCCACTGGTGGCCCTGGCTGCAGGGGCCCTGAGTTCACGTAGTCCTGGCCAGCTCCAAGCCCAGAGAATCTGGCCTCTTGTCATGCCCGCCCCCACCCCACCAGCCCCAGTCCACTTCCGTGACACTGAACTCCTGGGGCACTGCATGGACGCGGCTGTGTCCCCGTCCTTTTGTGGGTCAGGCAGACCTCACCCCGTCCCTGTTGAACCAGCGGCCACGGTTCTCCGGCTGCCTGTGGGATCAGGCCCCGTGCTGGGAGGCGTGACCGTGGTGAGCAAACACGACGCCAGAGCCGAGGGGCCTAGAGACCCCTAGAGCACAGGACAGCCTGTGCAAAGGCCCTGCGCAGAGCAGGGGCTCTTTACCTTCTTGTTCCACAGGCCCCTTTGCCAGTCCGGTGAAAACCACAGACGCCTTCTCAGAACGTAGTGGCAGAGAGGTCATGACACAACATCAGAGGCCAGAGAAAATAAAGATAACGAGTGGACTTAAAAAGCCAAGCTCACGGACCCCCTGACATCTTTCCGTGGACCCCTTAGGGGTCTGCGGACCCCTGGTTAGGAGCCCCTGGCCCAGAGGGAGCCGCAGGTGCGAGGCTCCCTGAGAAGCTGGAGCTGAGCTTGGCTCCCCGACACCAGGGGTGTGCTCCTGCCACAGGGGATGGGCTGGGCCCCCCACGGTGCTCTGAGGCTGGGCCCCCGAATGGGAGACCCTGATCCCCTTGAAGGCCCTGGAAGCCCCAGGCCAGGCACCGTGGTGCCCCCAGGCTCAGGGACAGGCCCTCAGCCCGGGATTCTGGAATCTTCCAACCACCAACGCCGCCTCTGGACAGTTTGCCCTCCACGCTCCTCTTCCTGAGCTGCCTGCTCTGGCCCCTGGCGGTCACCACTGGCCACTGAACCCCTCCTAGGGCCCCCACCCCCGGCGCCCGCGTGGAACCCAGATCCATCTTCTCGTCCATTACGGCCGAGAGCAGGCCGTTTCCAGGGGGATTTATTCGCCCATCAGGAGCAGGCAGGGGATTTATCCTTCTGTCACTCGGCTCCTTCTCCCTCGTTAACGCCTAAGTGGTCCTCACGAGACTCGGCGGGGCGGGAGGGGGCGGGAGGGGGCGGCCGTGAACTACGGCGCGGTGGCCGCCCTGAGCCCCGCCGGGCCCGGGCCTTTGGGTGGGCAGCACCCTTCCCGTGGAGCATTCTGGGGTGACAGGTCCCCCTATCGTCCTCTGGGGGCTGGGGACCCCCGTCCTCTGTCCCCGGGGCAGACGACAAGGCCCCGCGGGGAGCACAGGCCCCCCACTTTCCCAGCCCCTGGCCCTGAACGCCCCAGAGGGAAGTCCCCTTCTGAGCTTGAGACGGGGGGGTCTGCGCTACCCCAGCGGCCCCGGCTCCCACCCGAGTCCACGCTGACGGGCCTGCTTTCATGTCTCCCACCCGCCCCCACCCGAATGCTTAATCGAGCCTGCGCAAACTTCACACGTCCTGGGCGGGCCCCTCGAGGGCCCCTCGCAGCTGTGTGGTTGCAGGTGGGGCAGGTGGAACTCAGTGGTTGAGCAACTGCATCACATGTACACGGTCCCGGGTTCCATCCTAGGGAAAAAAAAGGAAACTGACCCAGGAAGCCCCGTGGCCCTGCCCTAAGGCCTCCATGGCTAGGCCAGGCCTGTCCTCCACCTGGGGGCTTGCTCCGGCACCCCCCACCCACAGCCCCCTCCTCATGCCTGCGGCAGAGCGCCTTGTCCACATGCGAAGCCTGGCCCTCCTCCCGCCTCTCCAAAGCTCCGGGGCTTCCCAGCTCTCCGGGGGTAAAATCCAGGCGCCCGCCGCGGTGGCCGCCGTTCCTCCCCGCGTGCCCGTCCTCGCCCCGGTCACTCTGCTCCGGCCGCCGGCCTCCTCGCTGGGCCTCGAGATGCACAGGGCTCGGCCCTCGCGCAGGCCTGGCCCCCCCCGCGCCCCCGGCCCGGGTGTCCCCCCCAGCCAGCCGCATGGCTCGCGCCCCGGCGTCCTTCGTCTCGGCCCCGACGTGCCCTCAGCGGAGGCGCCCTGCACCCTGTCCTCCCCGCACTGCCCGCTGCCGCCAGCACCTGCCGTTAGAGGCCTGCCGTCTCCCCCGGCCTGTCCGCTGCGGTGCCCGGGCCTGGCCTGGCGCCTGGTGTGTAGTCAGCGCTCACTGAGCACCTGCTGGACTGCGCGAGAGCGGCTGAGGCAGAGGAGGCCACCGCTGCGCCTGGCCCGCCCTCTCTCTTTTGACACTTTTAAAATTAAAGTTACTAGATCACAAGGAGTGTTCCATTACCTCATGAGCAGAAATACCAACACATAAATTCAGCAAACTTATTACTGTGTTTTGTTTGTTTCCGAGATTTTTACTATTTTATGCATTTAAACTTTGTTGGACTTATTTGTTTTCTATGACTTTCATTTTTAAACATTGCTTGTTTTAATTGTTTTTGAATGGCTACAAGTCAGATTTCTTTCTCCCTATTATCAGCACAGCCTGACTTCTTTCTCTATGCAACTTCTGCTCTAAGATAGGCAGGAAGTCTGAAATATATTTAATGTAATAAATGGTTATGAATATAAATTAAAAAAAATAAAAACACAAGAGGTTTCCCATATATCCCACTCCCCACTCCCTACCCCATCATTTTTGTAAATTCTATTTTTTTAAAGATATATACATTACAAAAAATGTTATATTAAAAAATATAAGAGGTTCCCATATACAATCCCCCCACTCCTCCCACACCAACAGCCTCTCCCTCATTGCGGCACACTCCTGGCACTTGGTGAACACATTTTGGGGCACTGCTGCACTACACAGATAATAGTTTACCCCGTAGTTCACACTCTCCCCCAGTCCATTCAGTGGGCTATGGCAGGATATATAAGGTCCAGCATCTGACCCTGCAATATCATTTAGGACAACTCCAAGTCCAGAAAATGCCCCCACATCTCACCTCTTCTTCCCTCTCCCTGCCCCCAGCAGCTCCTGTGGCCACTGTTTCCACCTCAGTGTGATGATTTCTTCTATTCCTAGTGCAGGCCCTCTCTTGCTGAGTCACCTGCAAGGAGATGAAACGAGAAGCGGGGGGCCGGATGCTGCTGTCGAGGTGACGGTGAGCAGTGGGGAGCAGCTTGCCCTGAGACCAGATGGGGACGAGCGGTTCCTGAGCACGTGCTCCGGACTAGGAGTCAGAGGCTCAGAGAGGGCAAGGGGCTGGCCTGAGGCTGCCCAGCCTGCAGAGGCAGGGACAAGGTGAGGCTTGCCCTGTGGCCTGGGAGTGCCCTGGGCGTGGTCCCGGCCCACCTCTCCCGGCAGGTCCCTCCCCTCTGGGCCTTGGTCTCCCCACCTACAAAGCAAAGAGCTGGGCCTAAGCTCTCAGAGGTCCTCTCCAGGGCAACAGGCCATGCCCTGAGTAGGAGACTCTCGCCGTTGGCAGGTGTCGTCACCTGTGCCAGGTGCTGACCCAATGGTGTCAGGTTCTTTGTCCCACCTGCGCTCACCGTGGGGCTGGCCCGCCTGCTCTGCCCGTGGATGTGAATGAGCCGCCATCTTCTTTCATCGAGTCAACAAGTAGCCATCGAGCGCCAACTGCATGCGGGCCCCTTGGCGGGCCTGCTTCCACAGGGTGCACGTGCTTCTTTGAGGACCTTTCTGGGTGGGGGTGGGGGTCTTCCACCCCCCGCCCCCTCCCGCCCCGAGCACCCTAGACAGGCCTTGGTGCATAGTAGGGATCCTGGAGCAGCCCTTCAACTGCGGGTGATGGAGAGGAAGCGTCTCCCCTGCACAGGCGTTGCCATGGTAATGTCTCAGGGACCCCCCGAGCCTCCAGGGAACAGGGTCACCCTAAAAGAGATCAGTTGCTCTTGGGGGAGCTCAGAGGGCCCTTTTGGGGTCCCTGGACTATCGGAGCGACTGGCCCAGGTCTGTGGGCTCTGGGAGGCCGGGTGGGGGGCGGCCCCTCTGTAGCTGGCTCCATGCCTGGCAGACAGACAGACAGACAGGGCTCCTGGTCGTGGGGGTGGAGACCTCCAGCTCCACTGGGGTCCACGCGCTTGGCCACTGGCACCCTGGCGGTGCTGGTCCTCGCCACTGCTGTGCCCGCTCGCCCGTACCCCCGTGCTGGGGAATGGCCCGTGCGCCCACCCTTGAGGCGGGCGGCGGTGAACAGGGCGGAGCCTGGGCCCAGCGCGCCAGGGGCGGCTCGGGGAGGGCCCGAGGCTCCAGATGGGGGGCAAGGTGTGCCCTGGGCCCGGGGCAGCCAGGAGGGCGGGGCAGGCGGCGCCCACCTTGCTGGGGCCAGGGCCCTCCACCGGGTCCCTTCCTCACCGCAGGCCGCAGGTGCAGGCCACGAGCGGGAGCGCGTGCGGGGCCTGCGTGCGGGTGCTCCCGGGCTGCGCTGCTCCCGCAGGCCCCCTCCCCTCCATCGCAGACCAGGGGCCACGGGCTGGCTCCCGCCCCCCGCCGTGCCCTCCGCCTTAGGATCCCGGGAGAGGCCCTGCCAAGCCCTGGGCTGGAGGCGCTCCGGTGTGCCCTGCCCGGGCTCCCCTGCGGCCGGGGGCCCCTCGGAGGACCCCGCAGGCCGGCGCCCCTGGGCGTGAGCAGAGCAGCCGGCCGCACGGCGCTCTGCCGGCGGCTCCGCCACCCGAGCCTCTCCCGGGGGGGTACGCGCTGCCCCCTCGGCCTTACCCAGGCTCTCCTGTCCCCGCCACGGGTCCCGCGGGGGATGGCGGAGGCTCCGGAGGAATTTCCTGCCTTGCCGGGGCCCGCGTGCAGAAGGGGCCCGGGGCCCGGGGCCTCGCGCTCTCGGGGCTCCCCGCTGCAGGGCGAGGGGGCGACGTGGGTGAGCCCCGCGTCCCGCCGACGCCGACGTTCCTAGACTCCCCGTTTTGCGGAGGGCCAGCCCGTGTGCTGGCCGTCTCACTCCAAATGTCAGGGAGGAAATTAAACCTCTGGGGACAGAGCGTCTTTCCAGTGACTTATTCGATCCCGAGCAGTTTAATAAGCAGATGGACCCGGCAAGGGCACGCCGCGGCCCTGCAGAGGAGGCGTCGTCTGAGCCAATGGAACCCTCCTGTGGACGGAGGACCTGTGCCCGTGGGCCGCGCGGCGCGACCTGGGGGTGCCCGTGAAGGCAGCAGCGATGGCACCCCTGCCTTGGGGCCCAGGGGTGGGTGGGTCTCAGGCTGCCCTTCCCTGGAAAGTGCCAGTTTTGCATTGAAGTGGGGGGCAGTGTCCTCTTCCATCCCCCTCCCGCCCAGCCCGAGCCAGGCACCTCCCGAGAGGAGAGGACCGACTGGACCCCTCTTGAGATTTCTGTGTCCCCGGGTGGACGGGGGGGACGGCCCTCATTGGAGGAGGGGCCCCTTCCCAGATGCTTTCACCTCGAGCAGCCCCAGGGGTCTCGGGAGCCAGGGGTGGGCAGTGGGGGATGACCAGGCTCGCACAGGGGCACCATTGACACCTTCCCCCCGCCGCACATTGGAGACCAGAGAGAAGCCAGGCAGGGCGACGATGTTGAGGGGGTCCCCGGGAAGAGGGGGACCTCAGGGAGAGGGCTGAGGCGGGGGGGAGGGGCGAGGGCCAGGGGCTGGGGACCCGGAGGGGGCCTGAGCCATGGAGTTCTGGGCCGGCGTGTCCCGAGAGGCCATGGGGAGTCTTGGGGACCTGGGCGTGGGGAGCTGAGGCTGGGCCCCCCACCCGGGCTGGATGGGTGTCCCCCCCGGAGGGAGTCGCCCGCGCTGGCAGAGGGCAGACTCCTCCCTGAACTTCGGTGGCCCATCCTTGCTTGGGGCAGAGGCGGCCCGCAGCCCCGGTGGGGAGCCTCGGGCCACCCCGCAGCCTTCCTGCCCAGGGCACCGTCTGTCACTTTGGGTTGTTTTTGACTGTTTTTCAGCAGTTTTGTGCCCGGGTTTCCTTTGTCCCCGTGGGGCAGGAGGGGAGGTAGGGAAGGCCCTGAGCGCCCCTGCAGCTGCAGGCCGGGTCCCGGCTCTGCCTCCTCCGCCTGTGGGGCCCACGCGTCCGGCCAGCTCCCCTGTCCTGAGCGGGACTCAGGCCTGGGACCCACACGTCCTGTCACTCCCTGACCCTGTGCTGGGCAGATGGAAGGACGAGCTCAGGCCCCTCTGCACTCTGCCCCCAAGGGCTGGGAACGGGTTGGGGTTCTGCACGCAAAGAGGTGCACACCCTGGGGGAGGCCTTCCCGGTGCTGGTCCTCTGCCTCAGTTTCCCCGCTGGCACTTCCCACCCCCTTGGGACTGAAACCTTTGGCTGAAGCCAGCCAGTTTGGTTCGGACTTGTCTGCCCCCTCCCTCTGACTTGCCGGGGCCCTGCAGTGAGTCCACTGACATGCTAGGACCTTGGGGAAGTCGCATTTCTTATGTGGGCCTCAGTTTCCCGACCTGTAAAATGGGCCCATCTGCACGATCCTTTCCCAGCTCCTAGGGCTACTGTGGGGGCCCCGTGGGGTGGTGGCTCTGGGTACGCTCTGCATCCCCGGTGGGCAGGCGAGGGGGTCACGGACAGTGGCCTAGAGTCAGGCAGGGCTCCCCACCCCTGTTCCTAGTTGTCAGGGAAACGCACCGGGGCCCCGGGTGCTCCGCCGTGAGAGCCGACCTCCTGGGCGCCTCCTCTGGGGTCACGCACTCCCCCAGCCAGGCCTCGAGCTGCCCCCACACACCCCCCGGTGAGGTCACTGCCTCCGAGGCCCCCGGACACAGCTGCTTCTCCAGCTGCGACCGCCTCCGTGCGGCAGGAGGGGCATGGGCCCCCACCCCCGGCCTCACGCTCTCCCACTGCCCCCATTCCTGCCGCCTCGTCCCCGGCTCACCCCAAACCGTCCTCCCGGCCCTCCAGGCTGGGCTCCTGGGCTCCCCCCCGCCCGCCCCCTTTTGGATGGATGACCCAGGCCGGGGGCAGGCGGCCGGCCATGCCCTCGAGAGCAGCCGGTTCTGGTCCTGCTCTCTGCCCCGGCACGGCCTCCAGGACATCTTGTGGTCCCCAGACGTGGGTGCGGTGGCAGCCCCCAGCCGCGCTGCGCAGACCTAGTGGGAGACCGTGGCTCTGCGCCCTCCAGTCGGCCTCCCCCATCAGAGCGGGCATAGCCGGGCCGTGTGGGCCTGCCCCTCCCTCCCCACCACACCCCACCCCCCCGCCTCGGTCTCCCCACCCCCCCACCTGCCTCTGGCACCCCCCGCAACTGCTTCGGTTCCCCCCCTGCCCCTGCCTCGGCCTCCCCCCCCCCCCCCCCCGCCCCAGCTTGGCCTCCCCTCCCCCGCCGCCCCCCAGCCTCCCCGCCGGCTCAGTTCCGTCTCCGGCTCCAGGGGGCGCTCGGGCCCCACCGCTGGCTTCCTGCCTGCCCGGCGCTGAAAAATGCAACTCCTGATATGCAAACTCGTGGGTGCCGGGTGTGTGTTTTTCCAATCAATAGAAGCCGCTCAGTCCCCGGAGCGAAGTCCCTGCAGAGTCTTCACACATCTGCATCGGAAGGACTCCAAATGAAAAGTCTTTTCCTGACGGGGGAGAAATGTGAAAGGAGAAAGAATCCGCCTGACAGATTAGAAAATTTTCCACTTCCAGCGTTTGCAGCGAGCATGTGTGCTTCTCCTGCCCCATCGCCCGGGCTGGGGAAGGGGCGCGGCAGGTTGCGGGCTCGCTGCGGCGCCCAGGACGCACCCTAGCCCGGGGCTCGGCAGGTGTCAGGGGGAGGAGGCCGGGTGCAGGGACAGGGGCTGCCGCCCTCCTCTCACAGCCTGACCTTGGGAAGGTCGCCGGCTCCCCCGGGTCCAGCCCCCCTCGGCGTCGACAAGGCCACCAACAAGAGCGAGTGCCTGTGACAAAGCCGCCGAGCGTTTCTATCCCACCCGGCGTCCTCGAGGCGTCCTGAGGCACCCCTGGTCAGCTCTGGTCGTTTCGTCGGTCCTGGGGCCTGGGATGAAGGGGCCTGAAAAGACCCCCAGCTGCTGAGTGGCAGGAAGGGGACAGCAGGGCCGGCGTTCCTCGGAGCGTGGGCTTGGTCCCCGTGGCGGAGCGGCCCAGCTGGGGGCCTGGAAGGGGGTGCTGGGGCCTGGGCGGCGTGGGTCCCCACCTGATACGGCTGAGGTCCTTGCAGTCCGGCAGAGAAGGGGAGGGGGGTCTCCGGGCGCCGTCTAATGTGCCGGGAACCCCAAGCACGGCCGTGAGGCGTCACCAGGACGCTGCGGGCTTGGGGACAGCGTGGCTCCGCCAGACGAGCAAGCGCTGCTGAAGCCAGGCGGCCCGGCCACTCGCCCTGGCAGACCGGGCCGGCTGGCGGGCTCTGCAGCCCACGGTACTGAGCTGCCGGACCGGATCCCCGGCTCCGAGAACTCGGGCTGCAGAGGGGCCTTCCTCCAGCCTGCGGGGCCTGCAGGGCTTAGAGGGAAGCTGGCGCCCCTTTCTCAGCCCGCGCCTCTTCCAGTGGAGTTCCTGGCACGCGTCCTCCCGCCCCAGACCTGCTCTCCCCGGCGCCGTGGATGCCTCGCCACGTCCACCTGGCTCAGGCCGACGCCCACCGTCCCTTCCGGCCCCTCCTCCTGCCCGACTCTCTCCCAGCCGTTCGACCCCTCCACGCGGCATCTCCTCCTGCGTCTGCCGCGTGCGCCTCCCAGCCTGGGTCTCGGCCGTGGCCCCCCCGGCCGACCACCCCTGTGGCTCCCGGGGGACAACAGCAATCCCCGCCCACTGCTCTCCCTGCCCCTTCTCCATCCAGCGGGCGGCAAGGGGCCCTGGCGCTTGAGCTGATGGGCCTGGGGCTGGGTCCCTGCTCAGCCACTTCCAAAGGAGGGAGGCCCCTGGGCGCGCCCTGCTCATCCTGCTCTGTCCTCGTAGATGAAGACGGGGCTCGGTGCCCCGGCTCGAGTGTGACTGTGTGGCCAGCGTGGGCTCGGGCCCAGCCAGGTGCCTCGACTGGAGCTCTCCTGACCGGGTTTCCAAAGGCCCTGGGGTGCCAGTGAGGAGCAGCTGGAGGCAGGAGACGCCAGGCCGTGGGCTCAGAGGGGAGGGCAGTGAACTCAAGAGGGCTCTGTGCCCCGGACGTCCCCCTCCACAGATGGTGACCCAGGGGCTCAGCTGCCAGTTCCCAGAGGTTGAGCAGGTGGGGGTGGGGCTGGCGGCCGGCGGGACCCCCGCCCGGCCCGGCCCCGCCCCCCGGCTCTGCTCGTGGGGCCACACTGCCTCCCCGCTGCCGGCTCCCCCCCAGGGCCCGTTACCCCCACTCTGCACTCTTCCCCTTGGCAGGGCCTGGCGTTTTCGGGGGCCCAGCTCTGCGCAGCGGGGGCCACGAGCTCCACATCACCAGGCACGGCTGCTCCTAGGGAGTGGGCCGCCCCACCCCACCCACTGTGTCTTTCCCGGGGACTCCCGGGCACCCTAGTACACCCACCCGGGCGTGGTCTTTAGAAGTGACCCCCCCCCCCGCCCCGGTAGAGGAAGCCGGGGAATTTCTAGTGGCTCTCGAGGAAGCCTAATTTTGGAGTGTCGTCCCAAACCACCAAGGCTCAGGGCGCCTCAGTTCCTCCACGCTGCTGCGCGTGGTGGCCAGGCTGCACGGGCGCTCCGTCCAGCCGCAGCGCCAGCCCGGGCTCCTGCCCAGGCCCCTCCCGGCAGCTCCACTTTGTCAGCCCCCCATTTCCACCTCTCTGTGCGGGCTCCTCTCGCTGGCTTCCCGGATCTTTTATCCACCTGTGTGCAAAGGCTGAGCAGCTCTCCTGGGCCTTGCAGCCCGAGGGGAGTGGGAGCCCCTGAAGTGGGGGACCCTGTGCTGGTCCCCTGTCCCCTCCAGGGCGGGACGCTGACTCTGAACGGCAGGCTGAGCCTGGAGATCTCTGGTGGCTCCCCTCCCCCTTCCTTTCCCTCCTGCACCGCTTCCTACCCCTCCCCACCCCTCCCCCCGCTCTTCTCCCCCTCCTGCTCTACCCCCCATTCACTTCCTTTCCCTCTTTCCCTCCTCTTCCTTCCTCCCCCCCTCCTCCCCTCCCCCTCCACCGCCCCAGGCCTTTCCCACACTCCAGCCTGCGCTGCCCGCTTCCCAAGTCTTCCCAGGAAAGGGTCGGGGAGGAGCAGGCTTCGCACTCCCGAGGCGTCTTGGGGGGTGACAGGCGGGGAACGGAGCTCCCCACAGGCCCCAGCGCTCCCCACCGCGTGCTCTCCCAGCAGCCCAGGACCCGCCTGGGAGATTTCTGGCTCTGGGGGGCCAGGAGAGAATGCAAATCTGCCTTGGGGTCCTGCATTCCTCCCGGGCCCTCTTTGCTCAGGAGCTGCTCCAGCTGCGGCTCCCGGCCTCCCACCGCTCCCCCCGCTGAATCGGGCGCTTGGCTCTTAACCCCGGGAGCGGGCAGGGGGCTCGTGGGGGCCCAGAACCCCCAGGGGCGGGAAGCTGCGGGGAGGCAGGAAGCTGCGGGGAGGCGGGGAAGGGGCGTCCGCTAGCACCTTCCTGGTGGGTGGGCACCCAGGCCTGCCCCTGAGCGAAGGGGGGCACCTTGAGGAGAGGGCAGCGTCCTCCAGGACGGGTCCAGGCCAAGGGTCTCTTCCTTGGCGCCCACCTCCCACCCACCCGTCCCGCGCTCCCCCTCCTGACTCAGGCCTTGCGGTGCTGGAGACATCGGCACACCCGGAGCACGTGACCCAGGCCTCAGCCGATCCTGGCACCCCGTCTCCAGGGCCAGGGCGGTCGGCCAGGGGCGGGCACGAGGCCCCGAGAGGCAGCCGGGGGCCGGGAGCGCAGGCCGGGACTGCGGGGGCCCAGCGCGGGCTCCTCTCTGTGCTGAGCTGCGGGTGGACGCCGCGCCGCCCCCGCTGCCCGCCTCTGCCCAGCAGCCCCCCGTGCTTACCTTCCCTACCCAGAAGACAAGGCCAAGGGGACTTGTTCTGAGCTGCTCTTGGCTGAGCGTCTCTTAGTGCAAGTTCTCTGCGCACCTGGACTTGATTCTCAGAGCAGCTGTGCCGGGCAGACGAGGCTGCCCTTCGCAGGCGGGAGAGCGAGGTGGGGAAGCGCTCGGCCGAGTCATGGGCCGGGCTTGGAGGCCGGTCCGCCGGGCCCCAGGTGTCCTGTCCACGCCGCAGAGCTGGCTCAGGCCGCACGTCCGGGTCCCTTGGCTCCAGCTCCGATGCCCGCGTGGGCCCGACCTCCGCCCTGCTCCCTCTGCCTCCACCCTGACGCCCACCCCCCACCGGCTCCGGGACGCCGGTCACTGGGTGGCCCCTGGCTCTCGCCAAGGGGCGCTGGGCAGGCGCCTTTCGGCCTGGGGTTCGTTTCCGTGGCAGCCCCCGGATGCCAGCCAGCCCGAGGGAGAGGAAGCAGACCGTGCCGGCCTGAGGTCTCGCCAGGGGGCCGGGCGGCCGCAGGGGGTCCGCGGCGGCTGGGGGGCTCGTCTCTGCGCAGGAGCTCTTCTCGTGCACCTGGTCCAGAGGAGGCGGCCAGAGCAGGGCTCCATGGGCTCACGGGTCCTTCCCACGCAGCCAGCCCCTCCCCGTTGGGTAAGTGAGAAGTGGCGTCAGGTTCTCCAGGTACCATCATTCTAAGAATAAAAGGGAGCTCCCCGATGTGGCCCCCAGGCCTCAGGGCCGGTGTCCCCCGGCCTATGGCGTGCCCGCCCGTCTCTCTGCAGGTTCCAGAAGCTCTGCCTTCTTGCCCACTGCAGGGGCCCTGGCCCATCTGGGGCCCCTTTGCCCCCTGGCTGGCCCTCTTTGACTGCAGCTGCAATGCCGCCAGCTCAGCCAGGCTCTCCCACCCTCCTGCCCCTGCCCCTTTCCTCACTGAAATGAACAGCTGTGCAGTTCTGCATCTCCTCGCCTGACGACCTGCTCTTCCACAGCCTGCAAGCTTTGCAAGGGCACGGGCTGTATGGGTTTTGTTCACTCCCAGCTCCCAGCCATAGAGCGGGTGCTCAGTGGGTGATTGTGAGGGAAAGGGGTGGGTGGCGGCCGGGAGCCGCTGTGCCCCTTCCCAGCCGCACAGTCTTAGTTCCACTGTCTCCCTGTATTTATTGCGGCTGCATCAGGACCGGGGGCTCCTGGGAGAAGGCTGCTTCCCAGCATGCGCGGCTCTCCTTGCGGGCGGGCTCAGCTGACAGCACCCACCCTCATCAGAGATGCTGGGTGGGGGGGTCTGCAAGAGGGAGGGCCCCCAGCGACGGCTGTGAGCCTGGAACCTCTCGGCTGATGGAAGGCAACAGGGCCCAGCCCGGCCCCGAGCGCCCCCTCCCTGGCAGTGCCTCCCACCCGCTCTGCTCACCAGCTGTGGGGGGACAGGGAGCCGAATCCCTGAGGGCGGATGCGAGAGCTTGAGAGTGCTGAGGAGGGGAGCCGGGCTGGGACTGCAGGGGGGCACCGCCCAGCAGCTGAGAAGGGCAGGGGCGAAGGGGGGCAGTGTGAGAGCTGGGGTCATGGGGGGCGGGTGCGGCCTCGCCCCCCCCAGGGGCTGCCCTCCCTGTGTGGGCACCCCGACGCCAGGCCAGCCCTGGTCCATGGACCGAGGGAAGACCCCGCGGCCCGGCCCCGCTGAACCCCCTGTGCCCGGCGCCCAGGCAGGCTGGCGAGGGCGGAGGTGGGGGCAGCTGCCCGTTCCTGGCTGGATTGTGCCCCCTTCCACTAACGTCATTAAAATCCCTCCGCTGAGCCTCTCAAAGGGGGTGCGGCGGGAACGGGGTGCGGCGGGGCCGGCGGGACGCGCCGAGCGGCCTCCTGGGAAGCGGGGCCGGGCCATTTACATATTTATGAAATCTTTTCCATCTTGCCCAGGCCCTGCGTGAGCTCGGAAGTGTCACATCTCATTTTCAGCGGGCATCTGTGCTCCGGGGGTGACAGCCCGTGCCTCTGCGGGGAGGGAAGCCCCTGCGGGCCCGCTCCAGGTCCGCACGGCCTCCCGGGCAGCCCTGGTGGGTGGCCGGGCGCGCGGGGCCTCGGTTTCCCCTTATGAAATGAAGGTAAACAGCGTCTCTGTAGGCAGCTTCTGACACGCCCCCAGCGGTCGCCCCCCTGCCTCTCACGCCCTCGAGTGTGGGCTTGATCCAGTGAAAATGGTGAAACTGCCACGATTAGGTTTTTAAAAAAAATTTTTTTAAGACTTATTTTTATTTATTTCTTCCTTTCCCCCCCCGCCCCCCTGTCCCTGGTTGTCTGCTCTCTGTGTCCATTCGTTGTGTGTTCTTCTGCGTCCACTTGTATTCTTGTCAGCAGCAACGGGAATCTTGTGTCTGTCTTTTTGCGTCATCTTGCTGCATCAGCTCTCCGTGTGTGCGGCGCCACTCCTGGGCAGGTTGTGCTTTTTTTGCACTGGGCAGCTCTCCTTACGGGGCACGCACTCCTTGCGCATGGGGCTTCCCTATGCAAGGGACATGCCTGCGTGGCACGACACTCCTTGCACGCATCAGTGCTGCACACGGGCCAGCTCACCACTTGGGGCCTGGGTTTCAACCCTGGACCTCCCATGTGATAGGCAGATGCTCTATCCATTGAGCCACGTCCACTTCCCCATGATTAGGTTTTAAAAGACCGTGACTTGTGTCTCGTCACATTCTCTCTCTTGTCCTCACAACTGCCAGCTCCATGCTCTTCTACAGCGAGGCCCATGTGGCCAAGAGCTAAGGGCCTCCTGCCCCCGCAGCCGTTCAGCCCGGGAGGAACCGAGACGGCAGGCTCCGAGCCCACAAGGTGCTAAGTCCTGCCACCAGCCACCAGAGTGAGCCTGGAGGTGGCTCCTCGCTCGACGGGCCCTGAGGTGGCTGCAGCCGTGAGAGGCCTGGCGCCGAGGACCCAGGGTGGCCTGGACTGACCCACAGAGCTCAGTGCTGCCGTTCTGAGCCCCTCCGTCTGGCGCTGGCTGGCACACAGCAGCAGGGGTGCCACAGGGCCCTGGCCTCCTTGGAGTCTGGAAGCCGTTCGCATCGTCGTGCCCTGAAGCCGACGGGGAGCCGGCGGCGGAGACGCTGCTTGGAAAGGACTTGGGGTAAGAGTGAGTGAGCCGCTGGCCTGGAATTTTCACAAACCCCAGGTAATTTGACCTGAAGATGGGTTAAAAAGCTCAACAGAAAGATTCCCATTGTCTGGCCTGGACCGGAATGGGCTTCTCTTAAGTGTCTTTTGGGTGTAAGATGCCAAAACGCCCCGCTGAGAGGACAACCGTGTTCACTGAGCTTGGATCTGTCCACTACTGGCCGTTACTCTGGGGAGGAGAATGGTGCCTTGGCAAGTAGGGTGGCCTGGCATGACGGCGGCTCTCAGCGACTGGGCGGAGGGCTTGGTGTGCGACAGGGCCAGACCCGGAAGGGCCCTGTGGGTTCCCACGGAACAAGATCAGCAGTGACCCGGCTGGCTTGCTCCTGCCCTCCCTGGAAGGGACTGGGGCTTTGGACAAGCGGGGACAAGATGGACCAATCCCTCAAAGCTGAAGGAGGCCAGGGCCCCATGGCCGAGCGGGAATTCTCCGGTGGGATGTCCGCCGGGACGCGTCCAGTGGGACGTGTCTGCAGCGATGGCAGTGCTCTGCATCTGTGCTCTCTGATACGGCGGCCTCTGGCCACATGTAGCTAGTGAGCTCCTGAGAGATGGCTAGTGTGGCCGAGGAACTGAATTTTTAGTTTAGCTATTTTTACTTTGAATTTAAATTAAAATAGCCGCTTGTGGCTAGTGGCTCCGTATTGGACAGCACAAGTCTGCAACAAAGAAGTAGCAAGCAGACCGGGGACCGATCGTTCTTTATGGCTGGGATCAGCTCTTTCCAAGAACACTAAAAATAACCCTTAAAGAAGAAATAATGCCGAGAGAAGGATGAATCTCGCTGGGCTGTGAGGAGCTGGGGAGGAGCTGCAGGAGCCTTCTCATCCATCAGAGAGATTTTGCCATCTGTCCAGGAGACTTAGCTGGAGGGGAAAGAAAATTCTTGACATATCCCTATTTTTAACTGTGTTTATCTTCAGATCTGTGAGACTCCAAGGAATAAGACTGAGTGAGCACACCCCTGCCCTGGTGCTTGTGGGGGATTGTGTTCTGACCCAGACACGGTAAACCAGCGCCCAGGAAGCTGCAGAACAAGGCGCAGAGATCTCTGCTGGCTGGAATCAGCTGCGGGGGGAGGGTCACTAGTGCACGTTCAGCCTGGCCCCCAACACTGTCACCCCACCACTTCACCATCACCCATAGCTACTCCATCACCTCCGTCAGCTCCCTACTCACAGTGGCCACGGCTGCCCAAAACCGAGGCCCTCTTTGTGCCATTAATACTCCCTGCCTTTGCCACGACCATCACCACCTTCACCACCATCATCCTCGCTGTTGTCACTGCCTCTCCTCCACCATCCCATCACCTCCACCTCTGCCGTCATCCTCACCATTGTAATGACATCTCCACCACCGTCACCATCGACACTGCACCTCCACCACCGTCACCATCATCACCGCCTCTCTGCCGTCATCCTCACCATTGTAATGACATCTCCACCACAGCACCATCGTCACTGCACCTCCACCACCGTCACCATCATCACCACATCTCCTCCATCATCCGCACTGTTGTCACTGCCTCTCCTCCACCGTCACCATCATCACTGCCTCTCTGCCGTCATCCTCACCATTGTCGCACCGTCTCCATCATGATCAACACCTGTCAATTCAATCCAATTAATCTCTGCAGCCAACTTGAGATAGGACAGTTCAGAGCCTGGAAACCACACAGAGAAGGGCTGAAGGGGTTACCTAAGGGAAATTCTTACACGCACCTTGGAAGCCCCGTGTCATCAGAGTATGTCCTTGGGTCCCATTTTTTGGGTCAGCAAGGCCCTGGGTGCAATGGTGCATTTAGCCTGGAGACCCTTCCAGGATGGCTTCTTGATTCTCCATGTCCTGCATTATCTGGCCCTTTCTGTCTTCACCATTCACCCCATGGGGTCTGTTTTATGTCAAAGTCCCAAGGACTCCCATGCACTGCTCCAAATCATCCTTATACCACCATGTAAAGTCAGAGTTGGCATTGCCACTGCTCAGGCTGGACACCTGAGGGCAAGAGAGTCAGAGAGCCCATGGGCCTGGCCAGAGGCGGGCTGCAGGAAAGCGTTCAAGCCCTGACCTCTAGACCTGCTGACTGTGTCCTCTCTGTGCCTCTGCCTCCATCAAATTAGCGCCCTCACTGCCCCATGAGTGTCCCACCTTTTGTGCGAGTGCAGCCAAAAGCCCATGGCGAATGTTGGGAGTGGTGAGCATTTGGTGTGAGGAAGGGTGCTCGGTTACTGGGGACCGACACCTGCATCAAGCTGGCTTAAGCAACGTGGAACTCATTGACCAGGTGGCCGAATCTGGGAAGAGTGGCTGGAAGTGGGCTTCTGAGCCTGGGTCCGGGAATCCAGGGTGGCAATTACCCTCTCTGTCCAGCCCTCCCCTTGCCATTCACTGTGACCTTTACCACCCCTGCTGTCATTACCACCTCACTACCAAGGCTGTCACCATAACCTCTACCACCTCTGCTGTCACCATGACCTCTACCACCTCTGCCATCACCACTACCCTGTCCACCTCTGCTGTCACCACGACCTCCTCCACCTCTGCCGTCACCATGACCTCGTCCACCTCTGCTGTCACTATGACCTCTTCCACCTCTGCTGTCACCACGACCTCGTCCACCTCTGCTGTCATTACCACCTCTACTACCAAGTCTATCACCAAGACCTCTCCCACTTCTGTGCCTATCATGACCCTTACCACCTCTGCCGTCACCACGACCTCGTCCACCTCTGCCGTTATCACCACCTCTATTACTTCCGTTCTGTTAGCTCCTTGGGCTCATGCTTACCTGGGCCTGTGCCTGGCTCCAGGGGCATGTGTATGAATTAGCTCCCTTTGTCCTCGCATTTCCCCATGAGCATGGTGCTGTTACACTATAAGAGGGGGTGACAAAGGCACAGGGGTGAAGACTTGCCCAGGTCCCTGAGGTGGGGCGTGGCAGACCTGAGATACCCCCACGTGGTCTGGCTCCTGAGCCAGGCCCCCGCCCTGGTGTGACCCTGTCCACGCAGGCCCCCTGGGCGTGATGCTGGGGCAGTCCCAAGTACAGAGGAAGCTGAGCGTCCTGGGGGGCAGCTCCCAGCCCAGCGCTCCCCGCCGCCCCTGGTGCTTCTGCCCCGCAGCGGGCTCCCTGCTCAGCCCTGGGGCGCACCTGGTCCCTCCCCCCGGGACACGGGTCCTCAGCCCAGGGGCCCGTTGTCTCTGGGTGCCCCTGGCGTGACGAGGGGTGAAAGCTGCAGCTGGCAGCGACTTCCTGGGCCGTGATTGCTAGCGAGCTGCTCACGCCCCTTGAGCCGGCTGGGGTGGGGGAGAGCTGGGCTGGATGACCCCAGGCCCGTCGGAGCTGGAGACGGCCTTCCTGAGTGCGGCCACCGCAGGCCCAGCTGCGGAAATGCTGGCTTTGTGGCTTAATTGCCGATTTCCTGCCTCACCAGCCATTCAAGGGAGGAAAAAGAAAACCTCCTGCACTTTATCTGGGGCAGGCGGCCGTGGCAGGCTTGCTGTCGGGCTCCCCTGGGGGTGGCGGTCTTTTCTGGGATCACGGCGACAGGCCGGCTATGAGACCGCAGGCTGGACTCAATCGCAGGCACTCAAAGCTGGCCGGGGCCGGGAAGGCGCCTCGCGGACAAGGCGTAACGCCCAGGAGGCGGTGGAGGAGGCTCAGCGGTCAGACGTGGGCTGGGCCACACTTTCTGCTTTCCCACTGCTTCCTCCTTCAGGTCGAGGGACGGCGATGGTGCTGGTACAATCGGGAGAAATAACCGAGCGGGCCCTTCTCCTTCCTCGTGGGGCTGGATGGGGAGCGCCAGGTCTCCTTTGTCCCTCTCTGTGAGTCTGAACTGGGCAGACCCTGCAGGTTGGGACAGGTACCCCAGGGCAGCACTGCCTGCAACTGGGGGCGGGCGGTGAGTCCACCTGCCGCTGCAGCTGGAGCCCGGCGCACCCTCGGCAAGCTTTACTCTCCAGTGATGTGGCCTCTTAAAAAAGAAAGTAACTGAAAATATTAACAGTAAGAATATGAATTCACTGAGGATAAAATTAATTTTATAGAACAGTCTGAGAGATACTTTAAAATAAGCATAACAAAATAGGCTATTTAAAGAGATTAATGAAGATATAATTCTTATTAAGACTGAATAGCTATTGGGAGAAAAGACAGAAAAGACTCAAGATCAAACCGATGTGAATAACTGACTAAAAATAATGGAAATAAAAAAACAGAGTCATCAAAAATAAAATGCAATAAATAAGCTAAATCTCAGAGCAGCCATGATAAAAGAGAGAAGTAATGGATTGGAAGACTGCGAGGAAGAGTTTATTCTAAATACATCACAAAGAGACGAAGAGATAAAAAAATGAAAGAAAAATCAATAGAGTTAGAGGAGTGGGAAAGCTGCCTAGCAGGCGCAATAGTAGAGAAGCAATTTTTAAAGAGATAATGGCTGAGAATTTTCCAAAAAAGAAGAGCCACATTAGTTCTCAGATTAAAAGTGCCCTCTGAAAACTAAGCCAGATAAATAAAGAAGCTCCCTGGCACTTCCTGGTGATAATGGGAATATAAAGGATGAAAAGGCAATCTTTAAAGCTGTCAGAGGTCATCGGCTTCCAACGAAGACGGAGTAACAGGGACCAGATCCTCTCTCCCACATGAAACAACACTACAATAAAAACTACTACAAGGCAGTCATTTTCATGACATTGCACATCAGGCAGAGAAGAACTTGGAGACGGGATATAAATGAGCGACCCCCTCAACTGCCCACCTCACTGCTTGAGAGAGTTTCGAGGCCACAAGGTGAGGGGGACCCGGGTAGAGTCTGGTAAGCGCCCTGCGTTGAAGGCAGGGGAACGAGACCCCAGGGGCAGTTGCCAGCAGAATCTCACTAGGTGTTGACGAGCACATCTGTTGGAGGAAACTAACTGAAGCTGGAGAAAGAGTCACTTAAAAGGATTAGGTGAAACAGTGCCCGACAGTCACACAGCACTGGGACTAGCACTTGTTCCCACCAACTAGACTGGAAAACCTCATGATTCCAAGGACACTGGGTAGCAGGCACCAGAGGGGCATTGCTTCAAGAGTGGGAAAAAATTGGTCCTGGCCTGAGCGCTTCTATGACCTTGCCTGACAAATTTTAAAAGCCAGAGCTTAAAAGATCAAACTCTTTGTAAGTAACTAAACCATACCCCAAAACAAAGTTGAAAAATATAGGAATACAAAAATATCCAGCACCCCAAATGATAAAATTCACAACGCCTGTAATCCAACAAAAAAATTATGAGGCATGTGAAGAAGCAGGAAAACGCAATCCAAAATAATGAGAATATTCAGGCAACTGACATTAACCAGAACATAGATTCTAGAACTAGCAGGCAAGGGCATGAAAACATATGTTCAAAAGGTTAAGTAGAAATAGAACTAACAAATACAAACTTTAAACACAATAGGCAAGTAGAGACAAGGAATGAATAAAAAAGACTTAAATCAAACTTTTTAATATGAAAACTATGATGTGTAAGATTTTAAAAGCACACTGGATGGAATTAATGACACATGTGACATTGCAGAATAAATATTAGTGAACTCAAAGACAGAGCAATAGTAAACACCTGAAATGACACACACACAGAGAAATGAGAATTTTTCAAAAAGAATGGAGTATCGGTAGGTTACGTAACAACTTCAAGTGGCCTAAGATACAAGCAATTAAAGTCCCCAAGAGGGTAGGCAGTAAAAATATTTGAAGAAATGATGAATGAAAAATTTCCAATTGATGAAAATTAATCCCATACAACCATATAACGCTCAACAAACCCCAAGTGCAAGGAACATGGAAAAAAAGAAAAACGGCACCAAAGCACATTGTAGTCAGATTACTCAAAACTAGAGAAAAAGAGCACCCAGAGGGGAAAACGAGAAGTCAGAAAGGGAAAATAAAAGCAGCCACTGTGTGCATGTGTGCATGTGTGTGGGGGGATTAGCTGCATAGTAGGGAAGAAAGTCAATACGCTGACAGCTGCCACCTCTGTGCACACAATGCAGGAGGGAGGACATTGGAGTAACACCTTTAAAGTGTGGGGGTGATAAAGCAACCAAGAACTCTGTACTCAGTCAAAAGACTTCTCAGAAATGAAGGTGAAATTAAGACATTTTTAGACAGGAAAGCAGATGTGGCTCAACTGAGAGAGCTTCTGCCTACCATATGGGAGGTCCAGGGTTCAGTACATGCAGCGCTGCCATGTGCAAGGAGTGCCGCTCTGCTCAGGAGTGCCCACGGCGCAAGAAGTGCCGCCCCTCCCAGGAGGGCAGCCTGCCCGGGAGTGGTGCTGCCCACACGGAGAGCTGACGCAGCAGACGACGCAACAGAAAGAGACACGGAGAAGAGACAGTATGAGACACAGCGAACTAGGGAGCTGAGGGGGAGCAAGAGAATGACTGCCTCTCTCCCACTCTGGAAGGTCCTAGGATGGGTTCTCGGAGCCACCTAATGAGAAAACAACAGACACAGAGGAACACACAGCAAATGGACACGGAGCGCAGACAATTGGGGGAGAATACATAAATTAAAAAAAAAAGAAATTTTTAGACATACGAAATATTCATTGCCAGCCGACCTGCCCTATAAGAAAATATTTGCAAAGCATATAGCTGATGAAGGACTTTTATCTCAAATATATAAAGAACTCTCAAAACTCAACAATGAAACAAACAACTGGATGAAAATGGGCAAAACTTTGGAACTGACACTTCATCAAAACTCGGTGCGTGGTTTTATAGATTGCGTTATGTGCCCCCAAAGGTCACGTTCAAGCCCTGACCTCGCCCTGGAAGGTGACCTTGTTTGGAAATAGGGTCTCCGCAGGTGGAATTGATTCTGCTGAAATGAGGACCTACTGGGGCAGGGTGGTCCTTTAGTCCAGTCTGACCGGTGTCCTTAGAAGGGGAGAAGGGACACTGAGGACTCAGAGAGAAGACTGCGTGACACGGCGGTGGAGGCGGGCGCACTGCGACTGCAAGCCATGGACCACCAAGGACGGTGCGGGCAGCAGGAGGCCGGGCAGGGCCCCGCAGGTCCAGGGAGCGGGGTCCTGCCCACACCCGGGCCGACCCTTGCCGTCTCCAGCACCGCGAGCCGGTAACCCGCTGCCGTGGGGCCGCCCAGTTTGCGGAGCTGGGTTATGGCGGCTCTCGAGGCCGGGCCAGACGGGAAACGAGAAGGGGGCAGCTGTTGTGCAGCACTGGTCCTTAGAAAATGTGAGCTACAAGCACAGCGAGATGCCTCTGTACACCAACAAGAGCAGATAAAATTTAAAAGGCAGAGCGAACCAAGTGTTGCGGGGACGTGGAAGCACCTCTGACAGCAACAACTTCTCTGGAAAACAGTTTGGCATTTTTCTAAGAGATAAATACACCCTACCATCTGAGCCAGCCATTACGCTGTTAAGTCCTCTTCCCAGGAGAAAAGAAAACAGATGTCCTTACAAAGAACTGCACAAGCATCTTTACAGCAGCTTTATTCATAAAAGGCGAAAACTGAAAACAGCCCAATTGTTCATCACCCAGTGAGACAAAGCGAGGCCCGCCAGTGCAGTGGAATACCACGCAGCACTGAAAAGGAACAAGCTACCGATACAAGCAACACCGTGGATAAATTCTCAAAATGATTATATTGCACGGAAGAAGCCAGACCTGCCCCCACCAAATAAATACTAAGACTCTCCTACTGATGATGGAGAAGGTATCTGCAATAACTGACAAAATATTAGTACGTGAAATATAAAGACTATTTACAAATCGGTAACAGATGGGGACGATCTTACGGAGAAAGGGGCTAAGGGTTTGTGCCCATCCTGAGGCCCTGGGGTCCAGGGAGGCCCCACGTCCATCTGTCACAGGGTCTGTAACCTCAACACGCCTGAGAGATGCGTGCCGGCGTGTCGCGGCGATGCGCTAGTCCTTGCGACAGCTGGAAACCACCTGTCTGCCACCTGCAGGCTGGAGAGGGAAACTGAGGTGTGCCCAGGGAACGCCCGGCGCTCGGGCACAGGAGACGTGGAGGAGCGCCTTCCTGGGAAGCCTCGTAGGACGCGGCCTTCTCTTCGGGGAACCCTCGCCTCCAAGGCTCAGTGGTCTTCTCACTTTTCCCGGTAAATGCGGCAAGACCACACACATGGTGGGTGGATGTACACTTGGTGCTTTGAGCCGCTGCTCAGCCCCACACTGGGGTCACTCCAGGTCTGTGCAGAAGGACAAGGCGCCTTGCGGTCCACCGGCCCCTGGAGAGGGGTCAGTCCCTCCCCTCTGGGCTTTGCTGTCAGCAGATGAGACACCAGCAGAGGCTGCGACAAGCCCGCATGAGGCTCGCACACCCTCACCCTCTCCTGCCTTGAGAGGTGGACGTGCTCAGGTCGACCCTGATCCCTGGGGAAGGGCGGGCTGCGCGAAGGCCACCCTAGGTCAGCCGGCGGCCAGTGGCCCCCAGCCACGGCCAGCAGAGCCCCTGGGCCGTCTACAGATGCAGCTGACCCCAGGCCCACGAGCGCGCCCTGCTGGGTCAGCCAAGGCCGGCCCGATTCACCGGCCAGCCCACCGCCCCCTGCCAGTGCGTGCACAGGTGTGCCCTTGAGGCCTTGTGGCTGCTTGTTTGGCAGCATTACGGTGGCAGGAGCTAATTGATACAAACCCCAGGACACCTCCTTGTGGGGGCTGCAGGAGTCCTTGTCAGGCTTCTGCTGAGTCCCAGCCCCCAGGGGCTGAGTTTAACATACGATGCCAGACTGCTGCCCCATCCTCGGACCCAGAGTCCTGTCTGCCACGTGCTGGCCGACCCTCAGCCCTCCTTCCCGGTCGTTCAAGATGGCGGATCTATCAGGCCCCGACCAGCGTGGCCCTTGCGCACTTGTTGGCCGTCGGGGGGTGTTCCTGCCGGAGAGCTCCTGCAGCCGCTGTCCTGACCTTGCTTTATGGGGAGCCCCGAGAGGCGGGGCACCTCCAGCCCCCAGGGGCCTGGGCTCCGACGCTGCTCCTGCCCGAGCCGGGTTCCCGTGGTGTGTGCGCAGCCCGCGGCCGTGCCCGCTGCGCCTGGCCGGGCCCCCCTTCTCCAGGCCCCCCCCCCACCGCCCCGCGAGCGCCCGCGGGGCACGCTGACTCCCGGTGCGTGAATTTCCGCTGAGCTGTCACTAGGGTGTTATCTGTTGTTGCAATATGTTATCGCCACTGACACTGCGCGCCAGACCCCAGAGCAGCAAAACGGGCCATGGAAATTCGTTCGTTATTAATCCAGGGAGACGTGAGACCCGTGGCTTCCCGCGGGTGGGCTCCACAGGGGGCAGGGGAGGGGGCGTGGCTCGGGGCCACCTCTCCTCCTTGGGCCGGTTCTGGGCAGCGACATCCAGGTATGCCCTCCGGCCCATGGACACGTGCGCCTGCTGCCCCACCAGTGGCAAGGCTGCGGGATGGTGATAATGGGATGACAGAGCCGCCGCTCCTGCCCGCCCCGGGGGCCTGGGGACTCACTCCGCCAGGCACACGGCTCCGTGCTTCACACAGTCGCCGTCACAGCCCACGGGCTCACCTGTCCCGTTTACGGATGCCAGAAGCAGCACTTACCCGGCTCCCGTGGGCCACGCGCAGGGAGCTGCAAGCCAGGGTTCACGCTGCCAGGACGCACGCGGCAGGGCCGTGGGGCAGGCCGCCCCTCCACGTTACCGTTCCATCCTCCCCGGGGGAGGAGAGAGTGAAGGTCAAGCCCCCTCCTGCCCCACCCCTCCCTGCCCACTGTCCCTCACCCCTTTGGGAGGCTGCCAAGCTCTCATGCCCTCTGGGACAGGTGAGCCTCCCGCCTCGTTTGGAGCCGGTCCTCGTGTGCCATCCCCCGCTGGACAGCCAGGGGCCTCCTTCCAGGGCCGGGCAGGGGTCTTGACCCCGGCCCCCCTGGCTGCCGAGGCCAGGAGTCGGCGAGCTCAGTCCACCCGCAGTCGTGGTGCCCACCCGGGTGGCGGCCGTGAGCCGAGCCCTCCCGGCTGGGGCCGCTCGGGGCTGGTTTTGACGCCCCAGCTGCCCGTTGCCAGGGGAGGAGGTGCTCTTGGCTCGGCTCGGGGCAGGTATCGCGCCCGGCCTAGTGTGATGGGCATCAGGGTGGCAGAGGTGGGGGCCAGGGCAGAGGATGATAGTTCAAATAAAGGCAGGATCTGACGGAGCCCGAATTAGGGTGCGACAAGTGAGGCGGTCGTGTGAGTGCAGGGTGGGCGCTGTCTTCATTGAAAACACTGATACTTTGTTCCTCGTGATATTGTCACGTTTATTTTGATTTTTAAAACATTGCATGTCATTTCTCGTGGTTACTGAGTGGTTTTCTCTCCCCCTTAAATTCTGGACTGAGGTGATGCCTCGCTCGCCGCACCCTCAGCCCAGCCCTGCCAGGGCGTGTCTTTTCTTAGAATTTTGATAGGTTGTTCATCTGGGGTTTTTTTGCCTTCCCTTTGTTTTTATGAACCTATTGTCTTAATATATTATTTATGGGGACCTCTGATTTTCTGGGGTCCCTGGAGCGAGTGTCTCACTCGCCTCACCTGAGTCCCAGCCCTGGGAGGGAGGGTCTCCGGGGTCCACGGTGCTGGCCCCGCTGCCCGCTCAGCTCTGGTCCTGCTCCCTCCCCACGCAGGCCCTCCCAGCATCTCCTCTGTCTTCCTGACTTTTCCAGAAGGAGCCGGGCTTCCGAGCTGCCCTGCCGTGGAGCCCTTCGCCCCCAGCGGCACACTGGCCTGGGGTCGGTGGTCAACCTGCCTCCCCCCCCAGGGGGCTCCTGTGCGCCCGGGATCTGAGAGCCGGCCCAGAGGGGGTGCCACGGAGAGGCACGGGCAGAGCGGCCCCGCTCCGTGGCCTCGGTCTCTCCACCTGAGAATGTGCTGGCGAGCGCTCAGGGCCCACGGGGCCCTCGCCCTCTGCTGACACCCCAGGAGCACCTGCATCCTCTCCAGGCCCGTGCCCTCGGCCCTTCCTTGGCTCCCACGGCAGCCCCAGGAGGAGGGTGCTGGCCTGAGCTGACCGGCACCGCCTGGCTCTCTGTGCACCTGCCCTGGCCCTGCAGCCCAGGCTGGTTGCGGCCCTGGGGCAGGGGGCAGCACTTAGACCACTGAGCAGCCGCCCAAATGCGACGGGGCAAACACCGGCCGAGCGGGCGTGAGTCCCCGGCCACGCTCCTCCTCTGAATTCCGGTTAACTGTAGCCCCTTGCCTGGTCCTCCAGGCGCCGGCTATGCTCAAGGGAGATAAGGGGGGTGATGCGGACTTGGCCCAGTGGTTAGAGCGTCCGCCTACCACATGGCACATGGGAGGTCCGCGGTTCAAACCCCTGGCCTCCTTGACCCGTGTGGAGCTGGCCCATGCGCAGTGCTGATGCACGCAAGGAGTGCCCTGCCACGCAGGCGTGTCCCCCGCGTAGGGGAGCCCCACGCGCAAGGAGTGCGCCCCATAAGGAGAGCTGCCCAGCACGAAAGAAAGTGCAGCCTGCCCAGGAATGGCGCCGCCCATACGGAGAGCTGACACAACAAAAAGAAACACAGATTCCCGTGCCGCTGACAACAACAGAAGCGGACAAAGAAGAACACGCAGCAAATAGACACAGAGAAGAGACAACTGGGGCGGGGGGAGGAGAGAGAAATAAAGAAATAAATCTTTAAAAAAAAAAAAAAGGCGGTCAGGGATGGCTTAGAAGCTCCGGGCACACTGTCCACGACGAGGCGGGGTGGTCACGCAGAGGCCGCACGACTGCCACGCAGCAGCACGCGCAGGCCGGGCAGGGAAGACCCGTCCCTCCACGCCCATCGCCACCGGGGCCTCAAGCGCTTCTTCGGCTGCAGCTGCCTTCTATGTGCCAGGAGGAGGGGGCCCAAGTGGTGGGTGCCAGACTCCCCAAGCTGAAGGCAGCGCCTGGCCGTGCCCGGCAAGCGGGGTGAGTGTGTGCGCACGTGACCGTTTGTTATGGACTGTCTTCGACCCTCCTCCCCGGAGCAGCCTGCCCCGGGCCGCCCTGGTCTCACCTGCAGCTGGAAAGCCCCCTCCCCTCCTCCCAGCCCCGGCGGGCTTCCCCGTCCTCCCTCTTCTGGGCCTCCGTTGCCGATTTACGCAGCCCCCTCGCAGGCCCTTCCACCGGCTGACGGGCGCGATAGACACGCTCGAATGTGTCTAATCCTTGTCGAGAGATTTGGAGCTGAATTAAATAGAGCAGATGAATTAACGGAAAGCGGGGCAAGGCTTTACGTGCATTTGGGGAAATGGGGAAACCGAGGCTCGCTGCTAGCGCCAGGGCGGGGCCTTGAGCCGGGGTCCTGACCCCCAGCCCCAGGGCCCCTGTCGGGCGACGGTACCTGCCCCTGTCCCTGCTCCACTCTTGAGCCAGGAGACGCAGAGCGGAAGGAGTTCAGCTGAGCGCTCCTTCCCCAAAGCAATTAATTACAGAATTGGAGAGGCCGGGCCCAGACAATTAGGTCCCAGACAAAGGAGAGGAGGGGGGCCGGGCTAACGACTTCCGAGAGCCTCCGCTGTGAGAGTAATAAGCGTTTGGCATTTCGCTGGCACACCGAGGCTGGGCAGCTCTGCCCTCCGCCCCGCTCCGTTCTGCCCCTCTGGGAATTCCCGGGGGCGTCGGTCCATGTTACCGCGGTTACCGAGCCACGGTCGGCTTGGGGACTCCCAGCTGTCCATGCGAGCTGGCCACTTCTCCAGGAGGGGGTGGCTCAGGCAGGGCTTTCAGAGACCTGGGCCCGGGCATCCTCCAAATCGTGGGCAGGGGCGAGGGCCCTCAGCCCAGCGGGCTGGGCGTGGTTGGCGCTCTGCCCCACTGGGGAGGCTCCGGCCGTGCTGGACGGCGCGGGCTCCCGCCAGAGAGCAGCCCAGAGCACGGCGCCCGGCGCGGGGCAGGCGCGCGTGTGCACCTGTCTTCTCTCTCACGTCTGCGGCTTCCCCAGCTGCTGACCCCTCAGCCCGGGGCCCGCTCCTGCACCGCCCATCCTGCCTCGGTGATGCCCACCACAGCGCCGGCCCAGCATGGGGGGTCTGGCCCCGCAGTGGGTGCCCCTGCACGTGGTGGCTGGAGGGAGCAGGACTGGGGCTCGGCCCTTCCCGTGCTAGCCCGACCCCCTCCAGCCCTCCTCGTCTTGGGACCCTCCTCTGCACTTCTTCGTCAGCCCAAACTTCCAGGTCATTCTTCTCTTCCTCACCCTTGTCACCGAAAATACCCCTTCCTAATGAGGACGCAGCCCAGGTTGCCTCCAGAGGGTTAGGGGAAGGTGAAATCATTCATTCACCATCCATCCATTCATTCACTTGCCCACCCTCCTACGCGCTTGTCAACCCATCCACTCACCCCACCACACATCTTCCAACCATCCCCCCACACACCCACCCACCCATCCATCCATCCACCCACCCATCAACCCACACACCCACCCACCCACCCATCCATCCACCCACACACCCACCCATCCATCCATCCACCCATCCACCCACGCATCCATCCATCCACCCATCCATCCATCCATCCCCTATCCATCCATCCATCCATCCACCCACCCATTCACCCATCCATCCACCCACACACCCACCCACCCACACATCCATCCATACATCCTCCCATCCATCCACCCACCCACCCATCAATCCACCCACCCATCCACCCATCCACCCACCCATCAATCCATCCATCCCCTATCCATCCATCCATCCATTCACACACCCATCCACCCATCCATCCACCCACACACCCACCCACCCATACATCCATCCATACATCCTCCCATCCATCCACCCATCCACCCATCCACCCACCCATCAATCCACCCACCCATCCATCCATCTACCCATCCATCCATCCATCCACCCCCATCCATCCATTCACTCATCCATTCATTCCTTCTTTCCATTCATTCATTCACCAAAGTGTTTCTTGTTCCCTGTAGCCAGGCTTACTCTAGCACTGGGTTTACAATGGTGGACAAGTCGCCCCTATCTTGGAACTTACATTGGAAATGAGGGAAACCATCTCAGATGATAATCAGCACTTATTTATTTGAATTTTAGGTAAGGATAAGCCCTATGAGAAAATAAAACAAGATCAGGGGCAGGTGTGCAGGGAGGTCAGGGAAGGCATCCTGGGGGGGCCATTGGTGCAGGCCTTGCTCCGTTGCGGGGAGCAGGAGGTGCAGAGGAAGTGGGAAGGAGTCGAGGCCCGGGGGCTGGACTGGGGCGAAGGGGGAGAGGGGATGGGCCCGGCGCTGAGGGCTGGGCATGTTGGGGTTACCCTCCCAGAGCCCTGGGAGCCGCTCCCTGCCATGGTCTCCGCCGAATGGGAACAGAGGGGAGGGCCGGGGGACGTAGGATGACCCCTGGGAGGTCCCTGGGAGGCCGGGGAGGGGGGCCGAGGCGAGGGATGGGGCTGCGGGGATTGTGTGTATGAACCAGAAGCGGCTGCCATGTATCTGCTAGTGGGTGCTCGGTTCAGCACGAGGCAGCTTGGTGGCCTCTGTCCTAGTGGCTGGGGAGCCCACAAGACCCTGTGGCTGCTGTGGAGCCCACCAGACCCCGTGGCCACCAGGAAGCCCACCAGACCCCGTGGCCACCAGGAAGCCCACCAGACCCCGTGGCCTGTATGCAGCCCACCAGGCCCCGTGGCTGCTGTAGATTCCACCAGGCCCCGTGGCTGCTGTGGAGCCCACCAGGCCCTGTGGCTGCCGTAGATTCCACCAGGCCCCGTGGCCGCTGTGGAGCACTGCAACGTGGATGGGCGGGTTCCTGCACGTGCCCGTGGCCCGCCCAGAGCTGCCCATTTATCTGCGGAGGCGTGCGCCACCCAGGCCCGAGTCCAAAATTGTAATAAAGCCCCAATCAATACAAATCAGAGCGCGGTGACACCAGGTGAAATATAAACTGCTCAGCAACCGCGGGATCGATGGGCCGCCCCCGGGGAGCACCGACGCTGGAGTGGAAAGCGCTCAGCACCGCACAAACGGGCGACTCCGCTCGTCAGCCTTGCTCATCCTAAGCTGTCCCCCGGGCCCTGCCTCACAGCCCCGAGGCGCTCGGCTTTACAAGGCCGCCCTGGTCTCAGCTCGGCGCTGGTTTTCTCTTCTGGGCTCAGCCTGTCCCTCCCTGGCATCGCGCCCTGTTCTGCATGACATGGGTTCAGACCCCGCCCGAGGGTTCCGTGAGTGAAGGCACGTGCCACTCGCTGTCCTCCCGTGTGGGCACCCCCCGGCACCCCGGCTTCCCCTGCGGGCCGGGGGGCATCTCTGATCTAGGGTTTGCCGTGTGTGGCCACTTCCAGTGGGCCCTCCTTTTCTCTCCTTCCCCCCAGCGACCCTGGAGGCCACGGGGCAGGTGTTGGGGAGAGGGGCCAGGGCTCCACGCAGCCGTGGGAAGGGCACGCGTCCCCCCCCCCCCAGCCCGGGTCGTGGCCTGCAAACCAGCTAAGAGTGCGGCGAGGGCAGGCACCAGGTGTCCAGCCCAGGGCGGGGCCAGAGCTGGAACGAGCTTCTCACTGCTCTTTGACCTCGCCAAGTCCCCGCTGGCCCCCGGCTGTCCACTGGCGACCTGGAGTGCACGGCTCATAGCACCCCATGAACACGCGAGAATGAATGAATGACGGTGCCTGAGCTGATGACGGAGTGTGGCTGGGCCCGGGCTTCAGGGACCAATGGCTTTATTTTCGTCCTTTCTACCTGCTGACCTGCCCCAGGGCGAGCCCCTCCTGCTAGCACAGGAGGCTCCTGGGAGACCCCTGACTTGCCAGTGGGAGACAAGCGACCAGGGACCCCTCCTGCCCTCCGATGCCCTTGGAGGCCCCGCAGGGCCGCGAGGAGTGGGCTGACCCCTTGTTGGCGGCCCCAGCGGTTGCTGGACAGGGGAGGGCCCTGGAGAGGCCTGCTGCCCAGCAGGGAGGGTGGAGGGGAGCACCGGAGGGGCAATGGCAGGTCAGGAGACCCCTGGGGTCTTTGTCCAACACACCTGGGGGCACTGCGGGAGCCAGGGGGCAGGGAGGGCAGGTCTAGGCGGGATGGACACCAACCTGGGGACACCGGGCTGGGCAGGGACGTGACCAACACGTGGTGGGGGGGGGGGAGAAGAGCTCCCAGGCCAGCGCTCGGCAGCCCTGTAGGGGAGGGGGCAGGGAGGGCAGGTCCGGGAGGGATGGACACCGACCTGGGGACACCAGGCTGGGCAGGGACATGACAGCCCTGTAGGAGAGGGGACAGGGAGGGCAGGTCCGGGAGGGATGGACACCGACCTGGGGACACCAGGCTGGGCAGGGATGTGACAGGCCTGTAGGAGAGGGGGCAGGGAGGCGGGCCTGGGCCCTCCCGTCCACTGCTGCCCTTCTAGAGCCCACGGAGGTGCAAGGTCCTCCCGGTTCTGTGAAGCAGGGGCATGGCCCGGCCCTCGGGGGCTGCCCTAAGATTGGAGGCGCCATGGGGGGGCCCTCGCCCAGCCCGCGGGGTCTCTGGGGGTGGAGGCGCTGTCGCGGCCCCTGTGGGTGGTGCCACCACTGCCGCCACCTCTTTCCGGCGTGGCTGCACCACCCACACTGTCCGGCCACCCCTCCAGGGGTGAGGCCTGCCCTGGGCCCCTGCAGAGCCCCTCGGGGACCCCGTTCTGCCAGGCTAGTCAGGGGAGCAAGAGCTGGCCTAGCACTGGACAGCGGTCACCCAACCCCGGGGCTGCAGGAGACCCAGTGCCGCCAGCTCTGAGTCCCCAGGAGCTGTCCCCCGGAGAGACCCCAGCCCGGCTGCGGGCTCCCCAGGCCCGGCCCTCTCCTCCCCTGGAGAGGGAAAGTGACAATAGACGCCGCGTCCTTCCCGGCTTGCAGGGCCGACGGGAGGGGCACAGAGCCCGACGTCGCTGGCTCCTATCTCTGAGCAGCAGACACTCGGGGACGTTTCAGACGCTAAATGGAAAGCCTGGAACTGCCCGGCTTCTCCGGCAAACGCCTTAATGCCTCATCCTGCCCCTCCTCCTCTCGCTCTGGCCGCGCTATCCATTTAATTAGGGGAAAGGAAATTGTGACATCAACTCAAGGGCATCACCTCCCCAGACGTGGAGAAAGCCGGGATGTCAGCTCTGCCCCGCGCCCGGCCCCCCGCGGCCCGTCTGCCGTGGGATTTGCACAGCTGCAGATAAGGCGCGTTCAGAGGCTGGGACAGGGCGGGCGGGGAGAGGGGCCGCGGCCCGTGCCGCCGCACGGGGGAGGAAGGCGACAGCAAACGCGGCCCCTCGCAGGGCTCCCCTCTGGAGCCGATGGGGCTGGGGGGCCGGGCCCCAGGGCAGGTCTGAGCTCCACGTCCTGGAAATGGAAGAACTGGGAAGGGGCAGAGGGGCAGCGGCGGCCGGGGGCGGGGAGTCGCCCTGGGAGTCGCTCCATCCCTCGCTCTCACGTTCATTCGCTGCACTGTTAAAGAGCAGGTGGTTTCCAGGCCCCGTGGCAGGCCCGGGGCCCCGGTGTCCACCCAGGAGGACGCAGTGCCCGCGCCCTGGTGGGGCTGCCCACCCGGGCCAGCGCTGCAGCCGCGCACCTGCCTGCGCTGCCCCTGCTCTGCCTTCGGGGCTCCCTTTCTCACCCCTGCAGTGGGGTGGGGGCAGCTCCCATGGCGGGGCTGGCGGGGGGCAGGTGAGGACCCAGCAAGTGAGTGTGGGGAGAGTGCGGCCCCTGCCCGGGGTGTGGACGCTGTCCTCCCTCTTAGGAGGGTGCCGGGAGGGGCCTGCGGTCTCCCGAGGATGCTGGGGGGTTTAGAGGATGGTCTCTCCCAAGGTCTGGTCTGCTCCCAGGAAGCCACCCCCGCTGGCTCCCACACGCAACTCCTCTTACGGGTTAGAGGTGAGAGGGCGAGGAGGAAGGAGGTGGTGGGCGCAGGGGCGGGGGCCTGAGCCCTCACCCTCCTCTGAGGACCACCCCTCCTCCCTAGGCCCGTGAGCCAGGCCCCCGCGGCGGGCACGTGTGCAGTGTGCACGCACAGCGCCCTCGGCACGGCCCCTGCACCCCGAGGCCTGGTGACGGGCGCGCCGGGCACCGCCCAGGCCGCGGCTTCCTGCAGCTGGAGGCGCCTCTGCACCCCCGGCTGAGCTGAGTAGGGAGCGCGACCCACTGCCCGAGCCCCGAGCTCCTTGTCCTGGGGGACGAGAGACCTGCTCCCCTGGGGCAACGCTCCCACCCAGGGCAGCAGGGAGGGGAAGGGAGCAGCGGCGACAGGGGCCCAGGGAGTCAGCTTTGGGGGAGGATTTTTTTTTAAGCTGAATTTCGAAGGGCTAGTGTTGTCAGGACTGTGGGAGGGGAAAGAAAGACGCCCCAGTCTGGGTTGGCGCGGAGGTGGGGGGCTCACGGATGTGGGGGCCGTCTGCAGGACCCATTCCTTCAGATGCAAATGCAGAAGCAGGGCTCCCTGGCTCCTGGCTGGGAAGGGGCGGTCGGGGGGTTCACCCTTCAAACGGCCTTGGAGGAAGGAGTTGAGTTCATGCTTCGCTTCTCCCTGTGCCAAAGCTGACGCGGAGCTGAGGGTCCTGGCGCGGGGCGGCCTGAGGCTGGACGTCTGTGAGCTGGCCCTTCGTGGGCTCTGCCATTGCCACGCGGCCTGAGCGAGCGAACCCTCTGGGGACCTCGGTCTCCTGGTATGTAAAACAAACGTCAGGCTGGAAGGTCATTCCCACTGGCCTCTGGGATGTCGGACCTGAGGCTCTCCACCTGTGTCATCCCCAGTGACCTTCTTGCAACCTCAATGGGCAGTGATGTTTTCACTTTCCCAGGGCATTTCCAGAATATTCCTGTTTCGGAGGTGATCTCCAACTTGTGGTCAACAGTGGAGCTCAGCCTGCTGGTCTCTCCACGTCCTCTCTGCTTCCTCTTTATCCCTACCTGTATTAGTCACTGCCGCTGTGTAACGAGTTACCCAGAATTTAGGAACTTAAGATGGCAGTTATCACCTCGTGGCCTTTGTGGGTAGGACTCTGGGAGCAGCTAAGCCCGTGGATTCTGGCTCTTGGGTGCTCGTGAGGTCACCGTTAAGGCATCAACCAGGCGTCACCTCAAGGCTCGAGGGGGTGGGGGGCCCACTTGCAAGAGGCGCCCTCGCGGGGCTGTGGGAAGAGTCCACGGGGCTGCTTGAGAGTCCCCACAACGTGGCGGCCGGACTCCAGGACACGGTCTGAGAGGAGAGCCGAGAGGAGGCTGCCTGGCCCAGCCAGACCTCGCCTGGAAGTCCTGCACTTCCCCCGTCTTCTGTGTGTTACGACAAGCCGCTGAGCCGGGTCCACACTCCCGGGGAGCGGAGGCGAGCGCCGCTCGTGGAGAGGACTCTGTGGGCGTGCTCCACACAGCCCCGGCAACCCTCTGCGCAGCTCTCCGCCTCCTCCTGCCCCTGCCCACGCAAGCCGCCTTTGCCCCTCGCCTGACGGCGCCGTCGCCCCCGCTGCGGGCCTTTCCCTGTCCTTCGCGTCTCTCTGACGTCACGCTCCCGCCTCTCCCTCCCTTTCCCGCCCCCTCTGCCCTCCTCCCAGCCTTGCTGGGTTCAGCTTTGTCTGTTGGTCTGTCTCCTGCCCACGTGTGTCTCTCACCGACCGCCTTGCTCTCACTGCCCCCCCTTCTCACCGTCCCAGCCCCTCCCAAGCCCGGGTTTTCCTCCCGCCTTCCTGGGCACCTCCAAGCCCAGCCCCCTGTCCTGAGGCCCGCCCCCACCCCCAGCTGTCCTCCTCTGCCCCTGGCCAGGACCCAACCCCATTCACACGGACAGAGTGGGCAAGGCCAGGCAGGGGGAGGGGCGGGGGCCGAGACTGCCACTTCCCAGGGGCTGTGGTCCCCCCACCCCCGGGCAGGGGAGGGGCTCTCTGTCCCCTGCACCCCAAAGCGGGCCCTCCGTGGTGCCCACAGAGGCACGGGGGCCTCAGGACTCCTGCAGGAGAGGCAGCTGCTCTGCCAGCCTGTTTGGGTCCTTGAGGCTCATTTTCCTGATTTAAAACCAGCCTCTTCAACTGCTAATTGTTGAAAGGAGAAAAAGATGGAGAAAGGAAAATCAATTTGCATGGGGAGATGAAGTGTGCCCGCTGGGGGCCCACTGCCCTTTGCAAAGCAACCTCAGTGAGAACCGTGACATCCTCCGAGCTGGCCCGAGGCTGTGACAATGCTTATCAGCGCCTCGGAGGAGACAGGCCTCGCCCCCGCCCCTCCCCCGTGGGCTCCTGCAAAGGGAGGGAGGGAGGGAGGGCATTTTCTCCCTCCAATTTGTGGGCCACGTCCCTGCAGGGAGCGGGCAGGGGTCTCGGTGTGGGGAGCATGCTTCCTGGTCAGCGTCCTGTTCCCAGGTCCCTCTTGCTGGAAAGGGGGGGTGGCATGCTGTGCATCTGCTCCAAAGTTGGTGATATGGGTGGCCCCGGGATGGGGGCTGATGGCGCCCATGGACTCCCCACAGCCTGCGCCCCGCTGCCCCCAGCCCCTCCCCAGCAGGGGTGATGGGGGTCTAACTTGGGCACTCTAGAGGACCAGCCCCCCGCCCACTGCCCTCACCCCCGTGTCCGGTCCTGAAGCAGCCAGTCCCCCCACTCTGAGATGAGGCTGGGACCTCAGGTCTGGCAGGGGAACAGGGTGCCTGCTCCTGCCCCCACCCTGATCTCCCCAAGGTGCCCTGGCAGGTAGAACTGGGGCTGACTTTCCCCGATGCCCTCTGCTCCGTGTGTCCTTGCCCTAGGCCTCCTCTGCTGAGCCCCCCAGCAGTGGGGCCATGTGTCCCTGGGTCACCTGGCTCTGAGCCTCTCAGGTCCCAGACAAGAGTCCCAGGGCCCAGTGACTGCAGGAAGGAGGCAGGGGGTGCCGATAAAACAGGCCGCTGAGCTAAATGTGAATTTCAGAAACACAGGGGGTGCATTTTAGCATAAGAAGGTCCCAAATATTGCAGGAGACATACTTACACTAATGAAATCCCTTCTTGGTCATTTATCTGAAATTCAGACTCAGCAGGTTGCCTTGCGTTGTCATTTGCTCAGGCTGACAACCCCAGCTAGAGGGAGGCCCCTGGAGAATGGAGACCTGGGCCACACTCCCACGCCACGCTCTCAGCCTCGCAGGGTCCGGGGTGTCCGTGGCGTCCTGGGAGGTGGTGGGGCCCTGGGGTCACACAGCCTGTGATGGAACCCCAGCTCTGCAGCAGGGACCTGGGCCGAGCAAGGGCAACAGGGGGTGGAGCCCGCTGACGCCTCGGAGGGCTGCCCACGAGGGCTGCAGGGCGACCCAGAGATGTGCTTCCGTGGGTTTTTGATCCCCGACCTGCTGGGCACGAGGGGCACGAGGCGCCCATGGGATGACCTGATGTACTCGTGAGACTCCCACCCGGGCCCAGCGGGCACCAACAAGCTGCAGCGAGAGACCAAGAGGCGAGGGCCCCCTTGGGGGGTGGCACACGCGGCCGTCCCCGCAGCCCTCAGGTCCTGTGGCTCAGGCCTCGGCCAGCACCTGCTGCCCTGCTGTGACCTGCCCTCTGGCTTCCGGAACCTGCCCGGGCTGGGGGCAGAGAGAGCCCGGCACGGAGGAACGGTTCACCCTGGGCAGGCTGGCACCGAGGGCGGGCGGGAGCTGGACAAACGCTTCCCGCAGCATTGAGCCGGAGTCCTCGGGTTGCCCGGAAACCTTCCTGCCGATGCTCCGGGTCAGGAAGCATTTGCTTCTGGAGAACTCAGCACAGGATCCGAAGCTCAGGGGTCGGTGGGAAGCCATGAGAACAGACCCAGGCCGTGGAAGGGCAGGGACTCTGCGGGCTTGCTTTGAGGGCGGGTGAACCGGCTGCAGGCCGGGAAGTGTCCACGGCCCTGAGAAGAGCCCCCGCCGCTGCCAGGCTGCCTGGGGCCACCTGCAGGTGTAGCCATGCTCCTCTCTAGTCCAGAACTTTCCATGAGAAGGCCCTTGAGCTGGAAGGTGGGGGAAGCATGCCGGCCCTGCTGCATGAGCGTCCGGGAGTAAGAGGGCGGCTCATGGGGCTGCTCCACGCGGGGCTCGCTGCCCACGGTGAGAGCAGAGCCGGCAGCCACCACACCTCCCCCGGCTCCCCAGCCCTTCTCCCTCTGTCCCCCATCTCCGGGAACCCCCCACCCCAGAGGCAGGCAGGTGTGTGGGAGGAGGCAGGGGGCTGGCTATTCAGCCGGCTTAGGGATGAGCCCCCGGCGAAAGGCTTGCCGCCAGGCTGCGGTGGGCGGCCGCCTGCGGGGTGAGTGCAGGCTCTCCAGCCTCCCCTGGCCTGCAGGTGTTCCAGAAGGCAGACCCCCAGGCGTCCCCGGACGGCCCCCAGTAGTGGAGTGGCCAGGACCCACGACCTCAGCAGGTGCCTCTGTGAGCGTGGGGAGTAAAGGTCCCTTCGGGCACGTCGGCAGGACCGGGCACCCACGGCATGCCAGGCCCATCTGAGGTGCTGGGACACAGCAGTGGACAAGACAGGAGTCCCCGCCTTCTGCGAGGGGCCCTCTGGTGGGGGGCCCACAATAAGGAGACACATGAGAAGAGCAAAGCTCAATTTCCCTTATTTCCTCTTGCGGCTTCTTATCTCCTTTTCCCCTTGTTTATAAAGAGGATTGGGAAGCCATCTATGTCTCTGGGCCCTATATGGGTTTGCCCAGTAAATTAGCCCTTCCGAGTCCTGCCCCTGGGGAACAAATGCTAAGACAGAAAATCAAACAAAGTTAAAGTCTCAGCACGGCCAAACTTGTTTCACTTTGCCGAGTGTTCTTTTTGTGTCATCAAATCATACAGTCAAAGTGAATGAGCAGAGGTCAACCAACCCATTGTATTCCTTCACTTATAAACACGGGGAATTACTTTTAGTCTAAATGACATACATACTCATCAAGAAATATTTGAACATCAGAAATGAGGAAGAAAGTCTCCCCAGCTAGGTGTCAGTTCTGTTGGGATTTTAGTCAACTTCTTTTCAGTGTTTTCTTTTCTTTATGTGAGCTTTTGCAACGGTGTGACCATAATTGTAATGTATATACCCTGAATTTTCAATTAAAGTTACATAATTGCTTTTTTTACATAACTACTTTTTGTGTTATTGCAGCGTTTACTTGAGTGTAATTCTCATTGATTGAATAGTTTTATGGTGAGAATTAATACTAATTAAATAACTTCCCTTTAGTGGTGGAACATTTGCATTCTTTTCAGTATTTTGGTAATGTACGTAATGCCACAATTAACACCCGTGTGTCAAAAGCATATCCTTCCTCCCCCAGTCTGAGGTATGAATAAAAGAGAAATATTGATCTGAGCTTAAATACATCTAAAACTTTTGATAGGTATTTCTTAATTGCATGAAATGGAACAAATGGTTCTCATTTTAGTTAGAATTTATTTTTGACATAATTTTTCATTTGTAGGCCTCCAAAATAATCAGCGTTTTTGTTTGTTACGTCTTCTAGTATTTCTAAGCTTACAGGCTCCCTTGCTCTCTAGAAATCCCATGCAGTCAGCTCTGCTCTCTTAGGATTCTCTGGGTGTGGCCTCGTTGCTGTCCCTGGCAGGTGCTGGCGAGCAGGTGTGAGGTGAGGGTGGTTTCCCAGGGAGTCTCAGGTGAATCCGAGCCCGCCCTGCACACCGGCAGCGTCTGCCAACCAGCTCATTCTTCCCTTCCCCAAGGGCTGTGTCCCACCCCCTCTCCTCCCCAGCACTCTGCCCCCCCCACTGCCTTGCCCTGCATTCTCGGTGGCCCGTGACCCAGAGATACCAGGAGCCAAGACTCCTTCCTGCTTGCCTCCGCCAGACGCACTGACCTGCCTCGCCCCCTCTGCTTGGCTCTCTTGGCGGTGGGGGAGCTGCCCTCCCACCACCCAGCTAGATGTACCGCCCACCTGGGCCCTGGATCCTGCCCTCCCACCTTCAGAAGATTCCCAGGTCAGGTAAGTCTTGCTCCTTTCTGTTTCCAGAACATACTGTCAATGGATTTTTTGTCTTTATTTGTTTTTCTAATGTTACATTAAAAAAATATGAGGTCCCCATATATTCCCCACCCCCCTCACCCCACTCCTCCCCCCACAACAACAACCTCCTCCATCATCATGAGACATTCGTTGCACTTGGTGAATACATCTCTGAGCACCGCTGCACCTCATGGTCAATGGTCCACACCATAGCCCACACTCTCCCACAGTCCACCCAGTGGGCCATGGGAGGACATACAATGTCTGGTAACTGTCCCTGCAGCACCACCCAGGACAACTCCAAGTCCTGAAAATGCCCCCACATCACATCTCTTCCTCCCACTCCCTACCCCCAGCAGCCACCATGGCCACTTGTGTGAAGATAAGCTTAATAATTAGGAAAAAAGAAAGGACGTAGGCACTGAGGAAAAGACGGAAGAAGTTGCCTTGCCAATTTGCATACAGGGCAACACTTATTGCAGTGAAGGAAGGCAAAACATCAAAAACAAAGCTTTTGCATTTTCAAATTTTTTGATACCCCAATTTATTTTACCTTAATTTTTCTAAATTAATATGTATTCTATATCTAACATTTCAACTCATCACTATATTCCATCTTACTATTAATGGAACCTGGCAATATATTGGGCTTCACTTTTGAAGAAGTTTTGGAACACAGAGAGGTTCAACAATGGCAGCAGAGGAATACTGGTGTGGGATGTTATTGACAGGTGACACATGGTTGGCAGGGAGTTCTCCAGGGCATATATCCAGGGTACATAAAAATGTTTGGATATTTTCATAGTGGTTACAATTAAAAACAGCAACTGAGGGAGTGCTGAGTTCCCAGCCAGGGGAGCGCTATCACCGTCCCTAAAGGGCCAGCGACAATCCCCCTTGCCTTGAACTACCCATTCATTCATTCATGGAACAGCTGTGTGTCAGGTGCCCTGGGAGTGCTGGGCTCGCAGCGGGCAACAGGCCCGGCTTTGGGAAACGGGGTCCCTGGGAGGCCAGAGCCAACAGACAGGTCCCAAATCCACCGAAGGAGCATGTCCACTGGGGGTAAGGCTTCTGAAGGCGCACATGGGGGTGCAGTAACAGAGAATGGGGGGGCAGAAATGAACAGATTGTCCAGGGAAGGCCTTGCTGAGGAGGTGGCGTCTCAGCTGAGGCCTGAAGGAATGGAAGAAAAGCGCCGCCCGCATGCCCCAAGCGGCGAGTTCCAAGGATAGGGGGAGAGGACAAAGGCCCCCGGGGGACGGGGACGGAGAGCCCTGAGGGGGAGGGGATGGAGATGCCAGCTGGGAGGTTGAGGGAGGGAGAGCAGGCCGCCGATGAGCCGAGAGCTGTCCCAGGGGGCTCTCTGGCCACTTGCGGCTCTTTAAACTCGAACTTGAATTAATGAAAATCTATAACAATTAAGTAATCCTGCCACATTTTAAGTTCTCGATGGCTGGTGTGGGTACCGAGCATTTGCTGCCTCCCCGAGGGTTCTCTTGCCAGTGCTGGCTCGACCTTGGTAGGTGGGGCGGGGTCGAGGCAGGGATTTAGGCCAGGGAGGGGTGGGGTCTGCGTTAGGCTCTAGGTGCCCCGTGCAGGGCAGAGGGTGGTGGCGGAAGGAAGAGAGCGTGGAATTTGGGGTTGGTCTGGATGCGGGATGTGGGGAGAAGAGGGAAGTTGAGGCTGCCTGCAAGCCTCCGGCCCAAGCCCCCGGGGGGGAGGACAGCCCTTTGGCTGGGTGGGGGGGCCGGAGGGCCGGTGTGGACGAGGGCGTGGAGCTCGGGGCTGGACGCGCCAAGTGCCAGAGGCCTAGGAGACGCACGGTGGAGGGCTTGAGCAGGTGGCTGGTAGGCCGTGACCAGAGCTGCAGAATAAAGGGGGTCGCGGGCCGTCTCCCCGTGGCTCTGAAGCAGGAGCCTGGGCGCTGGGCCAAGATGCGGAGGACAGACACGGAGCAGCAGCACGCCGGGGACAGAGCGAAGCAGCCGCCCTCAGCAGGGGGCCAGAGAGGCACTGCCAGGGGACCCCGAGGGCCCTTCAAGGAGGGGAGTGTGCCGCCTCCCAGGGCGCCCAAACAGGCCTCTTCAGCCACGGAAATGATTGTCCCGTGACCCCAGAGCCTGGGAGCCCAAAACCCAGGGCCAGCGGCTGCGCTCCCCTAAGTCTGTCGGGAAATCAGTGCCTGGCCCGGCTCTTGGCTTTTGGTGGACATGGTGCTCCTTGGCGTTGCCTGGCTTGTGGCAGGACTCTGTCCCTGTCTCCGTTGTCACACGGCCTATGTCACATCGTCTATGACACATGGTCTATGCACATCGTCTACGTCACATCGCCTATGTCACATGGTCTATGTCACATGGCCTATGTCACATGGTCTACATCACATGGTCTGTCACGTGGCCTATGTCACATGGTCTACATCTCATGATCTGTCACATGGTCTATGTCACACGGTCTGTCACATTGCCTATGTCACATGGCCTGTGCCTGCCCCTCTAGTCTCCCCCTCTGAGCACCCCTGTCATGGGATTAGGGGCTCTCCTTGACTTGCCCAGTTCCATCTGTAATAGCCCTATTTCCAAATGAGGTCACATTCTGAGCTCTTGGGGGTTAGGACTTCAACGTGTATTTTGGGGGACACAGGTCACCCCACCACAGGACACCAAATCCACTGAGCGCTCTTTTGGGGTGAAGATGGTCTTGGCGAGGTGGGGCTCGCTGGCGACGTTGACCAGAGTATTTTCAATGGGGCGGGGGGCGGCGTGGGGCTGGAGAGCGCCAGGAGGGGGCAGGACAGTGGGCTGTTGGTGTGAGGAGCTTCCCACTGAAGGGGACCAAGGAAATGGGGGGCTCGGAGGGGCCTGGCTGGGAGCAGGAAGTGTGCTCGCACCACGCGGGGACGGCCCTCAGCAGAGCACGCCTGCAGGAGGCTGGGCGGGGCAGGGCCATGTCCTGGGGCTGGTGGGTGGAGCGGGGCCCTCCATGCACCCAGGGGAAGAAGCTGGCAGGTGGCACGCTGCGGGCGGTGGTGCTGTGGGGTTGGGGAGACGGAGGCGCCATCCTCCAGCTGCTCCCGTCGCAAATGCAGGAGAGGAGGGCGTCACCGAGGCCGCCAGTGGGCAGCGGGTGCGTGGGAAATCCCTCCGGCCAGCTCGAAGCTGCCCCGTCCTCGTCGGCATCTCCTGTGACCTGGCGGCGGCTTCAGATACTTTTCCTTCTTTAGAAACGGCCTCTTCCCCGGCTCTGGGCCGCCTCTTCTGCTCAAGCCCGCTGCCCCTGCTGCCAGCGCAGCTGCCTCCATTCGACCCATGGGGCTGGGGTCTCCCCAGGAAGTCCCCACGGGGCTGCAGGAGGCCCCGGGCGCAGAGAGCTGCTCCCCAGCTCAGGCCTGTCCTCCGAGCCCGGGCGCGAAAGGAGACCCCCTGCTGCCTCCACCTGTTAGACCCGAGTTCAGACTGTCCTTCCCAACCGGACCCCCAAAGAGGCACCAGATGCCAGCGTCCCCTCGGCCGTCCACAGCCACTGCCTGACACCCAGGACCCTGTCGAACTCCAGGGCGTACAGAAAAACCACAGGAAACGAGGGGGGCCAGCACCTCGCCAGATCTTCTGAGCACCTCTGTGGTCAGTCTGTTCCCTCCTTGGAGCCACCGCACAGGATGATGCCGTTCCTTGCCTGACGAGGAAACATGAATAGAAGCTCAGAGAGCGTCTCGCCCAGAGACCCTGCAACTGCAGAGTTGTCACCCGTGGACACGCCGGCGCCCCATCCCCAGCCCCGTCCTCCTAGCACCCCTCTGCCCTCGCCGCCTCCCGGGACAGTCTCAGCCGCCCCCGGGGCTGCACCCAGGGGCCTCCAGCAGCTGCTTGTCGAGGAGGTGGGTGAATCCGGGAGCAGGATGCCCTCTTCTGCGCCGGGGGAGCCAGGAGGGGTGAAGGCTGTGCACCCCCACCTGGGGAGCTGTCACCCCCTTTCCAGCCCTTGCCTGAGCAGGTGCAACAGGCCCAAACAGCCTGACCTTGTGCATCTGCCTTGGGATTTGCATGGATGTGTAAAATTAATTAAAGCAGAAATGTCCTTACACGAATGACTCAGGGTCCCTGGGGAGCCTCCGGGCCTGCGGGCCTGCGTGGGACGTTTGGAGGGCGGCAGGCTCCTCCCGGGGGGCCAGCGTGGGACGTTTGGAGGGCGGCAGGCTCCTCCCGGGGGACCTGACTCTGCTTAGGCACCTGCAAGTCAGGTGTGGGCGAGGGAGATGCCGGGGCAGCCCTGCTGCTGGGTACGCGGCGAGCGGCAGGCCGGCACCCGGATGCCTGGTGGGGGGAGGCGGGGAGGGAGGGCACGGCCCCCAAAGCCAGGGCCACCTCTCCAACCACCCCTGCACGGCCTCTTGGGCTCTTCACCAAATGCGTGAGGAGCGCTGCCCGCGGCCCGGCGGGGTTCTGGGAGGCGGAGGTGCTGCTGGGTCTAGGACAGGTGCACCCCAGTGCGCAGGACGGCGTCAGGGCGGCACGGAGCTGTGGAAAGAAAGTGGAGGGAAGGAAGAGACGGTGCCCTGGCGTGTATCAGCATGTGTGCGTGCATGTGATTGCACTGTGTGTGCATGAGTGCGGCTGTGTGTACCTGAGCACACACATGTGAGTATGTGAGAGCAGGTGTGGCTGAGCGTGGATGTGATTGCATGTGCAAGTGGGTGAGTGTGCAGGTGTGTGTGGCTGTGCGTGTGTGACTGGGTGTGAGTGCATGTGTGTGAGGGTGTGCGTATGTGTGTAACTGTTAAGTGTGTGTGTGCATGCAGGGGTGTGTGAGTGTGTGTGAGTGTGTGCATACGTGTGCAGGGAGTGCTTCCCTGCCGAGGGGCCGCTCAGGTTCCTGGGAGGCCATGCGGGATCGTTGGTGAAGGAGGAGGTGAGTGCCCAGCTTGGGGGCTGTGCTCTGCACCCCAGAAGAGACGGGCCTTCAGCTCCTACCCCAGCCCACCTGCGTGCAGCCCCCACGTCTGAAGGGGCCGTCTTCCGCGGCTGGGGCCAGCCGGTCAGGCCGAGCCTGGCGGCGCTCCTGGAGGCCCAGTGGGGAGGGCTGGGCCGGCCGGACACCAGACGCAGGCAGAACCGGACGAGGAGGACGCCCCGCCAGGCCTCGGGCCGCGCTGCGCCGTGGGATGGAGTGAGCCTTCTAGCCTGGCCCCGGGAGCCGTGGGTTCCAGCTGCTCGGCCAGCCCCGTGCGCGGTATTTGGTGAGCAGCCGGGAGCTAAGACGCCAGGGATGGCGCAGCCGCCGTGGAGCAGAAGCGGCTGGACGGCCTCCGCGGTTCTCTCCGGGAGGGGCACCCCGGGACTTCGAGGACAGCGGCGAGCTAGTCGGAAAGCCCCGGGGCTCTGGGGACAGGCTGTGGTCCTCAGGCGAGCCCTGGCGCCCAGGTCCCAGCAGTCGCCCCTCGCCCCTCCTCCTCCTGCCAAAATCAACACCCCTTGACTCTCAGCCCAGACTTGAGGCAGGGCCGTTTCCGGCTTCCGTCTGGTTTCTGGAGGAACAGCCACCAGCATCACTGCTGCGGGAGGGGCCGGCTGGGGCAGGCGAGCCTGGGCTCTGCGTGGTTCCAAGGCTAGCCCTGGAGCCGGCAGGTCAAAGGCACAGGGAGGCAGGTTTCTGCTCAGCACAAAGTCCCACTTACAGTGGAGCCGCCCTGTAAGGAGAGGGGCGCCTTGCAATGGATGGAGCCTCCCATCTCTGGAGGCATTCAAGTGTGAAAAAGTGCCCCTGGCAGGGGTGGGGCACAGGGAATCTGAGCAGCACATGCGCGTTTCGTTTTTGTGGGTTGAATGGTGGCTCCTCCCGAGAATGCCCACTCCTCCTGCCTGGAGCCTGTGCGTGGAGAAGGGTCTTTGCAGATGGGAAGAGGGGAAGGCTCTCAGGAGTGCACCCTGGACTAGCAGGTGGTCCTTCAGCCTAAGACAGGGTCCTGACCCCAGAGAAGAGGAGAAGGCACGGGTCAGGGGCCATCTGCGGAGGAGGCGGGGCTGGGGGGACGCTGGGGCCAGGGGCTGGAGGCGGCCAGGAAGGAGCGCCGCGCCTTCAGGAGGACACAGGCCCACGACGTCAGCCCTTCGCAGCCGGGAGAGAACCTGCTCCCAGGGTCTGAAGCCCCCAGCTCGGGGTAATTTGTGACGGCAGCTGCCGGGAACTCTCACCCGCCACCCAAAAGTCGAAGGTCTTCAGCTGGGAAGCTCTGCAAGGCTTGTCTGAAAACCACCGTCCCCGGCTGCCCCTTCGGACTCCCCAGGGCAGCTATTTGCATCTCCTTTGCCGGGTTACCTTGGTATTTTAGCTCCGTATCTCCAAATGGCACCTGCATTTTGCTTCTTGATCTTCTGGTTTTCGGCTTTATCCCCTGACTTCCGCCATTGAGGAAGGATAACACGGGAGCGGCGGGGTCTGCAGGGCGCCGCGCCCCGGCGCAGCCACGCTGACTCGGCTCCGTCCATGCTGCCCGCAGGCCTCTCGGCCGGACCCGTGGTGCAGCCCCACTGCCTTCCCCACCCACGTCCGCTTCCCTGGACTTAGCCATGGTTTTACCTCCTCATTGACCTCGTTTTCTCTCCGCTAGGCGGCCGTTCCTCCTCGCACTCTCCCTTTGCTCTGTAACACGGCCGATGTTTCGCTCATCTTCGCTGTCTGAAGGAAGCCCGCTCCCTGGCCTGGGTGGCCCCTGGCCCGCGGCCGGCCCCCTCTCTGACTCCCCCTGGGAGTCCCGCGCTTCTCGCTGTTGCCACCCTGGGCCCAGCCCTCCCTGCTTGGTCTTACGCTCTCACTCTAGGGGCTCACTTTCTTCTGGAAACGGTGTGGAGGGCACGCTGAGCTTTGTAGCTCAAACGACCTAGTCTGCCCTCACACTGACCGAGACCCTGGCTGGACGTGGGGCTCAGGTGGCGACGTCCTCCCTGGGGCCGTTTGTGTCATTGTCTTCCACCCAGCAGCCTGTGTTGCCAAGCAGGAGCCTGGAGTCACTTTGATTTTTGAGCCTTGGCACGAAGCCGTTGATGGCGTTTTTCTCACCCTGGAAGCTGGCCGGGCTTCCCTCTGTCCCACGTGTTCTGGGATGTCATAACTCCACGCCTTCTGTCGCCTGAGCTCATCCCTGCGGTGGGTTCCAGGTGGCCCCCATACCCTTCTATTTGGGAAATATAGATTGAGTTCCTTCTTGGGTATTTCAATTCTCTCTCAGTTCACTTTCTGAAATTGCATTAAAATATTAGCCCTCCCAGTCATAGCCTCCTTCTTTACTTGTTTTCTCTGTTTTCGAAGGTCTTTCCTCTCCTGATCCACCTGGCTTGTGTCTCTCCATTCTGCGCTCACGCTTTAGTCTCCTGGGATCCTTGTCCTCCCTGACCCTTTGTCCCTGTCTTCTTTTATACCCCCAACGATGACTTTGTCACCTCGAGAAGGCTTCCTCTCTATTCCTCCCAGCTGGCTTCCTTACTGCTCTGCAGACATTCCTTCTATGTCTGGGGACAGGGCTGGGCTGGGGTTAGTGTGGGTTAGGGTCAGGGTTGGGGTTGGGGTTGGGATTAGGGTTGGGTTTGGGGTTAGGGTGGATTAGGGTTAGGGTTGGGGTTAGGGTTGGATTTGGGGTTAGGTTTGGGGTTGGGGTTAGGGTTGGAGTTGGGGTTGGGGTTATGGTGGGTTAGGGTTGGGGTTAGGGTTGGGGGTGGGGTTGGGGTTAGGGTGGGTTAGGGTTGGGGTTGGTGTTTAGGTTAGGGTTGGGTTTGGGGTGAGGGTTAGGGTGGGGTTGGGATTAGGGTTGGAGTTGGCGTTGGGGTTCTGGTGGGTTAGGGTTGGGGTTGGGGTTAGGGTGGATTAGGGTTGCGGTTGGGGTTAGGGTTAGGTTTGGGGTTGGGGTTAGGGTTAGGGTTAGGGTTGGGGTTGGGTTTGGGGTTGGGTTTAGGGTGGGTTAGGATTGAGGTTGGTGTTTGGTTTAGAGTTGGGTTTGGGGTTAGGATTAGGGTGGGGTTGGGCTTAGGGTTGGTGTTGGGGTTTGGATTGGGGTTCTGGTGGGTTAGGGTTGGAGTTGGAATTAGGGTTGGAGTTGGCGTTGGGGTTCTGAAGGGTTAGGGATGGGGTTGGGGTTAGGGTTGGGGTTGGAGTTGGGGTTAGGGTGGGGTGCTGGTGATGGCACCTGCAGCACGAGTCTTCCAGCCCACAGGCCTCGCAGAGGGTGAATCTGGCTCTGGAGGAGTTTCCTCTGGGCCACTCAGGTTCCCCGGAAGAGGCCGAGCGTCCTCCTGGAGTGTGGTGACCAGTGTCCCTGGGCTGGAGCTGAGTGTGTATGGGGGGCCGGCTCTCCAGAGTCGGGGCTGATGTCTCCTCAGGCCCCTCCCAGGAAGGCCCTTGCCCACCCCCACCCAGCCGCGCCTGGGACAGCCTCCGTCTGTCCTGCCTTCTTCAGGGCAGCCCCCCAGCCTCTCAGAGATGGGGAAGGGGCCTGGGGCTCTAACTGCTCCTGACATGGACTTGCAGACAAACCTCTGTCCCATTTATAGCCCGCCCCTGCTCCCCGGGAACCACCTGAGCCTCCGGGTGGAAGGTGGGGGCTGGAATGAAAATGGGTGCTGTTTCCCGCTGACAGCCATGGCTCTGCTTTCTCGGATCTGCTGGGTCAGTTGCCACTCACCCACAGCTAACCCCCCATCAACGTCTGGTGGCTGTTGTCTCCTCTTTATCCAATTGTAGAGTTTATAAAAAACTCCTGTTTTCTCTTCTTTTGGGAGTGCGTTGATTTGCCGGCCTGCCCCACCCACCACACTTAGCCTCAAGTCCTCCATAGAAATTCTGTAACTTCTCTCCCACCTGGAGACTGAGCAGAGCTGGCCCAGCGTCCCTGCTGCAGCCCTGCAGCGCTCTCCCGCCCACCCCTGCACCGTCTCACACCCTCTCCCTGCGGGCGCTGCCTCCAGCTACCCCTCTGCCTGGAATCTCTCCTGTCTCTTGGCTCCCTCTGAGCCTGGCAGAGCCCTCGGCTGCCAGGCCTCAGTGGGCAGCAGCTCCTCTCTGCAAACAGGAAGGCCTTGGGCTGCCTCTCCCTGCACCCCTGGGGTCCTAGCGTCCTTCCCAGCCTGCACACGGGCTGGCGCCTGGAGGGCTGGACCTTGTGGGAACACTGCCCGTCGCCCAAAGTTCCGCTCAGATCCACCTGTCACCTTAGCTTCCTCCTCTCCAGCTCCGACTCCTAGGACGTAAAGCAGGGATGGCCATGCCGGCTTCCATGGCTGTGGGACACCATCATCATCATCGTCGTCATCATCGTCATGCTTTATGTAGAGTAACTCAGTCCTCTGAAACAGGTCCCCAGGATCCTCAACCTGCAGATGAGGAAACCAAGGCACAGAGAGGTTAAGTAACCCACGCAAGGTCACACAGCCAGCAGGCAGTCGAGCAGGAGCTCTGCTGTTTTAAAAACCTGGAAGAGAAGGAAGCAGTTGTCTTCTGAGGTTGGACTGCAAGAATTCAGGATTCTCAGGGAGTCAGAAGAGGGGAAGGCTTTGGCAACAGCCAGGCCAGTGCTCGGGCCCCGCGGCTACTGCCTCTAGGTGGGGGAGTGGCTCCTGCTGGCCCATCGCCAAGGCTCGGTTTCCTCTTCTGTCAAAAGGGGTGGCGGGCCCCTTCCATGGGCGTTTGCTGTGGGGACCGCAGCTCTGACGGGCAGGCTGTGGGGTCACGGTGGCATGCACGCTGTCGGCCGTGAAACGGGGCGCAGGCCCAGCGAGGGGCCGCGCTGCCTGGGGTCCCGTGGACGCAGGACGGGACCGAGGGCCCCCCCGCTGCCAGGCCAATGCCCCTCCCTGCTGGCGGCTCCTCCGGGCTAGCTGGTCCGTGAGGCTTTGGCTCCTGTCCCAGGACGGCGACCCACGTCCCCTGCACGGGCAGCAGCCACGGGTCCTGCGCGAAAACCTCCCGCGAGGGTCGGGGGCAGCTGGACGGGGGCTCTGACTTTAGCTTTTTAATGGTTGACACCCCGAAACACAGGCCTGGGCCCCTTCTGTGGACGGACCCAACTTTGCTCTCTGCCCCCAACCAGGCGCGGCCGCCTTTAGGGGGCTTCCCGCCCCATCTCGCCCTGACCCCCAGGCCCTTCTCCGGACAACGCTGCAGATGCCTCTCCCTGCGCCACCACCGTTGGCGGGAGTGGGGGTGTCACGCCCGGAGCAAGCAATGTGGAGGGGCTGGCAAGCAGAGAAAGGCAAGCCCAGGTCCCGAGGACCCCCAAATCTGCTGAGAAGAGGGGAGCTTGACGCACATGGCTTGTGGAGCCCCCCGGCCTGCCGGCCCTGCCTTTCTGTGGGGGGTCCCCGTCTCCGGGGCACGGTGGTGGCTAAGGTTGGGGAGTCCCTCTCCGGGGGGCTGGCAGCCTCCAGGGAGAGGAGGGAGAGGCTGCGGCATGGGGGGGCACGGCAGCCCTCCGGGTGAAGATGGGGGCCGGGCACCCCAGCCTCGCACTCACACGACGGGGAGGTTTAGTGCAGCCGGAGCAGAGGGGGGCAGGCAGGGCTGTGCCGGGGGCTGGCCGAAGAGCCCAGCTTCTCCTACCCCAAGATTCGTGGTGAAGTGCTTTCTCCTTTTATTCTTCAGCTGGGCCAGTTGGTTGGAGGCAGGTACAGCCTTGAGCTTCGTGCCTTTAATTTCTCCAGGGAGAGGACAAAGGACTCCTCGTCGGCTCGACTCCTGCAGGTTGGCGGCTCATCCACCGCCTCCCGGAGCTTCCGGACCAAAGGCGCCTGAGAGACGGGGCAGTCGGGGGCCTTGGGTGAAGGCCAGGGCGCCCAGCAGCCCCTTCCCCAGCTCAGGCCCGCACCCCTCGTGCCCTGGCCGACACCAAAGGCCTCTCGGCCGTGCCGCGCCCTGGCCGTCTCCTCCAGGCCCGTCACCTGGCCTGCTAATTCCTCCAGCAGCCTCGGCGCTCCTTCGTGCTCTGCCGGGTAAACAGACCCCTCCGCAAGGGACGGGGATTCTTACGCAGCCCCCCTTCCTCCACCGGGCGGGGCTCGTGGGTCCCAGGCCTCCCGAGCCCCTCCTGCTTCCCTCTTTGCAGCCTGGCTCACACAATGCCCCTGCGCTCTGTCTGCCTGTTTTCCCCGTTCCACCGAGCAATGGAGAACAGCAGACATCTTAGTATTCTTTGAATTCCTGATGAGGTCAGTGCCTGGCACACAGCAGACACTTGTATTTATTAGCTATAGCTGCGTAACAAATGGCCACAGGTTTAGCAGCATAAAACACCTCGCAGTTCCTGTGGGTCAGGAGTCTGGGCCTGGGGTTGACCGGTCCATTGCTCCAGGGTCTCAAGCCAGGGCCGCGGCCTCCCCGTGACCGGGGAGGGACCCACTTTCCAGCTCGCACTGTTATGGCAGATCCTTGAGGGCCTCGTCTCCCGCTGGCTGTAGGCCAGAGGCGGCCTTTGGTTCCAGGCCATGAGGGCTTCCCCCAAATGGCTACTCACTTCATCTCAGCAGCAAATGAGGACATCTCCTGGTAAGAGGGACACTGCAATCTCATGTGCGTTGTCACAGAAACGGCGTCCCACTGCCTTTGCCGTGTTCTGGTTAAAAATCCTCCCAGCCCATGCTCCGGAGCTGGTGGCGGCACGGGGCGGGAGAAGCGGCAGGCGGGGATCACTGGGGGCTCTGCTGGAGAGTGACCCTCAGAGCAGTCAAAACATGGACAAAGAGTACGTGAGCGAGGGGCGCGCAGCTGTCCTGGGGGGCGGTGGGCACGGGCAGCCGGCTCCAGGGCCAGGGCGCGTGAGGCCGATGTGGAGGGCGTGCTCGTCTGCCCCCCACTTCTACCAGCCCCGGCGGAGGATGCGCAGACTCGGAGGTGGGCCAGGCTGGGCCCTGGGGTCCTCTGGGTCCCCCCGGAAACTGGCTGGGGCAGGGGCGGGGGCCCAGCCGGGCAGGGCCCTGCAGGCCTTGTCGGGGCGATCGAACCGCCCACGGCGGCGGTGAGCCCAGGAAGGGGCGGGCCGGGGAGGTCACCCCTTCCAGAGCCGGCTCCGCCTCTGTGCCAACGGCTGGGGAAGGGCCCAGGGCGCTCGCTGGGAACCCGCCGGCGGCTGCGCTCCGTCCCAGTGAGGGACCGTGGTGTGAGCTGGGGGCCTGGCGGTCTGGCCTGCTGTGCACCATGGGGTGGCCAGACACCGAGGACCAGGAAGCCACCGTGTGGGCCTGGGCCACCTCGTCATGCCCGATCCAGGCCAAAAAGCGTCATGGGACCTCCGCACAGGCCGCGCGCCGGCCCCGGGTTCCCTCACGCGGCCCGGAGGCCTTTCGCCCATCCCTAGAGGCAGGCTGGGCGAGCGGCGCGGGGCCCGGGCAGGGCTGGGGGGTAAGGGCCCAGCAGACCCCCTCGTGTGGACTAGAGGAGACCCCCGAGGGGGCGGGACAGGACGGCGGGCGGCAGAGAAGCGACACGGCCGTGGTGCTGGCACTGGGTGGAGCGGGCTGACGCTCGTCCAGGCCCTCGGTGTGGAAGGGAGGGCGCCTCTGATCTGGCCGGGGCCCCCCAGGGAGGGAGGGGAGCAGGGAAGGAGGGCCGGGCCCGGGTTTGCCTCCAGAAGCCAGGGGTGGGGTGGTGGTGGCAGGCCCTGGCGGCGCTCGCAGGGCACGGAGGGCCTTTCCTCCAAGCCAGGCAGGACCCTGCGCCCAGACCGTCCCCAACCCGCTGCACCTGCCGCACCCAGTTTGCTCCTGGCGCCGCCGCTGGCTGCTCGGGCCGCGCCTCCCGCAGGGCTGTCCTCTCCGTCCGCTGTTCGTCAGCTGCCGCATTTAAGCGCCAGTAAATGCCTGTGCCTCCGACACGACAACTTGGCCTTCAGTGGCATTTATTTTTCTTTCCTGGCCAGACGCTGACATATAAAACTCAATTTCATTTTGAAGAAAGTCAAGCGCCTGTGTGTTTGCTTCGACCCCTTCCGAAGGCGGAGGTCGCCCTGGCCACTCTGGCCTTCTGCCAAGCACTTGAGAAAGTCCTGCCTGGCCCCAGCCAGCTGGACGGTGGCCTGGAGGTCATCCGCCAAGGGGACGGAATTAATGAGCCAGGCTCGGGCGCAATCCGCAGGCCCAGCCCCGACTGCCCCTCCCGGCTCTGCGGCGTTAGACCTCATCCTCGGCTGCAGGCTCGGGCAGCCCCTCCGGGGAACAGGCCCTCCCGGCTCCGCGGTGCCCGCCCGGGCACGGCTCACGGGGGCACGGCGCTGGACGCCACCGGGGCTCCCGAGGCCCGAGGCTTCGCGCGGCTCCTCCCGGCACCGGGCGTGGCCGGCTCCGCGCACCTCGGGTTTCCAATCTGCCGGAGGAAGAGGGGTTGGTAGGGGTCAAAGCGTTTACTCCAAAGGAAACGCTGCAGGCCCCGCGCCAGGACGCAGAAAGCGGCGCTATTGGAAATGGGCGGGCCACAGGCTGCATCGGGCCATGAGGACGAGGGGAGGGGGCCCGGGCTCCGACGGCTGCGTCCCACGAGAAGGAGAGGACAGAGAGGACGGCGGCGTGAGGACGGAGCCCGGGCTTCCCCGGGCCCCCGCAGGAGCCTGGAGAGGGTGCGCACGGCTCGTTCCCTCCCGACCCGGCTGCGGCGCCTTGACGGGACGTCCAGCCTCGGGGGCGGTGGGAGAACAGAGTTCCGTTGTTTGGAGCCACCAGCTTGTGGCACTTTATTTCGGCAGCCCCTGGGAAGCTGCCCGCCAGCCCGGGCCCAGCGCAGGGGGCCTGAGGGGGGCTCGCGCTGTCCCGTCCTCTTGGTCTGGCCGAGGCGTTGGAGGCCAGTCCCCGGGGGGTGTGGGCCAGCTTTGGGGGTGCAGGCCTGCTTTGGGGGTGCGGGCCTGCTTTGGGTGGTATCTTTGGAGGCGCTCGTGGAACGCCCATTTCTTTTGGAGACTTGGGAAAAGTCAAACCCATTTGGGGATGTAAAAATGTATCTAATATTTTATGATGTTGATTTATGATTCAAATTTCACTTAATGGTGGATTTCAGACAGTGCCACTGATGATGAATGCGTTTGCATTAAGACATGTCGAGGCCGCCGTGAGGGGCCTACCCCCTCGACAGCCCGGGACAGCGGAGGTGGAAGGGAAGATCCTGGAGGAGGAGCAGGAGGGGGGAGGAAGAGGAGGGTGGGAGATGGGCTGTGTCCATTGCTCGGCCTTTGGTCATTCTTTCTCTTTGTGTGGACCCCCCCTCCCCGTGCAGGCCAGCTCCTTGCAGTCACAGCTCGATGGCGCCTCCCCTGGCCGTCTGCCCTGACCCCTCTGGTCTCCGCGCTTGAAGGGCAGAGGCCGTACTTTGCTCATCCTGGGAAGCAGATCATCAGGCAGAGAGCGGAGCCCCGATGGGTGTCGGGCTCCCCGATTTTCAGCTGTGTGACCGTGGTCGCGCCTCAGGCTCCCTCCTGATGAGATATCGGCCCCACCCCGCAGAGTTACTCGAGGGGCAAATCGGGTTTGAGGTACTTCGCGGTGCTTTGCACGGAGCCCCCACTGCGGAAGTGGCCGTGGCCGGGCTGCTGTGGCTGGGGACCCTGGGGCTGTGGCCCCGGCCAGGGCTGGTGGTGGACGTGCGGGCAGCACTGCGCCTGGGCCGGCTCGGCACGGCTGGCAGTGGTGGTTTGGGTGGCGGTGGGCTGTTGCCCGCCCTGCCGGTTTATGGCCGCCGCGCGCGGGTGTCGGCGCCGTCGGGGTCCATGTCGCGGCTGTGCGTTGTCAGCGTAGCTGCTGCTGGGTGGTGTGCGGGGCTGGCCTCGCGTGTGTGAGGTCTGGGCGTTGCTGCCGCTGTGCCGTCTGGCTGGGTGTCCGCGTCGAGGGCTGTCGTGGCCACTGCTGTTGTGTGTTGTTGTTAGGTCTTGGGCGGTGCTGCTGGGGCCAGAATGTCTGTCTGTAGCAGGGACGGGGCTGGCTCAGTGTCCGTGTCTGAAGGGTCCCTGGGCCTCCCCTGGGCGACCCGCCCCTCACAAGGCCCTGTGCGCTGGTTTCCATCCAGTCACGGTTCTCCCTCTGCAGGAGAAGAAACAAGGGCAGGGCAGGTGTCAGGCTCGTCCGAGGCCACGCAGCAGCGGGTGCAGGGCGGGGAGCAGAACCGGGCGCGGGTTTCCCGCTTGGCAGTGGATCTGCTCGCTGCAGGGAGGTAGTTGACGCCCTGCCCATCCAGCTGGTGTCTTAATGAAACATATTTCATGGAAAATCGTAGATTGATGGCTTGGGCATTCTTTCCAGAGAAACTGTCACTTCAGATTAGGCTCTGAGGGGTGACCTGCAGTTGATAGATGTCACTTAAAAATGACAATAGTGTGGGTATCTCCAGAGGTGCCCACAGTGCCCAGAGAGGTACAGAGGAGGGGTCCTCTGTGATGGGTGCAGTGAAGGTGGTAGTGGAGCTGACCACACTCCCTTCTCGCTCACCAGTCCAGAAAGAGCATGCTGGGAAGGTAGACACACCGTGGTCCTGAGGTGGGACAGTGGGTGGGAAGGAAGCTCGTTGAGATCCTGCTGTGTGTGGCCTCCTCTCCTAAAGTGATGGTGGCAGTGGGGGTGTCAGAGAGGGTGATGGTGGGCATCCTAATGAGAGTACTAATGGTGGTGATGTGGTGGCAGTGACGGTGGCAGTGGTGGTGGTGATGGTGGTGATGGCAGTGGTGGCAGTGATGGTGGTGGTGGTGGAGGAGGTGATGGTGGTGATGGTGGTGGAGGAGGAGGTGGTGATAGTGGTGGTGGCGGAGGTGATGGTGATGATGGTGGAGATGGTGACGGTGGTGGTGGTGGTGGTGAATGTGGTGATGGTGATGATGGCTGTGATGGTGGTGGTGGAGGTAGTGGTGATGGTGATGATGGTGGAGGTAGTGGTGATGGTGATGATGGCAGTGGTGGTGAAGGAGGTGATGGTGATGATGGTGGAGATGGTGATGATGGTGGTGGTGGTGGAGGAGGTGATGGTGGTGATGGTGGTGGCTGTGATGGTGGTGGTGGTGGTGGTGGTGGAGGTGATGGTTGATGATGGTGGTGGTGGTGGTGGTGAATGTGGTGATGGTGATGATGGCTGTGATGGTGGTGGTGGTGGAGGAGGTGATGGTGATGATGGTGGAGATGGTGATGATGGTGGTGGTGGTAGTGGTGGTGGTGGCTGGGGTGGTGGCAGTAGTGATGTCGGGGTTGGTGACTGTGTTCACAACACACGCACATGTCTGAAACTGAGCAGTCCTGAGACTTCTACTAGCTCCTGGCTCTTTTCATCTCAGCTCCCCACCAGAGGGAGTTTTCATTTCCTGCAAGGGCAGCTGCTCCGATGGCATCAGCCACAATGGGTGTTCCGAGAGCAGGAGGATGGAAATCCTTATCTGCTAATTGGTTTTGGCCTCCCTCTCCCTGCTGGTAATGACTCTCCCTGCCCCTGCCCCTGTCGCCCTGCCTCTGCGTGACTCCCACGCTTAGCCTAATCGGGCCATTAGCCCAGGCACACAGTGGAGCCTTGTTCAGGGTCTGTGGGAGGCTGACGTCTGTGGCAAGAGAAGGCAAGTGGAGGGAGGGAGACGGACCTCCGGGAGGCAGCTGGCCTTAGAGAGAAGCAGTTCTGATGGTGAAACTTCACCAGACTCACAGGAAATGGTGCTCGAGGATAGATGGGGCTGGACTTGGGTCTGCAGCCAGTGCCGGGCTCCGAGGAGCAAGGAGGAAAACCACGTGGCCACCGTTTCAGAGGAGGCTCTGCGCGGCAGGCTGCCCGAAGCCCAGGGAGACCACGGGCCATTGTCAGGGCTTTATTCCCAGGTTCAGGGGCGGGGGGAGAGAAGGGTCGGGGGCCTGCAAAGGCAAGGCCAGTGGGGGCTGGGGGCCAGGGACAGGGGCTTCCTGGGGGGACCCCATGGCCAGCCCTGGACGGGGCACTGAGAGGCTGAGGTCTGGAACCCGTGGTCAGCACAAAGCACCCAGGGAGGGAGGTGGCTGCTGCACACAGTCCTGGTCAGAGCTGCCTCAGGGTGGGCCTGCTGCATGTCGGGGGCTCAGAATCCCCCTCGCTCCCTCTGTCCCCAGAGAGGTGGCAGACAGTCTGGAGGGCGAAATTTGATGTGTGGGGGTGCTGAACTGTTCCCCTCAGGATTTCGTTTTTGGGGATCACTCACCCTGTCTTCCCTGCCAGTGAGCATGTAGGCCTGGGCTGGCCTCCCGTGGAGAAGCCCTTTCCTGGGGCGCTGTGGAAACGAGGGGCAGCTGGGGGCGTGCGGCTGCTCTGGCTTGGCTGGGGCCGCTGGGGAATGCCCGTCCTCTGGCTCTCCTCGCCGTCCCTCCCTTGGCCATCGGGGGGGATGGCGACACCCCCACTGCCCCGGCCTGCCTCCAGCCCCTCTCCTTGCACGTGGCCCAGCCCACTGGGTTTGGCGCCAACACCCTCATTTTTAATCCTGTGAGTATTTGCCTGGGGAAACTGAGGCAGGGCCGTCGCTGGTTGAGGGCCTGGTATCTGATCCTGGGAGCTGGGGAGCAGTTAAAACAACTCTCAGAGTGTGGGCGAGGCAGGCGCTCTCCCTGCACAAGGACAGCCTTTTGGAAGTACCAAGCGCATCCTCAGGCTTTGTCTCACTGGGTACAAAGCAGGAAGCGGCTGCATCAGGGAACTGGAGACATCTCGGGGAGCGAGGCTCAGCTGGCACCACACACCCCTTGCCCCATTGTCAGACACGCACTGACCACAAGGGCGCCGAGCCAGAGGGAGCACTACGAGCTTGGAGGGCAGGGCCAGAGCGTCCTGGGTGCAAATCCCAGCTGCCTTTCTCCAAGGGCATGTTCATGCACGTGACACACGTTGAGTGCAGACTGTGCGCCAGGCGTGACGCAGTGAGAAACCAGTCCCCGCTCCTGCCGGGTGGGCTGACGCCTGGCGAGAGGGCGGTGGCACGGTGGGACGCTGCCTGCTGGAAGATGAATGGAAAGGTGGCACCCCAGAGGGAGGCCCGGGTCCCAGTGGGGGTTCAGCAGGTAGCAGGTGCGGGCGGACGAGCCGCAGCCACCCACCTCCGCGCACACTGCCCGGCAGCCTGTGCACGCTTCCCCCGCCTCGTTGGCAGGCGCCCCTCGGAGCTGGAGGTGGGGGTCCTTGCAGACTCATCAGCTTGGGGCTCTGCGGCCCTACGCCGGGACCCGACCAGTGCGAGCCTCGTCGCCTCTGCGGCTGTGGGCGTCCCTCACCCCCACCCCTGCCGCCCCGTTAGTGGCCCCCTCCCCGTCTCTCTTGGTCACACTGTGTCCTCTCAGGCACCTGGAGGGAAATGGGCTGGGACCTGCTTTCCATCAACAAGCCACTGGTGCTGCTGGAAGGAAGAACCCCGGGACGCCAAAGTGGGGTCCAGCAAGTGCCCCTGGGCACACAGCTGCGGGCTTCTCGCTCACCTCGGGGGCCACACCGGCCCTGCCACCCAGGAGGCTGGCAGCGGCTGCCTGGGCACCCGTGACGGAGCTGCGGGCCTCCAGGGGTGCTGGGGGCCGGCGAGTGCAGGCTCAATGCCAGTGGCTGCCCCACGGCCCAGGAGCGGGGCCGTCGCTTGTTTGGAAGTTGCCAGGGCAGCTGTTACCATAGAAAGAGGTTGTCAAGGAGGATGGCCGCGCCTGGTCGACCACAGGGGGTGCTGGGCTGCTGGACCCGGGGCCAGCCGGGCACGTGGCTACGTGGCGGCAGTTGCACCATCGTCTTCACCTTTATCGTCACTTCCATCGCTGCTGCTGGTCACCAAACAGCCCTACAGGGTCCCGTCACCACGGCAGCTGCCAGCAACTCATTCATTCATGTGTCATTCGACAAAGCCCCTCTCGCGTTCTGACTCTACGGCCAGTGTGGTTTGGGTTCCGGGTCATCCTGTGAGCAGTCAGGTCCCCAGGCCTGGGGGGTGGCTTTCAGAGCTGGGGTGGGGTGGGGTGGGGTGCAGAAGGAGAAGAAACGAAGTCTGCAAACAAAGTGAGTGGAGACGGAGGCAGCGGCACAGGAAGCACTGAATGCGGTGACACTGCAAGGGGCCTGGGGCTGCTTTCCCTTGGGGGTCTTGGGAGGCTCCCTAGGGAGGTGACCTTCGAGCTGAGACCTGTAGGGTGAGAAGTTTTGGAGCAGTCTGCTGGGAGCTGGGACAGCCCAGTGGAGGGACCCCAGGATGGGCAGAGCAGGGCGAGGTGCCAGAGAGCAGGGGGCAGGGCCGAGCATGGCGAGGGCGGGCAGGCCCTTCGGAGGGTCGTGGGGAGCCTCCAAAGGGCTAGAGCAGGAAATCACGAGACCCCAGCTACCTAGAAAGAACGTCATCACCGACCCTCTCGTCCCTGTCACCCCAAGAGAAGGAGCTCGTCCTAGAGGCAACCAGCCTTCCTGACCTGGGTGGCAATTAGTCCATGCTTTATACCTTCACACACATGCACATCATAAACAATATGTTCTAGTGCTTTTTTGTGTTTAAACATTTACATAAATGGGATTATGGTGTAAGTAATTCCTGTAATTTCACTTTTTGCTCCACATTTTCTTTTTAAAATCCATCCACATTGGTAATACAGGTCTATTTTATAGGTTTTTAAGTGCTGGAGTGCACTCCATCATATGAAAATATTTAAATGTATGCGTTCGTTCTGCACTGACGGGCACTTGGCTTGTTTCCAGTGTTTTCCGTTACAAACAACATTGCAATGGAAATAATAGCTGTCATTTATTAGGCTCACTGCTGTCGTGTGCTGTTGTAATAAATTCACGTACGTCTTCTCACGGAATCTGCACAATCACATTCAGAAGGAAAAGCAACTGAGGCACAGAGCGGGGGTGCCGCTTGCTGGGGCTCGGCAGCCAGGAGGCTCTCCAGGAGCCGGTCCCAGCATTCGGGCAGAGTGGCGCGGACACGTCCCCGTTCTGAATTTCGGCGGGGCGTGCGCAGAGGAGGAAACTTGCAGGGTCCTGGAGTTGCCCCTGTTGCGCGCTGACCAACGTCGCCAGGCGGCTGTTGTGAATGGCTCCCAGCACCCTGGGTGCGGCTTCCCGTCCCCAACACACTCTCAATGACGAGTCTAAGCGCCGCAGGCCCCTGCCCACAGCCACTGCCTCGGGGCACCCTGGCCCAGCCGCAGCTCCCGGCGGGCGGAGGGGTGAGTGGGAGAGCGGACCTCGTCCTCCACGCCTGTCCCGGCGTGGACAGGCAGAGCCGGGGCCGGCAGGTTCACCTCCGTGGGGGAGGGACCCCGGGGCCCCGAGGACCCCGCAGGGGCGCAGGCTGCGGTGCGGGCTCAGATCCCCGGATCCAGCTCTGCCGGAACGCTGGCCTGTAACAGGGCGCGGAGGGCGGCAGGCTGCAGGCCCCTGTGTGGCCGGGGCCCGGAGCGCATCACCGCGGCTCCCCGGTCAGGCCTGCGGAGGCCAGGGCCCTGCCACTGGCCAGCAGCCCTCCCCAAGCCGCGAGAGCAGGGATAGGGCCGCGCAGGACGGAGGACAGCCTCCCCCGGTGCCCCCTTCACGATCAGGCGTCCGGCTGCCTGTGCCCGAGGGCCCTGGTGCAGGGAGGAGCTGGTCTTCAGCCGCGGGCAGCTCGTCCTGGGCAGAGCGCAGGGGCTGAGGCTGGCGCTGGCCCTGTCACGGGGGCTCTGCAGCTTTGGGCCGGCTCTGCCGGAGGGGCGGGGGCTCTGCGGAGCCCTTGGAACTGGTCGTCCCGGCTGGACTCGCCCCGTAGTGACCCTTGAGACAGAGGGCAGAGAGGAGGGGGCAGGAGGTGAGGTGCTCGGTGACACCAGGGAGGGGAGGCCCTAGGGAGCACCCACCGCCCCCTCATCCTACCGAGGGTGCAGAGACTTGAGCAAGGTCACCTGGCAAGCAGGGGTCCGAAGGGAGCCCAGAGCCAAGATCAAGTCCACCTGGGCTGGGGCCTGCCTGTGCTGAGGCCCACCTGTGCTGAGGCCCACCTGTGCTGGGGCCCGCCTGTGCTGGGGTCCCCTGTGCTGGGGCCCGCCTGTGCTGGGGCCCACCTGTGCTGGGGTCCCCTGTGCTGGGGCCCGCCTGTGCTGGGGTCCCCTGGGCTGGAGCCCGCCTGTGCTGAGGCCCGCCTGTGCTGGGGCCCACCTGTGCTGGGGCCCACCTGTGCTGAGGCCCACCTGTGCTGGGGCCCGCCTGTGCTGGGGTCCCCTGTGCTGGGGCCCGCCTGTGCTGGGGCCCACCTGTGCTGGGGTCCCCTGTGCTGGGGCCCACCTGTGCTGGGGCCCACCTGTGCTGGGGCCCCGCCTGTGCTGGGGCCCGCCTGTGCTGGGGCCTGCCTGTGCTGGGGCCCGCCTGTGCTGGGGTCCCCTGGGCTGGGGCCCGCCTGTGCTGGGGCCCGCCTGTGCTGGGGCCCACCTGTGCTGGGGCCCACCTGTGCTGGGGCCCGCCTGTGCTGGGGCCTGCCTGTGCTGGGGTCCCCTGTGCTGGGGCCCACCTGTGCTGGGGCCCACCTGTGCTGGGGCCTGCCTGTGCTGGGGTCCCCTGGGCTGGGGCCTGCCTGTGCTGGGACCTACCTGTGCTGAGGCCCACCTGTGCTGAGGCCCACCTGTGCTGAGGCCCACCTGTGCTGGGGCCCACCTGTGCTGGGGTCCCCTGGGCTGGGGCCCACCTGTGCTGGGGCCCACCTGTGCTGAGGCCTGCTTGTGCTGGGATCCCCTGGGCTGGGGCCCACCTGGCCTGGGGCCCTCCTGTGCTGGGGTCCCCTGGGCTGGGGCCCGCCTGTGCTGGGACCTACCTGGGCTGGGGCCTGCCTGTGCTGGGGCCCACCTGTGCTGGGGTCCCCTGTGCTGGGGCCCCACCTGTGCTGGGGCCCGCCTGTGCTGGGGCCCCGCCTGTGCTGGGACCCACCTGTGCTGGGGTCCCCTGTGCTGGGGCCCCACCTGTGCTGGGGCCTGCCTGTGCTGGGGCCCCGCCTGTGCTGGGACCCACCTGTGCTGGGGTCCCCTGTGCTGGGGCCCGCCTGTGTGGGGGCCCACCTGTGCTGAGGCCCCAGGCCAGCTTGCTGGAGACGTTGCTCAGTGACCTGCCCAGAGGTCTTGTCCTTGTAGGTCAACAAAGAGCACCAGCTCACTCTGGCTCTGGGCCGTCCCTGCCCCTCATGTCCAGCTCCCCAGAGTCAGGGTCACGGCCACCCCTCGTCTACTGCCTTTCTGCACCAGCGACTCCGTGGGCAGCCCCGCGGGCACGCAGTGCCCCAGGAAGACCCCTCGGCACACCTACCTGCTCGGGCTTCCTCCCCCGCGGCCCTCATGCCCGCCTGACTCTGAGCAGGTCTCAGCCCAGGAGGGGCTCATGTGGGGCCCACAGGAGGCGGCTCCCCCAGCCTCTCCCCTCCCCCTCCCTGCCGCCCTCTTCCCCTCTCCCCACCCCCAAGGCCCCAGGCAAGGGCGCCGGCTGGATGCCTTATAAAGGTGATGCAGCCCGGCTGACTCAGCCCCTCCTCGGCTGCCCCCTCCCCGGCCGAGGACTGAGGACCATGGCAGCAGCAGGGAGCCTGGCTCCTCCAGGCCGCGCCCTGGGGGCTGAGTCACCCGCCTCAGCGCACCCACAATGGGTGGGCTGAGGCCAGGCAGGAGGACGGGCTGCCCTCCTGAATGTGACGTGCACACGCCCCCGCCTGAGGAGCAGCTGCGTCTCACTAGGCGCCCAGCGGGGCTGGACGCTGCCACCTGCAGAGCCGGACACACCCAGACGCCCGGTGCGAGGCGACACCGAGGGCCAGGCCTGCTGCAGGCGCGTGGCCGCCTCCCACCAGCTCGCCAGCCTGCCCCTGCGCCTCCCCTCGGCTCCAGCTCATCCCGAGGACCTCCTTTTCCAGGACAAGCGAGCAGGGGATTGAACCTGGGACCTGGTACGTGGAGGCAGGCGCTCAGCCACTGAGCCACGTCCACTCCCCGGTGAGCGCTGTTTTTTTTGTCTGCTTTGTTTTTAGGAGGTACTGGAGACGAACTCAGGACTTCATACACAGGGAGCGGGCGCTCAGCCACTGAGCCGCGTCTGCCTCCCAGAGGGTGATTTTTAAGACCCTGCATTTCAGAGGAGAACCACGTCTCCATGGGCTCCAGCCCCGGAGGGGGCCGCCTTCGGCTCATCCTCCCTGGTGGGCAGCTCCAGCCCTGTCCAAGCAGGAGGGCTGGCCTCCAGGAAAGGCCCAGAACGGCGTCTCATTGGCCGGCTCCAGTCACATGGTCGGCCACTCCCCAGCCGGTCACTGAGCTCCGGAGCAGAGGCTCTGCTGATTGGCCTGGCCTGGGTCACGTGCTCCCTCCTGGTGCTGGGGGAGGGCGTGGCCCGGCTCTGGGCCTCTGTGTGGGCCCAGAGCGGGGACGGGTGGGTTGCCAGGGCCGCTGAGTGCCACCCCAGAGGGGGCGGAGGCTGGCAGACGCGGGCCTGCACCTGCAGCGTGCCCACAGTGGTCTAGCTTCAGGGACCTCTGGCCCACCTCTGGCCCCTCAGGACACGGGGCCACCTGAGGTCAGCATCCTTATTTGGAAAATGGAGCTGATGACAGTTGTGCTGTGAGGAGCGCGGCTGCAGAAGTCTGCGACCCTCGCTATGCGCGTTGCACGCAGTCATTGCAGTTAGACCACGTCAGGCAATGAGGAACAGCCGTCGCTCCTGGTGCACCTGCAGTTCTGAAATTTAAATTTCTGTTAATGTGGCAGAGATAATTGACACCTGGAATGTAATCAGTAGAAGGAACATCTCTCCCTTACCACATGCACACAGCATCAGGGAGAGCAGAAGGGGCGGGAGCACTCAGTCTTCCTTCACCCTGGTGCAGAAGAAGAGCCAGAGGTTCAGAGAAGTCATGGGAGGTGGGTGCAAGTCTCCCCAGTGGTGAGCTCTTCCACAATGCATCTCCTTTAATCTTCACACTGGCCCTATTGGGGGGATGGGGATAGCAGCCCATTTTACAGTTGGGGAAACTGAGGTTCCACAGCTTGTGTGCTTCCCTGCGCTGCTGCACAAGCCACCCCTGGGAAACTGCCTGCTTCAGTGTGGCCAGCTGGTGTCACTGGCCTCACAGCCCCCTTTAGCCACCCACTTCAGGGGGTCATAGGAAAGGCGCAGCAGGGGTGCTCTGCCCACCAGCCGCGTGGCCTGGCCTCTGCACGGGGCGCTGCCCTTTGGTGTAGCGTGAGTGATAGGGCTGACCTCTCAGGTCCTCGTGGCTCGGAGGGGGGCAGTGCCAGCAGAAGCACCTGGGAGAGGAGACTCGCTGCAGCCTAAGTGCCCAGGCAGGGCGAGGGAGGGCCGCAGAGGCACGTGCAGGAGCTCCGGGCAGGGGCCACGGTCGGTGTGGAGCCGGGGTGGAGGGAGGGGGCAGCAGGGGGTCGCCAGGCCGGCTTGAGCAAAGGCCCAGGGGCCAGGAACCCCAGGGGGTGGGGGAGCCGCCTGGCAGGGAGTGCAGGGGACAAGACCAGAGCAGGTCGTGGCTGCAGGTGGGCGCCTGGGATGCCACGCCCGGGTGGGTGTTGAGATTTGGCATGAGTGCCCGAAGCCCCCCGGGAGTCGCCCGGCCAGCTGGGCACGTGGGATAGGTCGGGAGGATGCGGGAGGGAGAACTGTAGGGGAGGTGGTGCCTCTTGGGGGGGAGGGGCCTGGCCGCAGCCCCGGGTGGGACAAGAAGGACCCAGCCCGGAGCAGGGGTGGGGCAGCGGGGCCTGGATGGTCACGGGAGGGGACCCTCCAGACTCCATCCATCTGTCCAGGTGGCAGGAGAGTGCCAAGCTGGGGCTCTTGGGCCAGGCTTATCAGACCCCAGGTGGGGTATGGGTCGGGGGGGAGGGGGTCAACCCAAGGGGCTGGGCTGGGATGACAGGGGACCTGCAGGAAGCCAGCACAGGGGCACCCTGCAGAGCCCCTCCCCGCCCGGGGGACCCCCACGGCTGCTTAGGTCCCCGCTCCCCAAGCTCTTATCAGCTGGAGGGACGGGGGCATCACCTGGGGGGCTCGGGGTGCCCTTAGAAGGAGCTCCCTTCCTGAAGCCCCTCTGGACAGCCGAGGCCGGGCTGGGGGGCCCCGCTCTGCCCCGCACCCTGGCACACCGGGGAGCTGCCCCCTCATTACCGTGGCCCCAGTGCACCTGCCGGCCCGCTGGGCTTGTGGCGGCGAGACCAGCGCAGTAGCCGCTGGGGGGCCTTCTTAAGCAGAGGCTGCGGGGCAGGACAGGAGGGCACCCCAATGCTGGGCAGGCCTCCCACCCGGGCCCCCTGCCTGGCTCCCCTCGCCTGGCCCCTGTTGCATGGACCAGACCTGGCTCAGGTGGTCTCGGGACAGGGGGTGCCTCCGGCCCTTTCTGGGACTCTGGTGGCACCAGTGCCGTCTACCCGGTGCCAGTCCTGAGGTCCAGGGGCCTGAGGTCCCTTAGTCTGTGGGTGTCCGGCTCGGACCCAGGGCTGCCCCTTCCTGAGCCTGAGTTCCGCCAGGGGGTGGGGGCGGCTGCGGGGTGGCCCAGACCAGGCCGGGCCCGGGGTGTGTGCTGGGAGGCCCAGCATTTGGGGGCGCCCCCAGGGCCACAGCGGGCGCAGTGCGGGGGGACTGGGGCTGGGGGGCCCAGCCGCGCCCTGGTTCAAGCGCAGCAGGCCCCCCTCTGCTCGTGCTTCTGGTTTCCGGGAGCAGACGGCTCTGAAGCAGGGTCCAGAGGCGGGTGGGGGGCTCAAGGGCAATCCTGGGGGTTCCGGTGTCGTCAAGCACAGCAGGCAGAGGCTTGCCCGCTCTGGGCCTGGACTGGGCTGGTCTGGGGCCCCCCAGAGCCCCCGGCCCGCCCCGCTCCCGCCCCGAGCTGCAGGAGCCCTCTCTCCGACCTCCGGGATTAGGATTTCGGTGGTTCACAGATGCTGGAAATCTGGGATTTCAGTGAGCTGCAACGCCAGGCTTCTAAAACCGTACCCGGATTAGATTTATTTATTTCACCACAAACTTAATCAGAATAAAATTCGAGGTGACTTCTAAGAGTCTAAGCTCTGAAAAGGAGGCAGCCTGGAAATTCTACCCGTCTGCTGTTCTTTCCTTTAGACTTGATGAGTCCTTCTGCTGAAAGCTGCTCGGGCTCCGAGTCCCGGTTCTCTAATTCCGCGTCTCCCCGGGGCGCGGGGCAGCGAGGCCGGGCTGGCGGGGCGGGCGGTAAATCCTCCTTTGAGGGGCTTCGACGAGCTGGAGGCGGCGTCCTGCGCAGCTGCTTCCGCACAGGGCGCCCTGCCGAGCGCCGGGAGCTGGAGGCGCCGGGAGAGGCTGGTGGCAGCTGCTTTCTGGAGGGTGATTAGGAGCTCAGGGAGGACGGAGCTCCTAAAGCGAGGTGTGGACACCCCAAGAGGGCCAGGCCCCAGGAAAGCTGGGAGGAGAGAGCCTTGCCCAGCCCGCCCTTCCACACGCACGTGCACACGTGCCCCCTGCCACCCAGCGTCCTGAGGCCCCTCCCGGCAAGGCCCGAGGTCCGTCCCACAGAGCCGAGCGCCAAGCCTCCGTGGTGACCCCTGGACATGGCCCTGGCAGAGGGGCAGCTGGGCGGGTGCCCGGCCCTGGCTCCAGGACCTGACGGAGACCCCCTGATTCCGCTCGGTGAGGAGGGGTGGTGAGGACGGCGGGAGCTGGGGAGCGGGCCCCGCCCTCACCTTGGATGGGAGCAGGGGGACGGGTGTGAACTCTGCTCCCGGCACCCGTCCACTCGCACACTCACCATGCACCAGCGCTGGGCCACTCGCACACTGTGCACCAGTCACACACTCGCCAGGCACCAGCGCTGGGCCATTTGCACACTTACTGTGCACCAGTGCTGGGCCACTTGCATGCTCACCCCTCACCAGCTCTGGGTCACTCGCACACTTGCCATGCACCACACACTTGCTGTGCACCAATGCTGGGCCACTCACACACTCACCATGCACCAATCACACACTCATTGTGCACCAGCTCTGGGTCACTTGCACGCTTGCCGTGCAACACTTGCACACTCACTGTGCTCCAGCTCTGGGCCACTCACACACTTGCTGTGCACCACTCACACACTCACTGTGCACCAGCTCTGGGCTACTTGCACACTCGCTGTACACCACTTGCACACTCATTGTGCACCAACTCTGGACCACTCACTGTGCTCCAGCTCTGGGCCACTTGTACCCTCGCTGTGCACCCCTCTCACACTCACTGTGTACCAGCTCTGGGCCACTTGCACACTCACTGTGTACCACTCGCACACTCACTGTGCACCAGCTCTGTGCCACTCACACACTTGCCGTGCACCAGTCACACACTCACTGTGTACCAGCTCTGGGTCACTTGCACACTCTCCGTGCACCACTTGCACACTCACTGTGTACCAGCTCTGGACCACTCACACACTCACTGTGCACCAGCTCTGGATCACTCACACACTCTCTGTGCCCCAGTGCCGGGCCAGGACATGGAGGTGAAGTCAGGCTTGGAGGTGTCCTGTGACAGCGCTTCCAGGCCCCGGGGGCCCCAGGGTTAGCAGCTTTCGGGATGGGTGGCGGGGAGGAGAGAGGGCGCACAGGGGCTCCCCAGACCCCCTCACAGGAGGCACAGCTGCCCCTACTTGGCAGAGTCCACAGCAGAGGCCGTCAGGAGCCTGATTCCAATTTTAGGGTTTCCTTGGCCTCGTGAGCCAGGTACTAAAAGGAGAGGGCGGATGTGAGGAGAGCACAGTACACGCTAACCGGGAGAGGATGCCAGCAGCCGCTGGTGAGTGCTGCGGGCATGGGGCGGAGCTTCAGTCCTTGTGTCCAGATGCTGGGGGCTGCAGCAGAGTGCTCACAGGAGAGGAGGGGGCTGCAACAGAGTGCTCCATCCACGGGGGGAGGGGCTGCAGCAGAGTGCTCCATCCACAGGAGAGGGGGCTGGGGGCTGCAGCAGAGTGCTCCATCCACAGGAGAGGAGGGGGCTGCAGCAGAGTGCTCCATCCACAGGAGAGGAGGGGGCTGCAGCAGAGTGCTCCATTCACAGGGGGGAGGGGGCTGCAGCAGAGTGCTCCGTCTACAGGAGGGGAGGGGGCTGCAGCAGAGTGCTCCATTCACAGGGGGGAGGGGGCTGCAGCAGAGTGCTCCCATCCACAGGGGGGAGGGGGCTGCAGCAGAGTGCTCCATCCACAGGAGAGGAGGAGGCTGCAGCAGAGTGCTCCATCCACAGGAGGGGAGGGGCTGCAGCAGAGTGCTCCATCCACAGGAGAGGAGGGGGCTGCAGCAGAGTGCTCCATCCACAGGAGAGGAGGGGGCTGCAGCAGAGTGCTCCATCCACAGGAGAGGAGGGGCTGCAGCAGAGTGCTCCATCCACAGGAGGAGAGGGGCTGCAGCAGAGTGCTCCATCCACAGGAGAGGAGGGGGCTGCAGCAGGGTGCTCCGTCTACAGGAGGGTAGGGGCTGCAGCAGAGTGCTCTATTCACAGGGGGGAGGGAGCTGCAGCAGAGTGCTCCATCCACAGGAGAGGAGGGGGCTGCAGCAGAGTGCTCCATCCACAGGAGAGGAGGGGCTGCAGCAGAGTGCTCCATCCACAGGAGAGGAGGGGCTGCAGCAGAGTGCTCCATCCACAGGAGGAGAGGGGCTGCAGCAGAGTGCTCCATCCACAGGAGAGGAGGGGGCTGCAGCAGGGTGCTCCGTCTACAGGAGGGGAGGCCAAGGCTCAGCTAGTCTGCAGCCATCAAGCCCCACGTCCCGGAAGCTGGAGGGCCGGAACTCGGGTGCAGGAGCTGCCTCGGGGCGGCCCCGACCACAGGCCCCTGCCCGGCGTCCGGCAGCCTGCAAGCCTCGGTGCGCCCCTGGAGCGTCACTGGCCTGGATTCCTACCCTCAGCCGGTCCTTCCCTCATCGGAGGGTTTCTGCTCCCGACTGGGCCCTGGGAACCTTGGCTGGCAGGGAGAGCACCAAGCCGGAGCAACCACTGCATCCCTGCCTTTCAGGGAGGAGGGCAAGCCGACCCCCGTGGGGAATGCTCTACAGCAGGGCTGTGGTGAGTCCAGAAGACAAAGCAAGGGAAGCCTGCAGGGAGGAAAGCTAGGAATTCAACAGCATGGGCGGCAGGGAAGGGCGTTCCTGACAGTGGAACAGCGCGGCAAAGGCTCCGAGGAGGCGAGAGCAGAGCACGCGGGGGCGTGTCCAGGCTCCAGGTCTGGAGAAGTGAGGCGGGTGGAAGGGGCAGGGAGCCGTGCACATGGAATGCGAGCAGCGTGGGCAGCCTCACACACTGTGCTCACGCCCAGGAGGCTCCATGCAGCTTCAAGGCACAGCCTGCGGGTCAGGGTCAGAGTTTGGCTTCTATAGGGGGTCTCTGGGCCGACCCAGGGAGGAGAGAGGGAGTGGGAAGGGCCAGTGGCAGGCAGGCGGGTAGTTCATTCACCAGCTCAGGTGGAAAACGGATCCCTGAACAACACGGGGGAAAGCAGGGACTGGGCCAGAGAGATATTTGGGAGGCCAGACCGGCAGGACTGGACAGCCCAGAGCCCCTGCAGCCCATTTTAACAGCGGCTGCTGACCACTGGGAGGGTCCATGTCGTGCCAACTTGACTAGGGTACGATGTCCATTTGCCTGGTCAACCAGTGGCCTGCTTCTTACTGTGATGGCACTTTGTTGCGATTTGCATCTACAATTGTTAATTGCATCTACAGTCAGCAAAGGAGAAGGCCGTCAGCAACGTGGGGGCCACTTCATCCAAGCAGCTGGGGGTCCCAAAAGCTAGAACGGAGGGTTTTAAGGTTGGAAGAGTTTCCGCCTCAACTTCAGCATTGGTTCTTGCTGGAATATGCAGAGAGCTGGCCTCCCCTGCGGACTGCTCAGCACCCCAACACCACCTTTGCCAGGGTTTCCAGCCCGTGGCTTGCCCTCAGGAGCGGGTTGTTGGGCCAAAGCTCCTCAGATTCTGCCCTGAGCCTTCACCCCATGCCATGTCAGACGCAGAATGGGGCTGCCCGGAGGATGCCTCCAGGGGCTACTGCAGCACCCCCTTCCCACGCCTGCAGCTCAGGAGGGGGCCCCTCAGGACTGCGGGGGAAGAGGAGCGTGCAGCTGAATTGCGTCTACCTCATCAGCACTCCTGCCGTCCCCCAGAGAGACTTAAAGGGCCCACCCAAAGCGCCAGTTAGCACTGAAGATGGTCAGAGCATATGCTGCGCTATTTCTGTTTTTCAATAAAATCAACATTAAAAATTTTTAACAAAGCACCAGGCGCCACTGAGAGCAATTAGCATCACGTCACGGACCAAATGGCGGCCCTACCGATGCAGGCAGATGCAGCTGCCTTGGGTTGGCGCCCTGATGTGTCCGCTGTGATTCACGGGCTGCCTAAGAGGGGGCTGCGCCAATGCGTGAGGACCCCTGGGGCTCTGCCACTGCCAGGGTGCTGTGCTTCCAGAGGTACTGCGGCAGAGGCCCCCAGGCAGGAAGGGATAGCCCACTGCAGAGCCAGCTACAGTCAGCTTTCTGCTATTTCTTCCAAAAAGCAGATTTTGTAGTCAGAACCAAGGAGGGTTACAATTCAGGGCTCAGCCGATGACCAGGGATCAGGGACAAATCTATGACCAGAGACTGGGATTCAGTCCATGGCCAGGGATCAGGGATCAGTATGTGACAAATATCAAGGCTTGGCCTGTGACCAGGGATTGGGGCTCAGTCTGTGGCCGGAGATGAGAGTCTGGTTTGTGACCAGGATCAGGGCTCATTTGTGACTAGGGTCAGGCTCAGTGTATGACCAGGTTTCAGTCTGTAATTGGGGTCAAGGCTCAGTGTATGAAGGATCAGGGCTCAGTCTTTGCTATCTTCTACTTATCTCCAACCCCTCTTACTCTGATTATTCCCCAGCCATACTGGCCCCCTTCTGTGATCCTTTGAGCTCACCAAACTTTCCTGACTCAGAAGTATTTGCCATTTTTTCCCCTCCAAATTACTAGATCTTTCTCTTCCATTCTTGACTCAAATGTCAGGTCCTTAGAAAGACCTATCCTGTCCCTCCCATAATTATTTTCTACCACAGCACCCACTTAATTTCTTTGGGGTCACTCATCACAATACAGTGGAGTGGATCCGGATCATGTGACATGGGGTGCAGACCCTGGGACATGGGGTGCAGACCCTGGGACATGGGGTGCAGACCCTGGGAAGTGGGGTGCAGACCCTGGGATGTGGGGTACAGACCCTGGAAATGGAGTGCAGACCCTGGAAATGGAATGCAGGCCCTGGGATGTGGCGTCCAGGCCCTGGAAGTGGGGTGCAAACCTAGGGAAGAGGGGTCCAGACCCTGGGATGTGGAGTGTAGACCCTGGAAAGTGGGGTACAGATCATGGGAAGTGGCATCCAGACCCTGGGAAGGAGACTGGCAGGAATGGATCGGGCAAATGGCTCTGGTCCCCTTTCCTGCTGCTTCTCTCTGGTGCCAGGCCCAGACCTGGACTGGATCTGTGGCCCTGGGGGCTGCCAGTTGGGCCACCTCTTCCTCTGAGGCCATCCTGTGGTCTGGCCCCTCCCCGGCCTGCTGGGGAGTGAGGACACTGTTGGGTTCTAACCCAGCTGGGTTGTACGGGGACAGAGAGAGGTGAAGCCTGCTGCCTCAACAATCACTGATTGTTTTGAAAAATTTAAAAGAAAGCATGCTATATTTCCAGCATGCAGAAAAGTGCAAAACACAACACAACTGATGCCTGCTTACACTGCCCCCAAAATAGCAAGTTATTATGTGGTTTTTCATATTTGCTTTCAATTTCTCTTAAAAGTGACCAAAGAAAGACCTTCCACCTTCCAGATGGAGATAGAGCCCCTTCCCATGTCAGCCTCCTGCCCTCCTCCCAGGTAAATGCTCTCCTGAAGTGAGCACTCATGAACTTGGCATGATGTGAATTTGTGTATTTAAAAAGGTATATATTCCCAAGTACATGGGCAGGGTCAAGAGAAAGAGGACAGACCATTATGCCAGTCCCTTGACATTGATGGTTGTACTTACGAACCTTATCTTGTGAAATTGGAAGTTAACCTAGTATATATTACCTATGAGTTACCTTCCCCAAAGCCTCTGTGTTGCTCAAATATGGTCTCTCTATAAGCCAAAATCAGCACATAAACACACAACCTTCCTCCTGGCATGGGACATGACTCCCAGAAATGAGCCTCCCTGGCACTGAGGAATTATCAACAAGTGCTAACTAGCAATGTATATGGAAAAAGACTGACCAATGGGGGAAGTATTAAGTACAAACGAGTTTTTATGGCTAATTGATTTCAAAGTGATTTGGGAAGTCATTCCAGGGGTTACACTTATGCACATCTCAGCTGGATCTCATTGTCTACCACAGTAAACAGTGCTTCAAACAGTGGGGCTCCTGAGCATTCTAGTGATATTTAGACACTGTAAGCAGAGAAGGCAATCTCAGGAATTCGGCACCCTGTCAGTGGGACTTACTTGGGAATATATGCTCCCCAGTGTAACAGAGTTAGACTTATTTATAATTTCTCTACATATAGCTCTTCTACTCCATTTATTTAAACCTATAATTAGCACTATACTTGTTAAATATATGTCCCAGAGACTTAAATCATCAGTCTGTTCATGTGCCAGTTGAGCCCTGAATCTCAGCAGAATTGCAACACCTACTCTCCAGTTCACTGGACTCACCCAGGACAGCTATTAGTAACAAAAGAATGTTGATAGATAACACCCATCCTAATAAACAGAGTTACTACAACCACAAGCAAGACAGTGCATGTATCCACCCCATGGGATCAATCAGAAACCGAGTAGGCATCACCATCCCTAAATCCTCAAGATTGAGGAATGAACAAACATAAAAGGAAAGTGCAACTGTGGACTTAAGTTATTATTCTAACTTGTTATTATCCTAGTATGGAAGAACTTGTAACATTAATATAAAGGCAGTGACCACCAGAGGTTCTGAGGGGAGAGAGAGAGAAGAACAGAGGTAACATGGGGGCATTTTTGGGACATTGGAATTGTCCTGCATGACATTGTAATGATGGATAGAGGCCATCATAGATTTTGACAAAACCTGTAAAAATTGTGCAGGGTAAAGTATAAACTGTAATGTAAACTATAGCCCATGGTTAGTAGCAGTGCTTCAATATGTGTTCGTCAATTGGAACAAATGTACCACACTAATGAAAGAAACTGTTAATGTGGGAAAATGTGCGAGGGGGAAAGGGTGGGATATGAGGAAATCTCCTATATTTCTGATATAACATTTAAGTAATCTAAAGCTTCTTTAAAAATAAAATATAAAAATAAAAATAAAAAAGATAATAAGCCATCAAAAATGTATATACATGGTATTAGCCTCTTAATATCCATTTGTTACTCTTTTTTCCCCACTCAATATTATATTTTGAGGATTTGTTCACAGTGAAATATTTGAAGATCTAGTTCACTCATTTTAGCTGTTGTTTAGTATGTCATTGTATGGATAACCAATGTTTAATCCATTCTCCCCATCAGAGACCAGACCACTTTCTTTTTTTGGTCGATGGTTCTGCTGTTATTAATACTACTCAGCAACAATCTTGTTGTGTGAAACAACATTCTCAGGGTATCTCTGAGAAGTGGAATTGCTGGCTCATTTACAGAATATGAGCAATTTCCTCTTTTGTAGGAATTGTCAAATTGCTCTCCAAAGAGGATGTAGCAATTTACCGCCCAGGAGTGATCTATAAGCGTTCCTGTGTCTCCACATTCTTGCCAACATTTGGTGTTATCAGACCCCTCGAGGCTGTCAACTGATGGGTTTGAAGTGCTGCTTTGTTGTGTTTTGGGCTACTTTTCCCTGATTGCCCAGGCGGTCTTTATGGGCCATTTGGGCTTCCTCACCTGGGAGTTGTCTGTTCTCTCTGTCCACTTTCTTTGGGTTATTTGGCTTTTTCTTACTTGTGCATGTATCGTCTAGTCTCCATCAAAACATAATGAAAGCATGCGCTTCTGTTTTCTTTAACGTTTTCAGTTTTGCGTTTCACAGGCAGGCCTCTAATCCATCTGGAATTTATTTTTGTGTTTATGATGACGTAGACCTTTAATTTTATATTTTTAGCCATCTATTCTTTGCTTTTAGTGGCATATGCTGGGGGAAAGGTTTTTGACATGATTCTGTGGACTTGGATTTCAGGCAGAGGGTGTGGGAACCCTGGAGCTCATGAGGCTCATAAGCAAAAGTGCGTGTGTGTGCATGTGTGAATTTTTCAGGAAAGGGTGCAGAGGCCTCATCTGACTCTCTAAGCTGTCTGTAATCTCAATCTGTGTAACAGCCACTGCACAGTCCCCAGAGCCACGGGCGGGGTGCTGGCAGTGGAGAAGGGCTCAGTGGCTCTTTCTTCTCTGAGGCTCGGACTTGTACATCTTCTCCTCTGCATTCTCTCTCTTTTGGAATTCACCTGGTGTGGGTGGTAGACCCTGGACCTTCTCTCCCTTGGGAAGTTTTTGCTTTCCCTCTCCTCCTCTGGTAGGGGCTCCCTGGGGCTTGTCCCTGTTCTGGTGGGGGAGGGGTTGGTAACCAGAGCCCCAGCCAGCAGTGACCGGCAGGTGTGCTGTTTCTTGGAGAGCAGAACCAGGCGAAGGCTTCCGGTCAGGGCTCCTCCTCGGGCAGTGTGGCCTGATGTCGGGGGTGGGCTCCTTAGGGACCCTACTGTGGAGAATGAGTGGGCGGCCTGGGGTCCCCAGCCCACCGGAACCAGCGGTGGGCTGGGGACGGTTTAGAACCACCTGTCTGGCCGGGGTGGGCATCTCGGATTCGCAGGGTTTACCAGCTCCCGTGGCGCACGCGCTCTTGTCGCGGCTGACTTCAAGCTCCCAACGTGACGACTCTGCACACGGAGCTGGGAAGAGACGTGCGTGGGCTCTCGTGAGCACCACTGCCCACCCGGGGCGAGACCTAGCCAGAGCGTGGTGTCGTTGGAACTTAGGGCTACTTTCAAGTCACCGAGTGGTGGGGGCAGCACTGGTTGGCCTGGACCTCACACAAATCCCAAACCACAAGACCTGCCACTTAAAAACAAGTGCCAGAGACGCGATCGTCATCATAAACCCCGCCACTGCCTGCGGACCCACCACGGCCAGGGGAGCCACATGTGTACTTTCATTAAATCCTCATGACAGCAGCTCAGAGCCGAGGGGCGGGAGAAGCAGGGGGGAGCCTGGGGGCTGCCGTTGTTTCCCCGTCAGTTACGACGCGAGCAGTGAGCACCTGCAGGAAGAGATTTGGGCTCCTGGACCTATTTCTGTGGCAACAGGAGACCAGGGAGCTTTTTAACCCAAGGTGAGGGCCTTCCTCAAAAGCTGATCCCAGGCTCGGATGGTGCAGCTAGAGAGAGGGAAGCAGAGTCGCGAGGATTCCTGAGGATTCTTCACTTCAAAACCAGCGAAGAGAAAATGCCTGCTCCCCCATCCCACACGCCGCTTCTGTGGTGGGGCAACATGCTGCTCCCTCTTTAAACTAAACCTTTCAATGTAGAATGCCTCCACGTTTGTAGAAATATAGCCAAGATAGGACAGAGAGTTCCCATATACCCCACTCTTGATACTCTTGATTTACCCTCCATGGTGCTGGAGTTCTGTACCCCAGAAAAACACGTTCTTCATCTGAACCCATTCCCGTGGGGGTGAGCCCCTGTAGGTAAGGCGGCTTGCCGAGGGCGCTGCATTAGGGCGTGGCCCCGTCGAATCAGCCGCGCTGCGCCCTGGTCCTGGAGGTCACAGAGAGGGAAAGCCAGAAGGCGCATCGGAAGCTGGAAGTCGTGGAATGGAAGAGGAAAGAGAAGACGCCACATGTGCCCTGCCATGTGATCGAAAAGCCCAGGACAAGGAGCACCGGCCACCAGGCCCCGGCGCCACGGGAAGGAGCAATGCCTTGATTTTGGATCTCTCCTAATCTCAAAACCATGAGCCCATAGATTCTGTTGTGCCAGTCACCCCGCCGTATGGTATTGGTTTTAGCAGCTGGATGTCAAAGTGCCCTCTTATCAATATGGGACATTAGTTTTGTACATTTGTCACAATTAATGAACCTGTATTGATACATTATTATGAACTTACTATTATAAGGCTTCAATGGAGAGAGACTCTCTTGTCACTGGATGATAGCAAACAGCCAAGTTGTCAACTGCCTTTGGAGGTGGTCACAGGGCACCTCAGTCCTACATCCTGCAAGGGACTGAGTTCTTCCAACAACCTGAAGGAGGTTGAGAAAGGACCTTGGGTCCAGAGGAGACTACAGTCTGGCTGACATTTAAAGAAGACCTTGAGGCCAGAGGAGACCACAGCCCGACTGGCACTTTGATTGCCACCCCATGAGGCCCTGAGCAGAGCGCCCACCTAACCCGGACTTGGACTCCTGGCCCACGGAAGCTCTGACGTAATAAGTTTGTGTGGTGCTAATTCACTAAAGAGTTTTTTGTTTTGTTTTGTTTTGTTTTTTAAAGATTTATTTTTTATTTATTTCTCTTCCCTTCAACTGCCCCCCCCCCCCTGTTGTCTGCTCTCTGTGTCCATTTCCTGTGTGTTCTTCTGTGACCACTTCTATCCTCATCAGTGGCACCGGGAATCTGGGTTTCTTTTTGTTGCGTCATCTTGTTGTGTCAGATCTCCATGTGTGCAGTGCCATTCTTGGGCAGGCTGCACTTTCTTTTGCACAAGGAGGCTCTCCTTATGGGGTGCACCCCTTGCATGTGGGGCTCCCCTACGCGGGGGACACCCCTGCGTGGCAGGGCACTCCTTGTGCGCATCAACACTGTGCATGGGCCAGCTCCACACGGGTCAAGGAGGCCCAGGGTTTGAACCATGGACCTCCCATGTGGTAGACGGACGCCCTAACCACTGGGCCAAGTCCGCTTCCCACTACAGAGTTTTGGTAGCTGTTAAACTGCAATAAGATAATCAACAGAGGAGTTTGCAAACCTTCCATCAGCCTCTGCCATTGAGGACTTTTATTCAGACATTTTTGCACATTTATTTGCAGCACTTCTTTGTCAATGAAGGAAAAAGATTTCTGAAGTTTAATCAAATGTGAAATTAGGAGAAACCCAAGTAATCTTCCATATATATCAAAATTACACACTAATTTCTAAATGTGCCAAAAAAGTCAAGTTTGTATTAAAATCAACTTATCACCACAATGGACTGTAGAAGTGCATTGGCCAAAAGAATTTTGAGGGGAGGCTTTAGATTCTGACTGCAAAGGAAAACTCAGACTCTAGCACGTTGTTTGGGAGAAGTGAAGCAATGCTGAATGTAGGCTTTTGTCAGTGAAATATTTTATATGTATATTGAATGTAGTGTTTCTTTTTGCCCTCAAGAAACCATTATTAAATCAATGATGTATCTAACAATCTGGCAAATATAAGAGTCAAAGCAATATATTTTCAGCAATATAAGTATGCACCAAATGTGTCCGCAATTTAGCACAGTAAACCTTCCACCCTTAAGTAAAAATTAAAGGTACCAGAGCATGCTCTTCTCTCTTCCTCCTTCTTTTCTTTTTTAGCACCCCATGTAAGAATCTACCCCAGGCATCAGATTGAAATACAGAACTTTTCTTTACATCCTCAGCATGGAGACATCCCAGGGAGCTGCTACAAAGTTATATGACCACAAATCCCAGCTCTCCCTGGGCTCCTATTTCCCAAGTACCTTGCAGCTATCAGGGCACAGAAGAGTCTGTTATCACCAGCCCCAGGGCCACAACAAATAGAAACCCAACCATGTTCCCAAGCCTTGTGTCCCCACAGCAACTTGCCATCGAAGCCCCTTCTCTCTTTCCTCATCAAACTAACAAAATCACAAGGCGGTGTTCCCTTTTTCTGTGACTGCCTGCACAGCTCGTGCTCTCCATAGAAGGCACAGCTAAGCCTGAGCCCACGGATTGAGTGCATCCCGGAAACAGAAGTGGGTGACAGGGGAGAGAGGGGCGGAGCACCAGGAAACCAACAGGAGGGAGCGCTTTGAGCCTGTCACCTCTGCAGGCAACTGAGGTTCAGTTCACTGGGACCCCACGCAGGCCCTGTGGCAGGTGCCTCAGAATGGGCCACCCAAACATTGGGAGAGGGGGCCTTTAATGCACCAGCTCCCGTCCCTCATTGGTCATGGTTTCCGTCTTCTAGGGCGTGCATTCAAGAGTGCCCAGCATGTGTCTGCCTGCAACCAATACCCAGGTTGTTAAGGAAACACCTGCAGGAAACTGGCTGCTGCTCTGATGGAGTAAGAAGTGGATGGAGAGGAAAGCAGGCTGGACCCAAAGGGGAACTCTTTGTCTCAGTAGCCCCAGCCCAGGTTCATGTGTTTTCTCCACGAGGTCCTCAATGCAAGGGTGCTGCCAACAGCAGGCCGAGTGCTCACCAGCCCGGGGGCACCCTTGGTGGGAGCCAGCTCTCTAGGCTATGGGGCTGAGACACTAGAGACAGCTGACAGCCCCCCCCACCAGCGTGAACCTGCTCCACAGCGCAGACTGCACACACTGCACTGCCTCCTGCAGTGCCCCCAACATGGGTATCTTGCTGGGAAGGGCACAAGGACCCCAGGTTTTTCCAGTGTTGTCTCTGAGAATGCTCGTTGTTCATCCAAGAAAAAACCCAGCCTCTTGGCCTCAGAAAGGGGAGAGGCTGCAGAACATGGCCAGATGCATGGGGCAGCCACTGAGAACCCTTTTCTGTCTCAGCCCCCAGCTGGGCACTTGCCTAATTCCTTTTAATTCCAGGAGCCTTGGCTTCCGCTTGGCAATTTCCAACAAGTCATTATCCTTCCCCTGTGGTTAGAGGGGATGGAAGGAGGAGTGTGTGTGTGTGTGTGTGTTTGCATGTGTGTTCGGGAAGGGACGATAGGGGAGAAAGGAGAGGAAGATATAAAATACATTTACAATTAGTCAGCTCTCCATCTTGGCTCTTTTCTAATTAGATGATTAGATGCCATTTGAGTAGGAGAATTGAGCTTATTTGTGGCTATTAGTCCCCTGATGTGTTCTTACTCCTTCAGGAGGTCTCCAAGAATGTTAACATATGGGCCTTCCAGAAGTATGAGCAAGGCCTGGAACTGAAAATCCAGCTGCTGCTGCTTTTTATCATCACTACGATCCACATCCGCATCATTGCTTCCACCATCACAGCCATCACCACCATCACAATCATCAGCACCATCACAACCATCACCACCATCACAATCATCAGCACCATCACAGCCATCACCACCATCACAATCATCACCACCATCACAGCCATCACCACCATCACAATCATCACCACCATCACAGCCATCACCACCATCACAATCATCACCACCATCACAGCCATCACCACCATCACAATCATCACCACCATCACAGCCATCACCACCATCACAATCATCACCACCATCACAATCATCACCACCATCACAACCATCACCACCATCACAGCCATCACCACCATCACAATCATCACCACCATCACAGCCATCACCACCATCACAGCCATCACCACCATCACAGCCATCACCACCATCACAATCATCACCACCATCACAGCCATCACCACCATCACAATCATCAGCACCATCACAACCATCACCACCATCACAGCCATCACCACCATCACAATCATCACCACCATCACAGCCATCACCACCATCACAGCCATCACCACCATCACAGCCATCACCACCATCACAATCATCACCACCATCACAGCCATCACCACCATCACGGCCAGAATGACCATCGCCACCACCACCATCACCACTGTTCCCACCATCACCACTGGCATCATCATCATCACCACCATAACGGCCCTCACCACCACCATCACTGTCTTCACCGTCACGACCATCACCACCATCACCACCATCACTGCCACCATCATTCTATTATCTCCACTATTAACATCTTCCTCATCTTCACGCCCATTAATATATCTATATACACTTTGTAACAAGATGGTGGTGCCTAATATGTACCCCCACTTCAGAAGTTTTGGGTAATTATAGAAAGCCACCAAAGTTGCCGTCTATGTAAAAGCTCCTTAGACTTCTGAGGTGGCTATTGAAAGACTAGAAGTGTTTTGAGGACAGCAAAGTTGGAGCCAGGGTGTTCTCCGTGGATAGAACTATATACGCAGAGGGTTAGGCAGGAAAGCTCAGCCTTTTTAGGAGAACAGTGAGTATTATGCTCAGGTCACCAGGGTGACTTCCTGGTGGGCAGAGCGGGAAGATGCTGGAAAGGCAGGGAGAGATGGAGGGAAATCAGGCAGCGCCTTGAGCTGGTAGTTGACTTTCCAAGCCCGTGACAACTAGCCCGAGCTGATTCATGCCCAGTCTTGCCTCCAACATAACATACTTGGGACATAACTGGATACCAAAGCCTGAAGGTGGGAAGGACAAGCAGGAGATACAGGGGTTCAGGTGTGAACTGATGGAGCCTGATCCATCCATCCCAGGAAGCTGGGACTGGAAATGGAAAAGGCAAGACAGCTTTTACTCTTCATGTTTATGTGTTTGCTTTCCAATAAAACCAAGCCCCTTTAGGCCAGTGCTTCCCAACATTTCATGACACGACTCATTAGGAAATTATAATGGTTGTCCTGCATGTTGAGGCAAACAGATGAGGCTGATTTCAGCTGGAGACAACAAGTTGAGGTCTCATCACGCCGGGTACTCCAGCACGTTGAGGAGACGTATGTTAGGGCCTGTGCTTTACCCGCTTCTGTGTCCCCAGGGCCTGACACAGTAATGAGCATGGAACAGGTCCCCAGTCAACAACGGATGAAATAAGAAATCGGTCTTATGTACTCAATGGGCTTTTGGGGAGTGGGAGAAGTTAGTCGAAGGTAATTTCAAGCTTTGGAGACGGGCTGGTGGAAACGCGATTGAACGTTTCTCAGGGACACCCAAAGCAGATTTAGTGTGGAAGGAAAACGTAGTGAGTATTCTTTTAGTCCTTCAGAGGGACAGCTGTGTGGAGATGCACATTTGAGTGCGCACAGGAAAGCTGGGTGAGGAGGGGGAGGGTCTGAGATCTGTGGACACAGAGGTGGAAATGGAAGACGTTGGAGTGGAAGAGAAGGAGCTGAACAGAGCCCTAAGGTCAGAGCCTTGGAATTGCATCAGTGTAAAAGGGAGGCAAAGGAAATGAAGCCCTCCCAGGGGATGGCGCAGGCAGGACGGCCCTCAAAGGACAAGGAAGGAGAACGCTTCCAGACAAGGGGGATCAATGCTAATGACATGGTGTGGGAGGGAGGGGTCCGAGGGAGGCCCGGAATTGAGCTGTCTTGTAACAGTTTCAGAGAAGTGACAGGGGCAAAGAGCCAACAGGTCAGGGATGATGCAGCTGAGGTATCTCCTGAAATCAGGTACAGATTGTATTCCTGAAAATTGATTCACCCCCTAAATGTTGTAAGGGGAATTGAGTCTTTAAGGGGAGCACGGGGAAACATCATTTGTGAATAATGCCACTCAACCTCCCCGGAACTTTGCAAACACATTTCCCTATCCTTTATCAGAGTGTATGCCCATAACAGCTCTGCTAGGAGGCAACGCAGGCATCATTATTTCCAGTTGAAAGTGAGCAAAGAGGCTCCGGAGACTCGAAGAGCTTGTCATATGGAGAAACTTCCACTCTTCGAGGCTCCTGTGTTCTGCCCTATTTATTCTCATCTCTGCTATATGTTGGAGCAGTTGTAGTTATTTCATTAAGACTTCTCTTCTTTCTCTATAAGCTCCATTTTGGAGACCTCATTCTTTCTCCTGGCCTTAAGAGTTTTTTACAAAAATGGCTCCGTCCCACCTCTCTTTGACCCCAGCCTTTCTCAAGGCTGCTTCTACCGGCCCCAATAATATGTCCCATAGACTTCCTAATTTAGTCAATATTTAAGATATTTCACATGGAACAACAGGTCCCCTATTTCTTTAAATTGCACAATGCACACTTTCTCCCTCATGGGCATTCCAGATACTGGTTCTCTCTACACACAGTCTCCCAGTGCTGTGCTCCTCTAGAGCTGACCCCTTCCACGCCTCCAGGTTAGTGACTCTCCTGGCTGGTAACAGTTCAGGCCTTGCCAGCTCTTTCCAAGATGTACAGCAGTGGAAGTGATTACTGAATAGAAAGTGAATATGATCTAATATAAGGAAGAGAAAAGAGATGGTGGCCCAAAGAGTGAGGACAAAGACACAGGTGCAGGAATGACAGAACAATGAGCAAATCAGAAGACCTTTCCCGGAAATGGAGAGCAGTGAAAAGGAGGATGGAATAAAATCTGGGGTTAGACTCAGGTGAGAGAAGGGAATGAAGGGCAGAAGGGCCACCTGGATTTCACATGGTAAATAATAGGAATCCTTTGTCCAGTCTTCATCTTAACTGATGACTGGTGATAAACCGAGGCTGTCCTCATGCCAGTCACTCTCAGTTTTGGCCAACAAAGTTATGAGTAAATGAGGATGGTGGAGCCAAAACCTGACCCAGACAGTGTAGCACAAGCGGAGCTGGCATCGCTCTTGGCGCCTCTGAGGCAGAAGGGGGTGGGGGCACAAGGAGAGTTCATTTATATACATTGCTCTTGCGATATTAACTAGTAAATAATGCATGAGCCTGGATGGCGCTTGGCAGAGAGCACTTTTAGTGCAAAATGTTTCAGCCAACGAAGTTTAATAAAACAAGGAACCACATCTCCGAGGAACAAAGGACCATTTGCTGCAGTAATTCTTACCCTGCCCGGCCCAATTGTTCCAGAAAGTTGGCATCTTAAAGACGAGGAGAAAAAAAAACACAAAAAACAAAAGCCAGAAGAAAGACCCAGGCATGGCTCTGAGCTAACTGTCTGGTGGTGTTTGCCAAGCCACTTCGAGCTCTCTGAACCTTAGCATACTCATCTGCAAGATGGAGAAACTGTGAAGATTAAATGAGGACACTTAAGGACTGTGTTTGCTAAGCAGTGGTTTCTGCAAAATGCACGGTATTCCTCTAACAATTTTGGCAAAGGAGAGGTGCAAGCCTTAGTTTTGAACTTTGGAGCTGAGTCCTTCTCATTTTTACTTTTGTTTGGGATGAGGCATTTAAGGCCCTCTTTTCTCTCTCCCTGGGGTCAATGCCATTTTGAGCTGTTCAGCACATGAACCTTCCCGTCTTAATTGTGCTCCTCACCTTGCAAGTCTGGCAGGGGTGAGACTGCCCTGCCATAGCAAAGCTGATACAATGACAGTACTCCTTTCCCCTGATGACCGTGGTGATGGGACATGAGCATGTAACTGTGTATGCCTGAGAGACAGGGGTAGGTGAGACCCCTTCCTTGGTGTGGCTGCAGCACAAGGGTTCCGGAGTGAGCTGGGCTGCAGTACCAGGTGGGGAGACGAGCAATGAGTGGTGGTGGCAGTGGGGTCCTCCTGCACGGCATGGTGGAGCACTTTGGGCCAGGGTTTGAGCCACACAACTCCCTTCATTCCTGCCTAGTTCTTAGCCTTCCTGGTGATTCTTGAGTTGCCAAAAATCTGTATGAAAACTATGTGAGTCAGCCAGAGCTAGTGTCTTTTGTGAGCACAGACCTACAACTGATGGGGCATGCTCTGAGATTTTTCCTCTAGTGGATGGTGTGGTCTGCAGTATGCTCAGGAGCCCTCAGCTATGGAGCCTGGGGCCAGTACTTCTGGGGAAGCCATCCAAAGATCCACAAGGGAAGGACATGAGGTGGTGGCTCAGTGAGGGACTTTGTCACTGGTGCTGGTGTTCTGCAGAGACCAGGTGTCTATAGTCCTGAGATGTTCTGGGTGGACATTTGTCCTGCTTGGTGTCCTCTGTGCTTCCTGGATATGTGTCTGCCATTAAATTTGGAAAATTCTCAGCCATTATTACCTAAGGAATTTCTTCTGCTCCATCTCTAGCTTCTCTTTCTGATACTCCAATTACACATATGTAATGCCTTTTTGGATGTTGTCCTACAGCTATTTATGTTCTGTTCTCTTTTATTCCCACTCTTTTTCTCTTTGCATTTCAGTTTTGGAAATCTCTATTGACCTAAATTTCTATTGACTCATTCATGTAGTGTCTGCCAGAATTAGTGAATTCCTTTCACTGATTATTTCTTTGACTGTGTTGAGTCTATTGACGAATCCATAGAAAACTTTCTTCCTTTCTGTCAAAGTGTATTTGTGACAGTATTTGTCACAGTGAATAAAAAACATTTCATTTTTATTCTTTTTCAGAGTATCCCTCTCTCTGCTTACGTTATCCATCTGCTCTTGTCTGTTGTCTACTTTGCTGTTACAGCCCTTAACTTACTGGTCATTGTTACTTCCATTTTCCTGTCTGATAATTCAGACATTTGAGTCTGGTTCTGATTCTTGTAGTTTCTCTTCAGACTGTGTTTTCTCTTGCCTTTCGGCATGTCTTGCACTTCTTTGTTGAAAGCCTGCCCTATTGTATGGATAACAGGAAATGAGGTAAATAGGCTGGTAGAGTGAAGAATTATGTTAATCTGAATAGGAGCTGGGCTGTGTTTAATGTCTGATGTAGCTATAGGTGCCAGGAGATAAGTGCGTATTGATTTCTTGTTTTAGACATTTCTCTTTTAGACATCAATAAGAAAAAAAATTCATTCAATGAACATTTCCTGAAGCCAGGAAGTAGTCTAGGTATGGGGATTCTGTGATGTTGAGCAAGTCATGTACTTGTTCAATCCAAAAGGTTCACCCAAATGGAAAAGATGACTTATCATGTTCTTCTGAAAATCTGTTGTGGGACGAGATATGAAAAACCTTCCTGAATGGGAGTGAAGAGGGTGGATATGTTTTACAATGGAAGCAACCCTTGAATGAGGCATTGAAGGTTGAGTAGGAGTTGTTCAGAAAGAAAGGGGAGGGAAAGGCTTAGAGTTAAGGCAGTTAGCCTTGAAGGGATATCCTCGTGGGAACCGTGAGAGCTGGCATGTGGTGGAGCTTGCTTGTGTGAAGGACTGACTCTCCTTTCTTTTCACCCATGGCACCCCTGCCCTCCTTGTTGCAGGGACTGTGCCTGAAGAGCTCCCTACTGCATCCTTGCATCCTGGCAAGTCACAGCATGAACTAAAATTGGATTGAGCTGAAATAAATCAAGGCTAAAGAACCAGGAGAGAGCTTGGGCCTTCCTGCATGCCCTGCATGATGTGGCTTCTGGAGCATCTGGAAGATTCCACAAGAAGGTCAGGGTTCCTTTTGCTGGACACCAGGAGGCACTCCCGGGTTCATTCATTCAGGCCTCATCCCCTCATTCGTCTACATTTCTTTCTAACAAAATATTCCTCTGGGGAGAAAAACATGCATACTACTTGAAATCCTTGTACTGGGCTGGGTCAAAGTCCCAGGGTCTCATTCTGCCACTGTGGCAGAGAGGATGAGCCCACGCTGAGCTGAGACTCAAGCAGGGCACCTTGGCCAGCTGGTAGACCTGCCTCTCTTCACCCAAGAATGCCGTGGGCCTGTCAACTGCTCCAGGTCTGAGGGTGGAGGCCTTAGACGCGGGGTCTTAGGCCCCTTGCCCCCCGCAGGGAGCACAGGGCCTGCCTTCCACTTCTGCCCTCTCGCTAAGACTTTGGACAAGGCACTTCGCTTCTTCAGGCCTCCAATTGCTTCCTCATCAAATGAAGGTAAACATCCACTCATTGTGCTGTCAGTGGCAAGTTAGATCTACCTGTGCTGAAAGGTGGACGGCATAAGGTAACATTATTGGCACATAAAGAAGCCCCTCGGGATGGGTTTTCACTCTTCCCAGGGGAGCCTGGGAGAGACGAGAGGACAGAGAAGAAAGAAGGCTTTCAGAGACTTGCCTCTGCTCTGCCTGAGCGAAGATCTGCCCAAATGCACCACCTCACGGTCCAGCTGGGAGTCCACGCCTCTCAGATGCATGACCAGAGGGCCTCCTGCCCCAGGGCGCCCCTTCCCTGGCCCCCTTCCTCAAGGAGCAACTTGGGAAGAAATGATGAGCATCCACACTCTAGCTGGACCCTTTTCCCCAAATCCACCGCCCTCATGCCGCTGTATCAATATTTACCAAGGCCACTGGGGTTTAGAACATGTGTGAGGGATTAAATCAATTAAAGCTACCTAAACTGTGCTTTGCATTTTGAGCAGCTTCAATATGTCCGCCTGTGTTTAGGCGCGCACTCCCATTACCAATTCATGAGGTGTCTGCTGGAATTAGTAAATCCCTTTCATTTACTTACGTAGGAGAAAATGTTTAATAGCTGCCACATGAAATTTGCAAATTGTGCTCCATCTGAGGCTGATTAATAAAACACCATGGAAAATACATCAGTCATTTTGGGATTTAAATTAGTACTGCATTCTACTTGAATCATCCTCTTTCGCTAAACTGATATGGCCTCGCATCTCCCTCCCTGCTCTTTCTCCTTCATCCCTATTTTTTTCCTTCCAATCTCCGCAGTTCAGATGCTCTGTTGGGGAAGCCAAGTAGGAGAATGATGAGGTTATTTGTGGCTGCTGCTTATCTCCCACAGTAGAAGTGGGGCCAGATGCAAGCCTCGTTTATTGCCACATCCCTCAGAGTGCCAGCACATAGTAGGTGAGCAGGGATTGAAAGGATAAATCATGAAATCATGGGGTTTCTCTAAAATAGGACTTGGTTTGTCTGGCTTGCTTGATTGTTGTAGGCAAAAAGCAGTTAAAATTGGTCAAACAATGTGTCAGGCACTATGTGATATGATTTGATGTTATCTCACTCACCCCATTGGGGGTACATTCATTCTCCCTGTTTTTCAAATTATTCTTCCTATTTTCTGGGTGGGGGAAGATGAGGCTCGAGGATATTAAGTAACCTACCTGACTTACCCAGCAAGTATTTGGAGGAGGGCTTTCTGAAAGGTTACGGTGAGCAGTTTCTTGGGTCTTTAATCCCACCTCCCTAATCTACAGACAGAGGAATGAGGCAGCAGCACGGGGGTGGGTGGGGGTGGCGGGCGGGCGGTGGAGGGGGTTGCACTCACAGCCACCTGCTGGTCAGGGGAAGCCCTGGGGCTGGAGCTCCATTCACCCTACAGATACGCACAGCGGCCCTGCGGTGTGGAGCTGGGTGCTGGGTGTGCAGAGGGGAGCATGAAGGGCGGGGTCCCCTCCCCCACACAAACCTTGGCCTCTGAGAGAGAGTCACGGAGTAAACAATCCCCTACAGCTGCATAAATGTCCTGTGAAGGGTTCAGTGACAGGTTGATGCAGGGAATGCTATCAGCCAGGAGGAAAGAAACCTTGTCCAGGTCCCCTGATTGTGGCCAAGTTACCTTACCTTTCTGAACCTTGAGTGCTTCACCCATAAAATGGAGATGATAATATATGGTCTATCCACCCAAGGGAACATTGTGAGGCTCAGGCCTGGAAAAATTGTACGTGAACGCTTTTTGGAAGCATTAAGACCCCGGCATGTACGGTGGAAAAACCTTATACAGATGCAGGTGGGTGTTGTGATTTTGGGGTCAGGAGCATTGCAGATCACCAGGGCAGAGAGCACCCTGGCTGCATCCAGACTTTTTTTTTGCTGGGAGCACACCCAGAGCCCTAATCATTAACAGATTTTGCATTATCCCCCAAATTGCACACCCATTAGCAGCTGAGTGTAGTCATGACGAAGGCGTTAAGGCGTGACATTCCTAAAGTGATGGGAATTAGAATTGGGCCCCAGAGGCAGTGGGGGGCTGGTTTAATGAGCTAGTGGGAACTCAGGACCCTCTCTCTCATTTTTATCCCCGCCTTCACCAAATGTTCTCTTAAGACTCTCCGCAAAGTAAGAGGCTAGTTTAACTAGCTTCCTCTCTGGTCTGAGCTACAGATTAGGAGGGCAAGTCAAAAGGGCTGCAGCCCCAAATGATTCTAATGGACAGGGGTTGCTGTATGAGCATGCCTCCCCTCTCCAGGACTCTTGATCCCTAAGACTCAGCATCAGTGTCACTTCTCCAGGGGGCCTTCCCTACACCCTTAAGGTAGATCAAGCAGGTCTTGCTTTGCTATGCATCTACTACAGCTCTTCCTCTTTCACACCAGTCATAACTGGTCATACTTCCCATGTTGGCGCATCGTCTTTAAGGGACACACCAACCTGCTTGTTTATCTTAGTACTCCCTGAACCTGGCACAGGGATCAGATCTTAGCAAGTATTCAGTAAAGGTTTGCTGAATTATTGAATGGATCTTATCTCTAGTCTAAGATCTAAACTCACCACATTGTGTTCACAGCAACAGGATGTGGGTGACTCAGTGAATCAAATCCCTAACTGAGAGGAAACATTCCAGAGGCTGGGGAACCAGGCTTATCACTGAAGGCAATGCCCCCTGCAAGCCCTGGGGCCAGAATCCCCAAATCTCTAGATGGCCCTGTTAGCCAGCCCACCCCACTAGCATTAGGATCATCTCTCCTTGCCCCCACAAATTCCAGGTTCCTCCAAGCACTGCAGAGTCATCCCATTAAAGATCAGGGTCTTAAATCCCAGCCCAATCTTTATAAGTCAGCTTTTTTGGTCCCAGACTCTCATTTCACAAGCATTCCCTGTGAAAGTTTGCATCTTAGCTGTGGTAGGGCAAACAGAGATGAATCAGTTGGAGTCCCTGCCCTGGAGGTGCTCACAGTTTAGTTTGGAAGAAAGTAATGTGCCCAGATAATTAGAGAATAGTGTGATAAATGTGATAATTGAGGTAACAACAAAGCTGTGTGGAAGCACAGAGGAGGAAGTTAAACTCTGCCTGTGAAACTGGTAAGAACTTCAAAGAGGATGTACTTTGGAGGTGAGTTTTGGTTACAAGTTAGAGCTCACTCAGCATGAAACCCAAGGGAGGAGCAGGGGTGAGTGAGTATTCGAGGCAGAAAGGACAGTTTACACAGGGGCACAAAGGCATAGACGAGATTTGGGTGGAGTAGTAACTAATCTCCTGAGTCTGGAAACTAGGCTGCTTGGGATAGAGTGGCAGATGCTGTAGCTAGAGAGGAGGTTGGGGTCAGACTTTGAAGAGCTTTGAACATCCTTACTAGGATTATTTGACTTTATCCTGTGGGCAGTGGGAGCCCATAAAGGACTTTAAAGCAGAGGAGTGAAATGATCAAATTGGTGTTTTAGAAAGATACCTCTGGCAAAAGCTTTCCATTATTAATGCAAAAGCCCCCATTGTGAAAGCCGCAGTGTGCCTTAAACCAGCTCCCCTACCAGCGCCTCCTCTGCCAAACTGTTTTATGAGAGGAAGCACAGAGTGGAAGACCTCAGTTCTGATTCTGGTGCTGCCTATGATTCTCTCAGTAACTTTGGACAAGAATGTGAGCCTCAGTTTCCTTATCTCTAAAACTAATACTACCCATCTCACAGTGTCATTGTTAGGCTCTGGTGATAAAAAGGTTGTAAAGAGTGTTTTCTACTGCAATTGGCTTTACAGATTAAGGGGTTTCTTTTACTTAATGTAAATGGATGTTTCTGGTAAGACAAAGGCAAATGGATATTTGGACAGGACATAATATTTTGGACAGGGATGGAGCTTGAAAATCATCTATTCCAATCCCCCTCAATTTACGAGCAGAAAACCGAAAGTCCGGAGAATATGCTCCCACAAACTCTCACGGCTACCTGAGTTCTTTGTAGCACGAGATTGCCCAAATGATTCGAGTCCTTAGACCTCACTGCCTCGGTGGATATGTTGGTTCTCCTTTAGGAATTCCCCCTACAACATGGGTTTAGAATGCACACTCAAAGTAGGCTGTCTGGTCGACCAGGGGCTCTGTCCATGGTGCTGGTCATCTGATTGCGTTCTCCCATATGTTCAAGGAGAATTTGTTACGAGCCCAAATGGAAGGAACTTCATTTGTAAGCACATTAACTATAGAAAGCATTACAGCCGTCTGTTGCTCCAAACTTGCTTTTCCCCAGTAGATTTACAACTCATAAACACAGTTGTCAGAGCCAAGTGAATAACACTTAGGACCCAGTGTACTTCAGCATTAACCATGAATGAGGAGGAGGGCTTCGAGCATCTTGTATCCTAATTCCAATCCATTTATGAACTTGCCTTTCCCAGTGAATCATTTATCAGACCCATCCCACTCTCCCATTTTCTCTACTTCCATTGCAGCTCTCACAAAGGAAGGAAATGAACGCTTTTTCAATGGCTGCAGCTGCTGCCCAGAATCTCCACGAGCCAGTGCACAAGGAGGAAGGAGGGGCTGCTGGCTTTCATTTTGACTGTGTTATGGTGAGGTTTTAGATCTGGGTTGAATCAGGACTAGATGGCCTCCATAATTCCTTTCAATCACTGAGATTCTCTGATTCTGTATTTTCCATCCCTTTATGGAACTCCAGTCACCTCCAAAACTGCTCCCAAACCCTGATTACAATATATAGAGAGCTTATATTCATTTCTGAAAACCTTTCCTGTTCCATTCTCCTCTCACTAAGATTTTGTTTCCCTGTGTTCTGCATCTTTAATACATGTCTTTTCCGGAGATGTCTCTTCCCCAAAACATCCAACTCTGCAGAAACAGTAGTTTTTACACTGAGCAAGCCACTTAAACTTTCTGCATCCCGATTTCCTCTTTGGTAAAATAGGGACACTGACACCCACCTCCTAGGATACAGATGAGATATTACGTGTAAAACATCTTTCCTAGTGCCTGACTTACAGGAGTGCTCAAGAGATATTTTACATTGCCTTTGCCTTCCAAGTCAATAAGTTCATGACACAACCTCTGTTAGTATATTAATATCATTAACAAATAAATGCACATTCCCCTGGGCCTCTTGCATTTTATTCTATAGGGATTCGTCTCTTCAGAGTTAATGTGTGGTCATTGGTATCTTTTTTCATACCCCAGAAATAATGCAATGTGGGAAACTCATTGTTTTGCCCATGGTAGTGATAATAGAACCTTGCAAAGAGTTCATTTTCTTCTGGCTAGTGATTTCTTCCAGGCTGAGAGAACATTTCTCCTTACTTTTCTAATTTTAGAGAGATGCGAGACTGAGAAAATTCACCTTGTCCAGGTGGAATGGAATGAAATTGACTAATTTATAAGCCTGGGCTGTTGGTTGGGCTGGAAGTGTTGTCCTTTGAAGATGTCAAACTGTAATGAAATAAGACTCCCAGCACACAACCAACAATAATCGTTTCAATGCTGCTGGAGCTCAATGAAACAGATAGTTTGGTTCTTTCCCTAGCAGTGGGGAATTGAAAGATCTCTTGATGTAGACTCAGACTGCAGAGAATACTATCCAGGAGTTTCTATCCAGAAAACCTTTCCTGGCAATGAATGTCCCCGTGTTGTCCCCAAACTCTTACCTAAGGAGCAAATCCTCGAGTGAGAATAGCCAGTGAGTGCACTGCCACACCTACGGTGAGCCACCATGTCCAAAGCTCCTGTTCTTGCCATCATAACTGTACTGGCCAAATGGAGAGCCATTTCCTGTTACTGCCTGCACCATGGGGAGAAATCCACTCCTCAGTGCCAAGTTGCCTTAGCATATGTTGCTCAGGATGGTCAACTACATTCCACAGCTTCCGGATGCTGCAGCAGCTGTGAACATTGACTGAGTCTTGTTGCTGCTGCTGTGAACAGATTGTCCTCTCTCACCTGAGGGGTTTCCACAGCCTCCTCACTTGTCTTCCTGTCTTCTGCATTGTGGACCTCCAATGAATTGTAATAAAATCCTGATCTGAACATGCCCCATACCCACCCTCACTCCTAATTCCATTAATGACAGGTAAAATCCAAACTTCTCAGCACATCCTGCAAATGTGTTTTCCCCTGACCTGGTTTCGACTCCCTCCAGCACCATCCCAACACCATCTCAATTCTCTTGTCCACCAACAATCAATCACACAGTCCAGTCACACTGCCTTTCCTGGGGTTCCATGGCTAAAAGTACACACACAGTACAACTCTGTGCTGTGACACAGACTCTTCAGAGAAAGGGGAATATTCTTTCCCCACGCCTTGGCCTGAAAGACTTCTGCTCATCCCTCAAGCCAGATAAAATTTTACTCTATTTTAAAATATCTTCTCTAAACCCACTTTATCACTTAGTTTGATTCTTATCAAAGAAATACATATGCTCATTTTACAAAGTGTATAATGAATACAGCTCCAATCCTCCCTGTTCCAAGCTCCTGGTAGAGGAGATATCTGCTCACTGTTTCTCTAGATTCTAGGAGAAAGATTCTTCCCCAAAGACTCTTGGTCTTTATTGCACCCCAAGGAGGTGAAAAGAGGTATCCAGTTGGTGGTAACAGTCATTGATCCATTGTCTCAAATGGACTCAACCACTCCTTTAGAGGTCCTGAGAATGGTGGACTTGGTCTTATATCCCTTCTTCTCATCTTGGACCAATGAGAAGAGTCTGGTTGTGCAGACTCAAACTCACCCTATGACAAGATTGTTCCAAAGTCTAGACTGCTGGGAGAGGTTGGTGGAAGAGTTAGCAGAAGCATTTTAGCTCTCACACCCAGAAATCCCTTCCAACGCTGTCTTTATTAATAGTAAAGGTCATTTATCCTCCATCGTTGTGTCCTTTGTCCTATTCCTCAATTAGCTCAGAACTTGACTGGAAGAGGACCATTGTTTATTGACCTCACTCAAAAGTCTTAACAATTTCTACTTCCCCAAATGAATCACTCTCCTCACTTTTTTCTTCTCATACTTTTTTATTTCCAAATCACATGCTTCTACTGCTATTTCCTGATTTTTCAGTTTTACATAGTCTGTTGGCTTCCTGTAATAGAAGGCATAGATGTGGCTGTCTGACTCCTACACCACGCCCCCAAATGCACATCCCTGTCTTCATCCTTCCAGCATAGTTAATCAATATTCAAGGCTTGTGCTGTTATGATTGTGCAGCAGTTGAGTCATGGTATGAAATGATTTTAATTCTATTTTTATACATTTTGTGTTTCCTAAAGTTATTAATTACGAAATTTTTAATTTGCTTTTATGCCTATGCTAATTCAGCTAGACATTCTAGCAGAAATGATTTCCCCTCAATATGTTTGAACCATATTAGGTAATCCATCAGTTTATTTTCTTTCTTGGAGACGTTCTTCCTCAACCCTTCCTCACCCTGCTTCCATATGGAACTAAAGCTTTCCAGATTGTCGTTTGGAGCTTCCCCTACTCCATATCTTGGGGATCTCTTCATCTGTTTCTTACACAGGATCCCCTGTTATCTGGGTTCCATGTCTTCCTCTTTCTCATTTATGGCCTCATCCATGTGGAACTTTCTGAGAAAGGCTGCAAAAACAAAGGAATTTGAGACCTTGTAAAAAGTCTTTATTCTATCATCACAATTGATTTCTAGTTTGGCTAGGCATACAATTCTCAATTAAAATTTATTTTTCTTTGGAATATTCAGAAATTCATTTGTCTTCTAGATTCCAGCAATTTATTTGCGAAGACTGATGCCATTATATTACTCATCATTTGTTTTTTCAACTTTTTTTCTTCCATGGAAGTCCTCAGTAGCTTCTTTTTATTTCTGATAATCTGAAATATACCAGTGTGGACCCATTCTCTTGGAAACCAATATTACTTGGTTATGGGAAATTTTCTTGAATTATTTCTTGAATAATTTCCTTTTCACTCCATTTTCTCTCTTCTCTATTTATGGTATGTGCCTTTATTTGGATATTGAAATGCCTGAGATGATATTTGAATTTTCTTTCTTTTCTTTCTTATTTTCTATTTCTTTTATATTTTGTTCTGCTTTCTAGAAAATTTCTTTAGTTTTATCTTCAAAATAGTCCATTGAATTAAAAATGTCCTCTAATGTGGAGGCGTTTTCGGGACTTGGAGTTGTCCTGGGTGATGTTGTGGGGACAATTACTAGACATAGTATGTCCTTCCATGACCCACTGGATGGAACGTGGGAGAGTGTGGGCTATGGTGTGGACCATTGACCATGAGGTGCAATGATGCTCAGAGATGTATTCACCAAATGCAATGAATGTCTCATGATAATGGAGGAGAATGTTGTTATGGGGGGAGGAGTGGGGTGAGGGGGGTGGGGGGTATATGGGGACCTCTTATTTTTTGAATGTAATATTAAAAAAATGAATAAAGACAAAATAAAAAATTTTTTAAAATGTCCTCTAATCTTTAATTCATAAGAAGTTTTTGTGTTCTACATTTTCCTTTTTCATAGCACTCTGGTTTTATAATGAAGACCTTTGTTTTTTTTTTTTTCTGGAGATATGAACTTTGCGTTATTTCTGTTGTCATGTTGCTTTTTTTTTTTTTTTTTTTGCTTCATGCATTGCCTCTGGTTCATTTTAGTTTGTTTTGGTTCATTCCTTTGATTTGTTTTGCTTTCTGTCCTTTACATAGAAATTCTCAAAGTTGAGCAGCTTTGGAATTCTGCTCATTTTTCTGAGTAGATCACAAAAGCGTTAACTGGGCACTCTGTGTACATACATGGGCAGAGCTTGCGACTGGAGAGGGCTCAATGTATGGTGACAAGGTGGCGTGATGTCTATTTTATTGGGGTTCCCCAGTTGTCAGTGTCTGTACGTCTTCCTCTTCAGCCAATTAGCATCCCTCTAATCTGATTGGGGAGCATGACCACAGCTTCCAAGAGTCAGGCTAATTAATATAAAGACGCTTTGCCTCAGCTGTGCCTCCTGCCATGTCCAGTTCCAGAACCCAGCTACTCAACATGTCCAGAGGCACCTGCTGGATTTGGAGAAATATTTTGTTTTTTTAAAAATTTTTTTTTCTTTCTTTTTTTTTTTTTAAGATTTATTTATTTATTTAATTCCTCCCCCCTCCCCCGGTTGTCTGTTCTCTGTGTCTATTTGCTGCGTCTTGTTTCTTTGTCCACTTCTGTTGTCTGTTGTCATCAGCGGCCCGGGAAGTGTGGGCGGCGCCATTCCTGGGCAGGCTGTACTTTCTTTCGCGCTGGGCGGCTCTCCTTACGGGTGCACTCCTTGCGCGTGGGGCTCCCCTACGCGGGGGACACCCCTGCGTGGCAGGGCACTCCTTGCACGCATCAGCACTGCGCATGGGCCAGCTCCACACTGGTCAAGGAGGCCTGGGGTTTGAACCGCGGACCTCCCATGTGGTAGACGGACGCCCTAACCACTGGGCCAAGTCTGTTTCCCCTGGAGAAATGGTTTTTCCTGGCTGTTGAGGGGTGAGGGGAGGAAATAGAGCTGTCTCCTTTTTTTTTTTTTTCCTCCAAACATTTTTTTTTATTGAAGTGAAATCCACATAACATAAAATTAACCATTTTAAAGGGAGAACTTCAGTGACATTTAGTGCATTTGTAATGTTATGCAATGATCAACTCCGCTACTACCAAACCGTTGTCATGTCTCCCAAAGGAAACCCCATACCCATTAAACAATTGCTCCCCATTCCCCCGTCTCCTGGCCAACTGTCTATCTCCTTTTCCTTTTCCAGCCCCACCTAACTTCTCCCTGCTCCCACAGAGGTGTCCAGGGCCTCTGGTATGTGAGCCTCTCCCGGGTTCTAAGGCATGGCGCAGTGAGTTTCTTGCTTCCCCCGGATAGACTCTTGAGTCATCTGTCTCCAGTTGATTAATTCAGTTTCCCCTGGTCCATCAGCTCTCCACCTTCTGGAATCATACTGCTATTTTGCCATTTTGCACTTTTTGCCCTGTTTTTTGTTATTTTAGTGGGGTCCCTGAGAAGGTGAGGTAGATGCTTGGATTCAAATGGCTACTTTGAGCCGAAACCAAAGCCCCTATAACACATTCTTTGGCCCCACTGGGGTGTATCTGGGTGTGTCTAGCCACCGCCACCAACTGCCCGTAGAGCACGAGCTCCTGGAAGTCCGCTTCACTTCTCTTACTCCACCTCCCTGCTTCCCGTGGTACTTAGCAATATATCGTTAGTGCTTCTTAATGGAATTGAACCTTAATTACACCTCCCAAAGTATTTTTCATGGAGCCAGAAGTCATGTAAGACAGATTCCTACTGTCCCCTGGTTTAGGGAAGCTGTGCCCGTGGCACACTACCATCTTATGCCCTTGGGGTCAACAGGGTATTTCACAATGACCGTGAGCTGGAGTTCCTCCCTGACCTGGATTGTAATCCCAGTCCTGCAAAGTCCCTGAGACTTGGTTTCTCACCAGCAAACTGGGCATAAGGCCCACTTAAGAATTTTTTTTTGAGGATTATGTAAGATAATGTGTGTAAGAGAACTCAGAAGATCCAGGGAACACAGTGACTGCCAATTCTTTTCCTGTTACCCTATTTGCTACAAGAGGCAGAAGACCCCAAAATGGCAGGCATCTCGCCCGAAGTGACAACGGCAACCCCGAAGGGAGGGGCTGCGGGCCACGGACGGGCCCCTTAGAGAAATGGTAGGCTCCCAAGGGTCGGCTCACTCTAAGTGAAAGCTAAACTAAACACCTTTCCTTCGGAGTAATTTCCTTGGAGATACTTAACAGCCACTGGAGAGGGGGGAAAAGTTCAATCTTGAAGACAATTCTAGTTTATGGCTTTGTAGCTTCAGCGATAGCCGAGTGCGCAGCGTTGTACAGTTTCTTTTACGTCTTCCCTATTAAAGGCCCTTCTGCACAAGGCTCCATGCCCACCGTGCTCGTGTCTCACCCCAAGAAATGGCCCTGGTGCTCATTTGCAAGCTCATTAACTTACACGATCCTCATTAAGAGGAGGGGAGGGAAGTACCCGTTCGAGCCAGCTGAGTGGGCCAAAGACGAATCCAAGCACCGTGCTGGGGCCAGAGAGGAGCATGGCCTTCCTGCAGGACGGCTGCCCACAAGTCACGGTAACGGCGATGGTGACAGCGGTAATGACCATGGGGATGCAGGAGCCGGCCCGTGGTGTTCCCCAAATGCCATCACACTCTTATCTAATCCGATACATGTCAGAGCCAAGAGGGACTGCTGGATGACTGTCCCATCCTATTAGAGAAGAGGAGAGTGAAGAGGAAGGAAAGAGCACTGAGCTTGGAGTCCAAAAATCTGAGTGCTGGCAGCTCCCCAGGTATCTGCATGTGAGTCTTGGGAACGTTAAACGATTTGCCTTCAGTCGCAAGGTCGATGAGAAGAAGGAAGACTAGAAGCCACCGTACCTGATTCCAAATCCTGCACCGTTTCCACCCTGCCATGCTGGCTGCTACGTGGTGGATGACATTGACCTTAAGCCACTGCAGATTACTAAATCCGTGTGGGTATTTTAAGTCTATAAAACCAGCCCTCACAGACTTCTTGAAAACCTGGACAGGCAGAGGGCGGCTGTGCAGGAGGAGGCTGGCGGGGCTTACCGTTGGAGCGGGTCCAGGAGGAAACCGAGCCCCAGCCCCAACCCAGGCGAGGCGAGGCTGGCGAAGGAGCTGCCCAGTGGCCAGGGAGCCGTGGTTGGGTCGGGTCAGTGCTGGCCTCACCGCGCCATTCCCTCCGCCAGCACACAGGAGCCCACGTTCCCACTCTGCCTTGAGTCAGGCTGGACACCGTGCAGTAGAGTCCAGACCAGTGGACAGTGGGAAAAGCGATGGATGCAGTTCTGGGCTTAGAGAAAAATGTCCATCATGATGACTCAGCCCATAGAGATCTGCGAAGACCCAGGGGCTGAGTTACGTGATGGGTGGAGCTGCAGCTGAAAGGAGAACATCTGAGAAGACCCACACACACTCGGGTCTGTGGCTGCAGGGAGGAGCCCTTGGATGTGGAGGCTTATTTGTTACTGCAGCAGAGACCAGCCTCTCCTGACTAACACCAAGAAAATGGATGAAGAAAGGAAGAAATCACCTCCGCAGAGGATCCCATTTGTATTGGAGAAGTATAAGCACTCAGACAAAATTATCTTTCCACCCTCATCACTATCTGACTCCTTTCTATCCTTCAGGTCACCGATTGAGTGTCTTCAGAGAGCTGCTGCCCCTCCCACACAGAGCCTCTATGAGTGCACGAGTGAGCAGTACCGCTGCTTCACCTCTGCAGATTCTTTTCGAGGGTGATTGTTCAGTTCTTTATTTCAATAATTTTTACTATCTGACTCTACCATGAGAATATAAACCTAGTTCTCTGTCTTGTCTTTATTCTCTAGCATCCGGCGCAATGCCAGGTACTGAGAGAACATCACAGTTTCCACAGAAGAGTGAGAATGGATTTCCAACAAAAACCACAGAAGCTAATATTTGCAATAACTGTGTTGACTGTACATTTACATGCTTCTTAGATTAAATGTTAATAAACTGCATTTACATATTCACATGTTGAGAAAGTTTGGTTCTTTTTTAAAAATCAACAGTACTGAAGTGAGGGTTAATACAACAAAATGCACCCATTTTAAGTGCATTTTGGGTGAATTTTGGCAAATTTAAATACCCGTGTGACCACCAACAAGATGCGGACTGCCTCCTTCAGCCCAGAGCGCTCCCCGCGCCCGTCCCCGCCAACCCCCCACCCAGCCACCGCTCGCTGCTTTCTGCCACTGCGCGCTAGGCTTGTCTTTTTTCAATATTCAGGTAAATGGATTCCAAAATTAAGCACTCCTTTGTGTCACATTATTAACCTTAGCATAACGCTTTGGGCATCATCCATATTTTAGATAATTCAGTAGTTTATTCATTTTATTGCCTAGTAATATTTCTACATTATAACATGTCACAATTTGTTTATCAATTCAACTTTTTCCCCTTTTTAATAGCAGATTTATTAAGATATAATTCATATAATACAAAAGTCACCATATAAAAGTATACAATTCAGTGGTTTTTAGTATGTCACTTAGTTGTGCAACCAGACCAATTATGTAACTTTGGGACATTTTTATCACCCTTGATAGATACCCCCTCCTCATGAGCAGAAACTCCCTATTCTCCCCTCCCCCAGCCTCTGGACAAGAGCAATCTACTTCCTTTCTCGATGGATTTGCCTGTTCTAGACACTTCATACAAATGTAATCATACAGCACACGGTCATTTGGGGCTGGCTTATTCCACTTAACTTGTCTTCAGCGTTCATCCATGTTGTAGCATGAGTCAGTACTTACTTCCTTTTTATGGCTGACTAATATTCCATTGTATGGAAATGCCACATTTTGTTTGTCCACTCATCAGTTGTTGGGTATTTGGGTTGTTTCCCCCTTTTGGCTTTTATGAATCATACTTCTGTGAACATTTTTGTTCAAGTTTTGTGTGAAGATAGGTTTTCAGTTTTCTTGGGCATATCCTAGCAGTGGAATTGTTGGGACATATGGTAACTCTCTGTTTAATGTTTTGGGAAAGTGCCAAACTGTTTTCAAAAGCAGCTGCATCATTTTACATTCCCGTCCAGAAATGTGTGAGGATTCCAAGTTCTCCTCATCCAATACATATTGGCCATCTATTTGATTATAGTCATCCTAATGTGTGTAAAACGGTATCTCGCTGTGGTTTTGACTTCCATTTCCCTGATGAGTAATGGCACTGAACAAATTTTCATGTGCTTACTGACCATTTGTGTATCTTCTTAGGAGAAATGTCTGTTCAAATTGATTATCCATTTCATAACTGGATTCCTTTTCTTCTTTTTATTGTTGGGTTGTGAGTGTGCTTTAGAGATTCCGGTTAATAGACTGTTATTCGATACATGATTTGAAAATTTTTCCTCCCATTCTGTGAGTTATCTCTTCACTTTCTTGATGGTGCCCTTTGAAGGGCAAAAGTTTTTAAACTTTGATGATGTCCAATTTATCTATATTTCCCTTTGTTGTTTATTTTTATCCATTTACTTTTTTATGGACATTTAGGGTGTTTCCAGTTTTTATCTATTATAATAAAATTTCTATGAGTAACTTTATGAGTTCTCATGTGGCAATATGTTTTCATTTAGCTTTGGTAAGTATCTAGGAGTTAATTTTCTGGAAGCATAATAAGGGTATGTTTGACTTTTTAAGAACTTCCCAAACTGTTCTCCAAAGTGGCTGTAGCATTTCACGTTCCCTCCGATAAGACATTAGAACTCCAGTTGCCAAATCCTCCGGGCACTGTGTGCTGTCAGCCTCTTTAAACTTGGCCGTTCTGATCGGCATCTAGTGGTCTCCTGGTGTGACTTCAACATGCATTTCCTTGACGGCTAGTGATGGCGAGCATCTTGCCATATGTGCTTATTGTCCATTCATATGTCTTGTTTTGTAAAATTTCTGTTCAAATTTTTTGCCCATTTTTTTAATTGGGTTGTTTATCTTATTATTAGACTAAAGGAAATACACACACACACACACACACACTCTGGTTAGTAGTTCTTAGATAGATGCATTGTAAACATTTTCTACTATTCTGTGTCTTGCATTTTATTTTCTAAACAGTGCCTGTCAAAGAGTATAAGGGTTTAGTTTTGATGAAATCCAATTGTTTAATATTTTCTTTTATGGTTTGTGCTTATTTAGACCCTACCTAAGAAATCTTTGCCTCTCAATGTATAAAGGTTTTCTTCTATGATTTTGTCTAATAGTTTTATATTTTTAAGTTTTATGTTTAGGTTTATGAACTATTTCTAGTAAATTTTTGTTAATGGCCTGTAGTTAGGGTCAGGTTTCATTTTCCCCGCATATGTATACCCAATTGCTTCAACACATTTATTTAAAAGATTATCTTATTTTTCGTTGAATTACCCTGTCGGGTTTGCAAAAAATCATTTGAACATATGTGTAGGTTTGTTTCTAGATTCTCTATTCTGTTCAATTTATCTAAATGTCTATTGTTGCACCAATGCCACACTCTCTTGATTAGCTTAGATTTGTAGCAAGTTTCGAATTGTTTTGGCTATTCTAGTTTCAATAAATTTCCAATAAATTTTAGAATCAGCTTGACCATTTCTCTTTAAATGGGATTTTGATTATTACTGTACTGAACCTGTAGATCAATTTTGGAGAAATTGATGATATGACAACATTGAGTCTTACAGTTCTTTTTTTTTTTTTTTTAAAGATTTATTTTTATTTATTTAATTCCCCTCCCCTCCCCCGGTTGTCTGTTTTCTGTGTCTCTTTGCTGCGTCTTGTTTCTTTGTCCACTTCTGTTGTCGTCAGCGGCACGGGAAGTGTGGGCGGCACCATTCCTGGGCAGGCTGCACTTTCTTTCGCGCTGGGCGGCTCTCCTTATGGGTGCACTCCTTGCGCGTGGGGCTCCCGTACGCTGGGGTCACCCCTGCGTGGCAGGGCACTCCTTGCACGCATCAGCACTGCGCATGGGCCAGCTCCACAGGGGTCAAGGAGGCCCGGGGTTTGAACCGCGGACCTCCCATGTGGTAGACAGAAGCCCTAACCACTGGGCCAAGTCTGTTTCCCCTTACAGTTCTTAAACATTATGTATCTCTCATTTTGGTCTCTTTTAATTTCCCTAAGCAATATTTTCAGTATATATGCCTTTAACATATTTTATTAAATTTACTCCTATGTATATGATGTTTTTGAAACTATTTTAATTGATATGATGTTTTTTATTCTATTTTAATTGATTTTTGCTTTAAAAATTTTAATTTCCAACTGATCACTTTTTCAGTATGTAGAGATACAACTGATTTTTGTATAGGGACCTTGTATCCTGTGATTTTGCTAAAGTCACGTACACGTCTAGAATTTTTTTGCAAGTAAACTTTTATTTCTTCCTTCGCAATCTGCATATTTTTTGTATTTTTCTTTTCTTTTCCTTTCCCTCCTCCCCTTCCTCCCTTTCTTCCTTTCTTTCTTCCCTTCATCTATATGTTTTTATTCCTTTTACTTGCCTTCTTACACTGGCTAGGATTTCCTGTACAGTGCTGAATAGAAATGGTGGGAGTGGACATCCGTTCCCATTCCTAAGACATTAGATAGTGGTAGTTTTGAATGCATATCCTTTATCAGGTAAAGGAAGTGTACTTCTATTTCTAGATTAGACTTTTTATCATAAATGGCTGTTAAATTTCATCAAGGGCTTTTTCCGCATCTACTGAGGTCATAATTTTTCCTTTATTCTTACAATATGGTAAATTAAATTAATTGATTTTCCTATGTTAATCTGTTTATTTGTTAACCCAATCTTCAATTTCTGGGATAAACCCCACTTGGGCATGACTTATTATTCCTCTCATGCATTATAATTCGATTTACTAATATTTTCTCAAAGATTTTTGGAGCTATGCTCATGATGGATGTTAGATATAGATGGATATGGTTTTCTGTTTTTGTAATAACAGAGTGATGTGGGCCTCATAACATCAGTTGAAAGTGCTCCTTCTCTCTTTCCTGAAAGAGTTTGTAAAGATTTGCTATTATTTCTTCCTTAAATGTTAGAATTTGCAAATGAAGTTATCTAGGCCTGGAGTTTTCTCTAGGAGGATTTTCCTTTACAAATTCATTCCTTTAATGGATATAGGGCTACTCAGATTTTCTAGTTCTTGTGTCACTTTTGTCTATTTTTGTCTTGCAGAGGATTTGTCCATTTCACCTAAGTTGTCAAAACTATTGGCACAAAGTTGTTCATGATATCCCTTATCTTTTTTAATGTCTATAGGATCTGTACTGATACAACTTTTAGTTTTGTATTGGTTATTTGTGTGTTTTCTCTTTCTTTATGGAATAGTCTAGCTAGATGATTTTTACATTTTATTGATGTTTTCAAAGAAAGAGTTTGTGCTTCAGTGATGATCCTCTTAATTATTATGCTTCCTCTTTCATTTAATTTATTTTTTCTTTATTATATTATTTCCTTTATTTCAGATTTATTTTGCACTTCTAGTTGATTAATCTGGGAGTTTTGCTTAATGATGTGATATGTTTCTTCTTTGCTCAAACAAGCATTTAGCACTATAAATTTCCATGTGAGCACTAAATTAGCTGCAACCCACAAATTTTGATATATGGTGATTTTCAATGTCATTCAATTATAAATTATCTTGTGGTTTATTCTTCAGAAATGCAATTTTCAATTTCCAAAAATTTGGGCCTTTTCTGGATAGCTCATTGTTAACTGATTTCTAATTTAATTCTATTGTGGCAGAGAACATATACTGTATACTTCCCATTCTTTTAAATTGATTGAATCTTATTTTATGCTAGGTATATTGTCCATTGTGAATGCTCACTGTGCACTTGAAAAGAGTATGTATTCTACTCTTGGTGGATGGAGTGTTAATTAGGTCAAGGTGGTGGTTAGGGTTCTTCAAATCTTCTATATTTTTACTATTTTTTGTCTACTTGTTCTATCAATTAGTGGGGTGAGGTGTTGAAATATTTACTTATATTAGTGGGTTTTTTTTTTCATTTTTCCTTTATGTTTTATCAATTTTTTTCTTCATGCATGTTGAAGCACTGCTCTTGGTACATATGCATTGAGGATTATTATGTCTTCTTGATGAATTTATACTTATATCATTATTATGTGTCCTCATTCTTCCTGCTAATATGTTTTTGTAAAGTCTACTTTATCTTACATTAATATAGCTAACTCCAGTTTTCTTCTGATTAAAGATTGCATGGCATAGATCATTTCATCCTTTTACTCTTAATTACATGTCTCTATATTTAAAGCTGATTCCTAACATGTAAATGAACCTTGCTTTTTAATTTTGTCTGATAATTTCTTTCTTTTAAATGGAGTGTTTGTATCATTTACATTTAATGTAATTATCCCTATGGTTGAATTTAAATTTCCCATCTTACTATTTGTTTTGTTTGTTCCATCTGTCCTTTGTTCCTCTTTTCTTCCCTTCTTAAGGACTGAGTCATTTTATTTTATTTTATTTTATTTTTTATTTTTTTATTCTTTTTTTAAAAAACATTACATTCAAAAAATATGAAGTCCCATTCAACCCCACCGCCCCCACCCCCACTCCCCTCACAGCAACACTCTCTCTCATCATCATGACACATCCATTGCACCTGTTAAGTACATCTCTGGGCATCGCTGCCCCATAGTCAATGGTCCACATCATAGCCTACACTCTCCCACGTTCCATCCAGTGGGCCCTGGGGGGATCTACAATGTCCCGTAATTGTCTGTGAAGCACCACCCAGGACAACTCCACGTCCCGAAAACGCCTCCACATCTCATCTCTTCCTCCCATTCCCCAAACCCAGCAGCCACCATGGCTACCCTTCCCACACCCATTCCACATTTTCTCTGTGGACATTGGATTGGTTGTGTCCATTGCACATCTATGTCAAGTGGGGGCTTAGATTCCACATGGATACTGGATGCACTCCTCCTGCTTTCAGTTGTAGACACTCTAGGCTCCATGGTGTGGTGGTTGACCTTCTTCAACTCCATGTTAGCTGAGTGGGGTAAGTCCAATAAATCAAAGTGTAGGAGCTGAAATCTGTTGAGGCTCTGGGCCTGGGTGTCTTATTATCAGTCCAGAGATTCAAATCCCCTAAATATATCTTAAACCCCAACACCAAACAATTCCAGTAAAGTAGCATGAAAGTCTTGTGGAAAGAGATCCTATCTGAGTCCAGTTCCATCATGCAGAAACACCAGCTCCAAAGAAGGACCATCTGACATGGCAGTGAACCCCATCTGCCATGACCATAGAACCCGTGAGTCTCTTTAGCCCTCAGAAGAACCAATACCTGGGGTTTTATCTACTTTATCTGTCTCTGAGACTCTGCTCAGGTGTGCATAAGGGCAATCCTTCTGACAACCTCCAGACTTTTTTAGAGACTCATAGCCATATAAACTCATTTCTCCTTTCCATTTCCCCCTTACATTAGGTCAGACAGCATTTTAAAGTCATGTTATTATATGTAGACAGGGATATTCTGCTGATCCGCATTGAACCTTTAATTCAAGGTCATTTTCTAGTTGCATCTTCAGCTGGTATTTGGTAGTGATCCCTCGGTGCCAGGGAGGCTCATCCCCGGGTGTCATGTCCCACGCTGGGGGGAATGCACTGCATCTACATGCTGAGTTTGGCTTCGAGCCTGGCCACATTTGAGTAACATGAAGGCTGTCAGGAGGAAACTCCCAGGCACAGTGCTGCTGTAGGCCTTGTTCTTATTTCAGGCGTATAGGCTCACAAGCATAGTCATTAGTATTAGGGGCTCACTGTTGGACCCTCATTCCTTCCTGGTTCTTACCATTGCACCTGGGGGACTGCCGCTGCTCCCTACGGACCACGACAGAGCCCCCCCAGCCAGTAACCCAGTACCCCCCCAGCTGTTGTTTTTAATTGTTTCCACTATGAGTATATCCAAACATTACCATGCACCCTGGACATATGCCCTGTATAACTCCCTGTCAACCATATATAGCCTGTCAATAACATCCCATACCAGTATTCCTCCACCTCCATTGTTGAACCACTCTGTGATCTAAAACTTCCTATAAAGCGAATCCCAATATAATGTCAGGTTCCCTTACTAGTAAAATGGAATATAGCGATGGGTTTAAAGGTTAGATCTAGAGTACATATTGATTTGGAAAAATTTCTACATCCTATCTTTTTCTTTTCTTTTACCTAATTATTGAGCTTCTCTTCACAAGAGTCTCAGATCACAGTAATTCATATATAAAATATACAGTACTCCCACGCATCCACCATAAAACCTTTTCCCTTCCACAGCGATAATCTTTTAACTTATTCATATCATATTTACTGAAACTGATGTACAGACTCCGAAACAATAGCTTTCAAACAAGGTGACATCTGTGCTTACAATGTAAGGACCGAGTCATTTTAAAGATTCCACTTCATTTCTACTATGGGCTTATTAGCTCTACAGCTTTGTTTTTTCTTCAAGTAGTTGCTCTAGTGTTTATATTATATGTGGTCAATTTATCATGATCTACCTTCAAATAATATTATGGCACTTTATATATAATGTAGGTAGAGCGCTTACAAGTTTTATTCTGCCATCCTATTCTTTGCATCTTATTTCCACATATTTTGTGACTTCCATATTGCATTGTTACTATTTTCACTTTAAAAAGTCAACAATCTTTAAAATATATTTAAAAATAAAAAAGCATTTTTATTTATCCACATATTTACCATTTCTAGCCCTTCTCATTCCTGTAAAGATTGACAATTCCATCTGGTATAATTTTCTTTCTATCTGAAGGATTTCCTCTAGCAATTTTTACAGTGCCACTCTGCTGGCTGTGTATTCTCTCAGCTTTTGTTTGTCTGAACGGGTTTTATCTTGGATTTGTTCTTAAGGGATATTTTCACTGCATGTAGAATTCTAGATCGACAGTTTTTCCCCCTGTTCTTCAAAGATAGCAACTTATTCTCTTCTGACTTACATAAATTCTGACAAGAAGTTGGGGTATTCTTATCTTTGGCCCTTGTTACATTGTGTCTTTTTCTCTAGCTGATTTTCAGATTTTCCTCTTATCACTGGTTTACAGCAATTTGATTATGATGTGCCCTGATGGTAAGGATTTGTGAGATTATATACGTAATTTGGAAAGACAAATTTCTGCCGTTATTTCTTCAAATAGTTCCCATCTCTCCTACCATCATCACTCAAGTTCTAGGATTACCAGATGCTAGACCATTGCTCACAAGTCGCTGAGGCTCTGTTTATTTATTATTTTTACTCTCTGTTTCACGCTGCATATCTCATATCACTGTGTCCTCAAGTTTGTCATTTTCTCTAGTTTCTAATCAGCTGTTAATTCCACCTGGCTTAATTTTCATTTCAGATATTGCTTTGCTAATCTGTTGAAGTTACATTTGATTCTTTTTCTAGACCTTCCATTTATTTCCTTTATTTCCATGTTTTACTTTGATCTTTGAGCATATGCACCATCATAATAACTTTTAACATCTTGTCTGATAATTTCATCATTTATGCCATTTCTCAGTCTGTTTCTTTTGACTAATTTTTCTTCTGGATATGGGTTAAAGTTCTCCCATTTCTTTCTATGATTAAGTCTTTTAAAACCTTGAAATGAAGAATTGTGAATTTTATGTTGACAGGTACTGGATTTTGTTAGAACCCTTTAAAGAGTTTTGAACTTTCTCTAGCACACAGTTATAATATCTCTGGATTATTTTTATCTGGTAGATTTTTGTTTTTTGGCTCTTTTGTGGTTGGCCTAGAATAGCCTTTAGTTAGGGCTAACTTGATCCCACTAACAAGGTGTGAGCCTTCTGGCCACTCTCCTGAGCCTTCTGTGAGTTATACAGAAGTCTCTCCACTCTGGCTGGAGGGAACTCTGGGCTCCGTTAGCACCAAAGATTGTTTACCTTACAGTCCCCTCCCTCACACACATGAAGACGGGAATTTAACCAGACACAAAGAGACTCCATGCAAACTTCAAAATATTTTTTCTGCACACAGTTCCCTGTTCTGTAACTCTGCCCTACGGATTCACGCTGTCGTGGCCTTCCTGGGCTCTGCTGTCTAGCTCCTCAACTTAGCAAAATTGCCTGGCTCCATCTACGTTCTCCTTCCCTTTCCAGAGTCCAGAAATGGTCTCCAGGCAGAAATCCTGTGAACAGGAAGTCTGGCCTCGTTCATTTATCCCTGCCTGAGGACCATAGCCCCATGCTGTCCAATGTACATTATTTGTAAAAGATTTTTCCTTTATTTTTGCTGTTTTGTAATTAATTATTTTAAATGGCAGGAGGGTAGTTCCAGACCTTGTTATTCCCTCATGGCTGGGAGTAGAAAGGGGAGTTTGGCTCTTCATCGCTGGCCTTTCTCTTTAGGCTTTGAAGACCTGAATTGTCGCCACTCCCTGAGCTCTAATCAGGGAGCAGCGCCTCCACCTGGTTGGATGTGTGTTTCCAGGTGCCACATCAGCCACTGCTCTGGGGGATCAACCTCTCTAAATCCCGGTACTTGGGAAGGGGCTATTTCTATCCAGGGCTCCACTCATTACAAAAGTACGTGGTTTGGGGCCCCAACCTGATCAAGAGGGTGGCGGGAGTAGCTTCAGGGCTCCATCCCTCCACAGAAGCTTTGAACAATCAGCAAAAATCTGGTGGAAGCATCTTTCTCCAAGCTCCAGAAAACAACGAAATGACTGCAGTAACAGAGGAAACAACGCATCAAGAAAAACGCCACTCAGTATCAGAGGGCTGTTGTGACACCCTGGAGGCCCCTCGGCTGACCCTCCGTGGTTTGACCCGGAGCTGGCCGTGCTCCCAGTGTAGACGCCTAGTTCCAGAACTTGCCCTGCACGTGGAAGGCAGCTCACGGGGCTCTCCTAGGGAGCACTGCAGAGGAGCAATTAGCAGCTGCTGGGGCAAGGGACTGCTGGCTGCAGGAGGACAGCGCAGTGCCTGGACCATGGAGAGACTGGTGCCTAGGGAAGAGGAGGCTTTTGTGCCCAGAGAGAGGAGAATCCCTCAGGCCAAACAGGTTGCCCAGGTTAATCTCAAAGCCTGGGAAAGGCCCTTCCTCCCTCCCTTCCTCCTTCCTCCCTTCCTCCCTCTTCCCTTCCTTCCCTCCTTTCTCTTCTTCCTTCCTTTCTCTCTCTCTCTCTCTCTCCTCCTCTCTCTCTCTCTTTCTCTTTCCTCCTGGCATTCAAGGACAGCTCTGTCATAATACTACCTGGAAAAAAGCTTAAAGAGCAGATGCCTAAATCTAAATTCCAGTGATAACCTACTAAAATATCAATTTGTCCAGGTTCCAACAAAAGATTACGAAACATACAGAGAAACAGGAAGTGGGGCTCAGGCAAAGGTGTACATACCAACAATGAGGAGGATCAGACCTGGGGGAATCCAGACCAAGACTTAAAAAAAAAAAAGGTCCTAAATATGTTCAGAGAGTTAAAGGAAAACACGGACAAAGAACTAAAGAAAATCAGGAAAATTATAAATGAATGCAAAGAGAATATCAACAGAGAACTGGCAATTATAATAATGAACTAAACAGAGCTTAAGACCACAGTAACAGAAACAAAAAATTCCCTGGAGGGGTTCAAAAGCAGATTGCAGCTGGCAGAAGAAAGAATTAGAACTTGAAGGTACGACAATTGGAATCTTCTGGTGTGAGGAGAACAAAGAGGAAGGAATGAAGAAAAGTGAACAAAGCCTGAGAAATTTGTACCATCAAGTGCACTGTGGGAATCCCAGGAGAAGAAGGAGAGAAAGAAGCAGAGAGAATATTCAAAGAATGGACGGCTGAGCGCCTCCCCAATTTAATGAAAGACATGAATATGCAGATCCAAGGTGCTCCGTCAACTCCAGACAGGATAAATCCAAATAACCCACACGGCACCAGGTTATAAGCAAACTGTTGAATGCCAAAGAGTAAGGGAGAACTATGAAAGCTGCAAGAGAGTAGCAATAGGCTACAGAAAAGGAGCCTCAAGACGATGAAGTGCCAATTTCTCTTCAGAAACTATGGAGGCAAGAAGTCAGTGGGAAGATATGCTTAAAATGATAAGCAAAGAAAAATGCCAAGCAAGAATTCTGTATCTGGTGAAACTGTCTTTCAAAAATGAGGGAAGAATTAACCCATTCCAAGGTAAGCAGAAGCTGAGAGACTTTGTCACCACTAGGCTGGGCTTACAAGACACACACACACACATGAGAAATGATACAGGGAGTTCTAGAGGTTGAAAGGAAAGGACATCAGACAGTTGCCTGCAGTCACATGAGGAAATGAAAAGCCTCTAGTAAAGATAATAATGCAGTAAATGTAAATACCAGTATTATTGTAATTTTGATTTGTAACTCCACTTTTTCCTTCCTCCAGGTTCTAAAAGGCAAATGTGTAAAATGTAAAGATAAATCAACGGTCCTGGACCCAGAGGGGATGAACCTGCAATTTGTGAAAAGAACTCCGTCACTGTGGTGACTGGAGGGGGACAGGACAGTTTATGTGTGCTATTGACGTCAACTTGGTATCAAAACAAACAAGATTTAAGCTCCATGATAACCACAAGAAAATGTCAGAGTATCTGCAAACCCACAGAGAAAGGAAGTAAAGCAAAGTTTACCGTGGGTGGGGGGCAGGGGCAGTGGGGAGTTAATGGGGAATCGTGTAGGATTTCCATTTGGGCTGAAGGGAAAATCACACTAACGGGTGGTGGTGAGGCCACTGCCATGGGGAGTGCTTAATCCTACAGAATGGCTTGCTTGAGAAGGGCTGGGATGGGAGGATTTATGTTGTATATATGTTTTCACAGTTAAAAAAAAAGACAAACTAAAGAGATAATGACAATTAAATGCAATGTATGATTCTGGATTGGATCTGAGGATGGAGGAGGAAAGGCTCAAGAGGACATTATAGGGACAGAAGAAAAACCAGAGTATAGGCCGTCAACCTTGTATCAATGTTTAGTTTCTCAAACTTATAACTTACTTAAGGTGATTACTTAAGTGAATATCCTTGTCTGTGGGAGATATATATGAAAGTATTATGTGTTCAAGGAGTTGGATGCGTGCAACCTGCTCTCGAGTGTTCAGAAAATGGATAGATAGATGATAGACAGGTAGATAAATAGATACACAGCAATAGCGTTATGTGGCAAAATGTTAACCCTGGTGACTCTGCGTCTCTGGAGGCTGGGGGCATGTTGGCGCTCTCCGTATAGGGTTTGTATTATTTGTGTAGCTGTTCTGCAAGTTTCAAATTATTTCAGCATAAAAGGTTTAAAAAACATGTGGTTCAAGATGAGGCTTACTATGCCGTTCATTAGAAACGTGCCTGCGCTCATTGGACTGCAAGCAACTAGACATGGGAATAAGAGTTGGCAGTGTGTGTGTGCGAGCCCCTCGCACCCTGTGCTCAAAGCCCCGCTCTGGCTTCCCCACCTGTGAACCTCACCTTCGCCGGGCATTCCCTGTCTCCCTCGCTGCACCCGCCATTGTTTCCACGCTCTCCAGGTCCGAGAATCTCTTCTAGAAAGCACCTTGTGCTTTCATGCCTGCAGAGCCTGCTCAAAGTCCTCTTCTCCTTTAAGGCCTGTTGCGGAAGATTTCTGCTCTGTAAATTCTTGATGCCTGCTGGCTCCTCAGTTAATATAGTCATAGTCCTCATCAATATTGTCAAGGAATTTTCAAAAGTCCCCTGGAGATTAGGATTCACAAACATTTATTAGGTACCTACTAAATACCTTTAAGCAGGCTAGCCACCCTCATATTATTAGGTACCTACTATATACCTTTAAGCAGGCCAGGCATCCTCGTATTTGATGGATCATGGAATTTTTGCAAAACTCCGAGAAGTTTTCCTCTAGGCATTTCGCCAATGAAGATAAAAGGCTCTGAAGGCCGAGCGACTTGTCTTATTTAAATGGCTTTGATACTCATCATTTTTCTCTCTGATTTATGGTTGCTTGAATGCGTGGCTACTGGGAGGCAATCCTTAGTCTGTGTGACCTTGGGAACATTCCTTAAGTTCATCGAACTTCAGTTTCTACTTCTGCAAAGCACAGCTCATTCTACCCATATCAGCACGCTGCAGAGAGGATGAAATCAGTCATCGCCGCATCTGAATTCCGGAAAGCTTCCCGGTGCACAGTAGGTGCACATTGAATGCTAAGTCCTTCCTCCCAGCCCAGCCCCCCACTCTAAGCTCCTTGAGGACAGCGATTATAGGGCGACGCCCCAATTGTCCCTTCTTGCAAACCCTAGTGCTGGCCTGACATACACGGAGCAGGAAAACCCCAGCAGGTGAATTTCTCAGACGACTCCATTCAGAGCGCGAGAGTCAGAGATCCTCAGGGCTTGAGGGGCCACGTGCCCTCCCAGGACCCGGGGCTCAGCAGAGCAGCCGCCGCCACCGGGAAAGAGCTGTCCCCGGACCAGGCCTTGTTCTAAGAGCCTCAGAAAGCTTGTCTTCTTGAAATGGCCCTAGCCATCCCAGGCAGCAGATTGTCACATTTCCATTTTAAAGGTGAACAGAGGGCGAGAGATTAAGTGACCCTGCCAAGGTCATAGAGCCTTGGGCATCAGACCTGGCCCATGTGACCCTAGGGCCCTTGGCCTTCTCCTTGAGCCCAGGTTTAAGGTCTTCTCCTGGAAGGTCAGCTGTATATCACCCCTGGGTGCACGCGGGTAAGTCCACCCAGCTGCGTCTCATCACGAGAGGGGGTGCTGTGGGGGCAGGGTTCTCATTTATTGGGTACCTACTAGGTGTACGTTTTTCTTTATACTAACCAAGTGAGCGAGGAATTGGGAGCATGGTGCCATTTTCCAGACGAGGAGACTGAGGCGCCGAGTGGTTAGGAAGCTCCCGTGCTCTGGGACCTGGGCAGGTGGGCGGCTCCCCATGCCTCCATTTCCCCGTCAGTAAAGTGTGAATGCTCCTAGGACCCATCTCAGCAGGTTGTTGAGAAAACCAGACGAGTTCATCATCCGCAGGCGCTAGCACGCCACCAGCTCCTCCACGAAAGTCAGCCGTCACTGCCATTCCAGCCCGAGAGGGCGGGGGCTCGGCGGGCACTGGGGCCGCACTGGAGCAGCACAACCGCCATCACTGAGCTCAGCTTCATCAGCTCCCGCGGCCCTGGGCTGCTTCCACCCAGGGGGAAGGTGGGGTCTTTCTGGGAACACAGTCACCGCTTGAACCCAAGAGGGGGGAGGAGGCTGAGCGGCCGTGAAGGGCACAGAGGGTGGGTGTCATTCTTTGCCCCACAATGCCAGGGCCGGGAGATAAGCCTTCTGCAGTCTGGCTCTGTGGTTTCCTGCAGAAGAGACCCACTGAGTCAGCCTGGGAAGGGCCTGACCCTGCAATGGGAGGGGCTCCCACCTGCCATGTGGACACGACTTCTTGCCCACCCTCACTGCTCAGCAAGGCCCCTGCTCAGGCTGTGTGTCGTCCTTCAGGGTGGGGCCATGTTTCCATGGGAGGTGCTGCCCAGCACATCGTGGGACTATACACAGAGTGTACATGCCATCAGTCGCTGTGTAACAACACACCACAAACTTGTCAGGTGAAAACGGTGCCATGTACTAATATTCTCTGCAGTTTCTGTGGGTCAGGCAAAGTTTACCTGAATCTTCTGCTCAGAGTATCCCAGGACGGCAACCAGGTAGACCTGGTTGTGTTCTCATCCGGAGGCTCAACCGGAGAAGAATCCATTGACAGCCTCACTCAGGCTGGTGCAGAATTTATTTCTTTGCAACTGTGGGATCAAGGACCCTGCTTCTTTCTGACTATTGGCTGCAGGTCACCTGGCATCCCCAGAGGCCACCCACAGTTCCTGGAGGCCACTTGCCATTCTCAGAGGCCACCTGAAGCTCTGGAGGCTACTAGCAGTTCCTGGAGGCCACCTGCAGTTCCTGGAGGCCACTTGGAGTTCCTGGAGGCTACCTGAAGCTCCTAGAGGCCACTCTAAGTTCCTGGAGGCCACCTGCAGTTCCTGGCCAGGTAGGCTTTCCCAACACAGCAAGTTACTTCATCAAGCCAGCAAGAGGTTAGCAAGGTGAATTCTAACATTATGCAACCTGATCACAGAAGTGACAGCCCATCACCTTTGTGGTAGTTTACTGGTTTGAAGCAAGTCACAGGTTCTGCCCACCTACCAGGGGAGGGGTGTACACAGAGGCATGGACCCCAGGAGGCGAGGTCTTGGAGGGCACTATGGGGTCTTCTGCCGCAGAGAGCACCCCTAAATGCTGGTCGTCTCAAGGCATGGGGACAATGGAAGATACCCTCAGTTGGGGCCGTCCAGTTTCCTGCCCGGACCCCCAGGCCTGGTCTAGTGGAGCCTGGCTTTCCCTCGCGGTCCCAACCTCCCCACGAGCGTCCCAGGAGCCTCCTTACGCTGAGCTCATCTTTCTCCCTGGAAATCCGGGAGCACGTGGTGCCTCCTCAAAGGCCTGACCTTGAAGCAAGCTCAAGTCCCTGATCCCAGGGTGTGGCTTGCGTTGCCTGCTTTCCTGCAAGGGGGCGAAGCCGTGTGCACAGACGCCCTGCCGGTAGCACGGCTCGGGAGTCGGGGCGACTGTGGGAGTCGGGGCGACTGGCATCAGTGGTGTGGCTCGGTCTTTGTCTTCCTAAATCCTGGCCTCCTTACAGGAAGAGCCTTACGTCTTGGGGAAATCAACCAACTGTGATAATAATTGCTAACATTTATCCAGCACTTGGTATGTGCCAGGTACTGTAATATGTGCTATGCATACATAATTGCCTTTTAATCCTCACAACAATGACTAAGAGATTTCAATAAATTTCCAAGAGACAGGAAGCAGAAGGCTGTGAGCTGACCTATAGCACAGGAGGGGGCTGCAGCCCAGACCCTGGCAGCTGGTGCCTGCCAAGATTCCAGTCCCTGGAGAACAGGCCACCATGCCCAGAGGCAGTGGGGGCCCTCCGCTGCCCCACCCCAGGTGGAGGGGCTGGCCTGCAGGTCAGCCCTCAAGGCCAGTCCCTGAAGGAGGGAAATCCAGCCCATGGGAAGAGCCAAAGGTGAGAGTCCAGAGCCCTCACTCCTGCTGGCTGCCACATTTCTCCCCGCCCCACCCACAGCCCGAAGCCAGAATTCCACCTAGGGGAGAGACTGACCAGGGAAACAGGCCCTGGTAGCAACACTGAGGGGGCGCACGAGGGCCTGGCTTTTATTACCTGATGGGACACCCAGGGCTCATCAGGCCCAGCGGAGAACCTGCAGCACAAGGGAGAAGGATGAAGATAAATGTGCCGCGAAAACTAAGGCCAGAGGAAACAGCAAATTAAGTGGAAAGGGCTCCCAAAGTGCTCCAATTCATATACTCCGAGATATTTGAGAGGATGTTGTATCCATGAAATAAAAAGTGGCAGGCTTTTGAAAGGGAACAGTGAGGCAACCAAAATAAGCATTTAGAGTTCAAAATACAATTGTACCCTCTATATTTAAAAAAGGAGCATGAGAAGCAGTGTTCAGTACGTCTCCAGGAACGCGGAGCAAGGAGACAAACGGGTTGAGATGATCAGCAAGCGGGGAAGGCACACAGAAGACCGACTCCAGGAGGCCAACTCCAGAACAAAAACAGAGGAAACGGAGAGGAGTAAATGAGCAAATAAACAATACAGCAGAATTTTTAAGCCCTGAAGAAAAACACAACCAATAGTGAGAGGGCCTCCTGCAAATGCCAGGGGGAGGAACACATACATTCACAGTGCGGCAAATTTCCATACAATTGCGTAACATCCAAGACAAAAAGCAAAACAATCCTACAAACTTTCAGAGAGAGGAAAAAAACGTTATCCATGAAGACACGAGGAGTCACTGGCAATTCTCTTCTTATCAGCAGTTGCCTGCCAAGCTCGATGGCCTCCTCGTCACAGCCCCCCGGTAACCAAACGTGAAGGGGGGAAGGAGGGCGCTTTCGCACCTGCAAAGTTTCTCTTTCAATTGGCTTCTCTAAAGAAGTGACTTGAGGATACGCTCCAGAAAAATGAGGGCATAAATTTTAAGAAGAGAGGCCATGGGCTCTAAGGCAGGTGCTGAGAGGTGAGCTGGTGAGAGAACCCCCTTCGCGGCGGAGCGGGAAGGGCTCAGGGAGAGCAGACGCTTGTATCTTACGATGGAGAATTTGAAGAAAAGACTCGGGCTGTGAAAAGGCAAGGAGCGCAAGAAAACCCAGCAGGACAACTGTGGATCCAGGAAGACCAGACAAAATAAACAAAAATAAGGAAAGGTCGAGGACCAGAGAATTGGGCAGCCAATACGTGAGGGCGTAAGGAGAGGGGTCGCTGGTGGTGGGAGTTTCACCTGGTGGCCCCTGGGTCCTGCAATCGCACCTGGAGAGAAAAAAATGCTCTCCTAGCGTTCCCCGCAGCCTCCTTCTCCAACCCTTTAGCGCTTCAATACTTCAACGCCCTCATGATGCACATCTTGTTTAGTGCTTTGCAATGTTTAGAGGCAACCGATGAACAAAATATACAAACGTCAGTTGGTGGCAGAGGAGAATGTGAACATCATTCTTAGTGAGGTCAAAGTAAAATAGAGCCAGGAGCCTTGGGATGGGAAATGGAAGGAAAGGGGAAGGAAAGAGGGAGGAGCTAATGGATTTTCCTAAGTGGGAAGTCAAGTGAGACAGTGGAAAGTTAATGAAATAAGAAAGAAGGGGGGAGAAGCGGGCTTGGCCCAGTGGTTAGGGCATCTGTCTACCACATGGGAGGCCCACGGTTCAAACCCTGATGTGCACAGGGAGTGCCCTGCCACGCAGGGGTGTCCCCCGCATAGGGGAGCCCCACACGCAAGAAGTACACCCCAAAAGGAGAGTCGCCCAGCACAAAGAAAGTTAAGCCTGCCCAGGAATGGTGCCACACACAGGGAGAGCTGACACAACAAGATGACGCAACCAAAAGAAACACAGATTCCCGAGCCGCTGACAACAACAGAAGTGGACAAAGAAGAACACGCAGCAAATAGACACAGAGAACAGACAACTGGGGCAGGGTGGGGGGGAGAGGAGAGAGAGAGAGAGAGAGGAAGGAAGGGAGGGAGGGAAGGAGGAAGGAAGGAAGGAAGGAAGGAAGGAAGGAAGGAAGGAAGGAAGGAAGGAAGGAAGGAAGGAAGGAAGGAAGGAAGGAAGGGTAAAATCACCTAAAATATGAGTATGAATATCAAACATTGGGAGGAGAGAAGGAAAAGAGGGGAAAAAAGGAGAATTACAGTGGATTTAAATTAATCGTCTTTTTTTTTTATTATGTTGGGAAGACAGTAAATGTTGTCTAAAGTTGGTCAATTGAGAAATTGAAATTTCTACTTTCTAATTAGGGAAGTAAATACAGAAGAAACAAAAACACAAACTTCAGGAAAGATTGCCTCTGGAAGTAGGACTGGAGCGGAGAAGGGGAGGGGACGGGAATGCTGCTTGAAAGTAGTTTAATTACATAATTCGGTTCATTCAAAAGCATCTAGGTAAGCTGCAGTTCAGAATCACTTTTATACATCATCTATTTAATTAGAAATGACCGCCTCCAACAGCTAGGTCATTTCTGGGTAGTCAGAGCTAGCCACCTGCTGACACGATCAGCCCCCAAAGCTCAGGGGCTGGACCTGAGAGAGCTTTCCTCTGTGCCCGTGTCACTGCCCGCGTGACTGCCTGGCACAGGGGTGGCGTGGGATGGACAGTCGGGCCCTTCCTCGCGGTGGCTCTGCCGTTTTCTGGGGCCTCAGAGTCCTCCTTGGATCTCTATGGCAGGTGACGTGAGGGTGGCGAGGGAACGTTCAGGGGCCTTGCCCGGGATTGGAACACATCACGTGCCCCTGCCTTTCCTCAGCCTGCACGCGGCGTGTGCCCACGCCAGTGTGGGGGGCTGAGGTCCAGCCTGGGCCCGGCAGGTCTGCGTCCAGCCTCCTCTGCCTCCACGGTGCCTTCTCCACCCAGTCCTTTCGCCCAGTGCAGGCCCATCTTGAATTGTGGGTTTCTCATCCCCTTCCTCGCTTTGATGCCCCATGTGTGTTTGCGCCCCTAAGCAGAATACTATTCAGAGCTTGAGCTTTATCAGAACGGGATCGTGCAATATTGCACCTGAGGCTTTCTCTGAGATTTGCTTTTCACTCACTATTATATTTATAAGATTCATCCATTGTGTCTAGTGGCGATTCATGCCTTTTCCTCAGAAACGCTCCTCTACCCTGAGAATGCCTCACAGTTCACTGAGGTCTCCTCCCCTTGATGATCAGCTAGGATGCTTCCAGCCTTCGCTGTAACAGACTCTAGAATGTAAGCCCTCTGAGGGCAGGTGTTCGTCTTGCTTGCTGCTAAAAGTACAATGTTTAAATCAGGGCCCGTGAAGGAGACACTCAAGTGGGTGACGTGCTGTCGGGGAGCGTCTCGAGAGCCCATCCCTGGGAAGCTTGGAGAACAAGCATGTTCAAATTGACAGGGAAGTGCAGCTGCTTCTTGTCAAAGTTATTGGACCAATTTACACTCTCACCAGCAGGGAAAGTAGGTTGGATTTTATTTTGCAATTCTGTTAGTAAAAATCGCATCTCATTTTATCCTAATTTGCATGACCCTGATTTCCAAGTATCTTCTCACTTGTTTACAGGTCAAATGCATTTCTCCTATGTGAAATGACTGTTATATTTTGCCTCCTTTTTAATTTTGTTGTTTTCTTCATGTCGACACGGTGAAGCTTTATACATTCTGGATAGCTGTCGCAAATATCTTCTCCCACTTTACAGCCCATCTTTTCAATTTCCTTCTGGTTTCTTCTGAAGAACAGAGGTTGTTTTTTAATTTATAAAAACTTATAAATATTTATGAATATTCTTCTTTGCTGTTTGTGTGTCCTTTCTTATATATACTATTCAAAATCTCATCTCCTCTGCTAAGGTCAAAAAGATATTTTCTTTCTCTCTCTCTTTCCCTCTCTCCTTCCCTCTCTCCTTTCTCTTTCTCCCTCTTTCTCTTCCTCCCTCCCTCTCTCTTTCTATCTGTAAGGGTTGAAATTTGCTTTTCACTTTAACTGTTTAATCTCATTGAATGTATTTTTTCATACGGCATAAGGTAGTGATAGAACCTCATTTCCCCAGGCAGATAGCTGTCCCCGTTCCACCTCCTCCTCCTCTCTCTCCTGGAGAGCAGCGGTGCCCCCACGGTCTCGACAAATACCCATGTACTTGTGCATGTGTCACCCCTGATCCTCTGGCCACCCCATCTCTTACTTCCTGCAGCTGTGTGGTCCGTGTCCTTGTGTAGTAGGCAGGTCTCCCCAGCAGCCCCCGCGCTGCATGAAGGAGTTAAACCAGGAACTCTGATTGGCTTTCCAGAGAAAATCTAACTGCACCTTTTCAGGTTTGTATTTATCCATCGTAAAAGAATTCCAGGAACGCTCTTTGTGAAGTCACAGGCTTTGCCCCTGGTAGGAGGTCGGTGCATCGAGACACGAAGCTGAGAGCTCGCGCTCCACCTCCTCTTCCTTCTCAAGGCGGGCATTTGCTGTTCGTGGACTCTGCTCTTTCACATCCGCTTTAAAATAGTTTTTTGCTTTCATCATTAAAATAATGTGGGATTTGATTGGAATTACACTGCATCTAGAGATGACTTTGGGTGATATTGGCACCTTCTGATTTTACATGAAATAAAGCTATGACCGTGGTGTCTTTCTGTTCACCCAGATCTTTTTAACATCAACAATTTAACATCATTTTCTTCATGCAGATTTTGTGTTTATTTGTTTGCCTTATTTCAAGGTACCTAATATTTTGGATGCCATTTTAAATATCCTTTCCAAAAGTGTTTCTTTTTAACTCTCTTGTGTATAAATGTAGTTATTGCTCTCACATGTAGTCATTTACTACATTTTCCCACTATTTCTACTAATTTGTCTGTACTTGCTTTTTGTATTTCTAGGAAAAGAACCATGTCATCCGTATGTAACAATAGCTGTAATTCTTCTCTGCTCTTCATGCCTTTTGCTTCTTTTCCTTGTGTTTCCAGACACCTTGGGCTTCCAGTCCATTAATAAAACCACGAGAGTGAGCTGCGGTGGCTTTACTGATGCGTCAACCTCTCTGGGCTACAGACCCCAGTTATCCAATCGCTCAAGGAAGTTTACAGATGTGAGTCCCCTGGTCACTGACTTTTGGTAAAAGGAATTACCCCAGATAACCTGAGTGGCCTTGACTGAGTCCTTTGGAAGTAGGACTGAGGCTTCCCTGAGAGAGAAGCAAGTCCACCAGCACACGTTAGCTTTGGCTAAGGGAGGTCCAGCCTACTCTTGAGCTTCCCTTTCTGACCCCCCGGGGAGGAACGCCTCAGTCCATGCAGTGGCCTGGAGCCTGTGGCACCTGCCCTTCCCGAATGTCCACTCCACAGCGCTCAGGCTTGCCCAGCCAGCCCCACTAGCGCCATTTACCCTGTAATAACACACATATCACACGGACACACCCTCAAAGAGAGACGGTGAGAGGGACGGAGATACGATTGAATTTGCTCTCTGGTTGAACCATGACTAATACGTGAATATTTTTGTTTTGAAAAAGAATGCTTCTACCATTTTCTGATTTTTAAAGAGTATGTTTCTGTCGATTCCCTTTATCACATTGAGGACTATCTTTTCCATTATTGGTTTGCTAAGGGTTTATATTCTGAATGGATGATGGATTTAATCTAATGCTTTTCTGTATATATTGAGATGATCTTGCTATTTTTAATTTTTATTCCTTAACATGCTGGTGTTGAATGAAATGTACAGATTTTTCTATGGTTAGGCTGTCTTTGCACCTTGAACATGACTTGTCATCTTTTACAAACATGTCCCTGGGTATAATGTTGATGTGTGAATACGTGAAGCTTCGGACCACAAGGGAACAAACCTAAGGACAAAAGTCAACGATCTGGGCATGGCAGTTTGAAAAATAAGAACACTTGGCTCCTTGGTCACATCTCCGGACAACTGCCTTAGTTAACCCTGGAATGGTTCTAGTTCGTATTACGGCAGATGAGACCCTTGTATTTCAGCCATTGTGAATGGATCATTTGTTATCTGCAATTCCGAAGCCATTCTTTTTTTAAAATGTGGTAAGCTTTCTTGTCAATATAGAAAGATATGAATACCAATTGTTAAGTAAAGAATGGAGGTTGCATAATAGAAGGTACGATAACATCCCACGTAGTGTGTTGGTCAGAGTGGGTTAAAGGCTGTGACAACAGCCAGCCCGCAGGCTCGGCGGCTGGGCGCGCTGGACGCTCGTTCCTCGTTGACCGAATGCTCCGCGGGTGAAGTCTTCTGCACGCTCGGCCCAGGGGCCTTCTGTCTTGTGGCCCCTCCCCCGCAGGTCCCTTGAGTCTTCTCCATTCAACCAAAGGGTGGGTGACAAGAGGCGGGTTCTCCAACGGGAGGATCCTATGGGTGGGGGCTGGGAGGGGTCCATGTGCTTCTACTCCTACCCCTTGCCCAGAACACGCGTCCCAGAAAGGAGGCTTGAAGGGTCGACCAGTACTCCCAGGAAAGAGACTGTGGTAGTGGCGAACTCCGCCAACATCTCTCCACCCCCTGCACGCATACACGTACGCACACCCACGCAGAGCCCCCCATACACACACGCACACCCACGCAGAGCCCCCATACACACACGCACACCCACGCAGAGCCCCCATACACACACGCACACCTGTGCATACCTGCCCACGTAACCTGGCTACTTCCAGGCCCTCAGTGTTTTCATCAGTCCCACTTTACAGATACAGAAACCCAAGTGACTCTTCCCAAGTTGCACAGCTAAGCCTGGCCTGGCCTGAAAGCCCGCTCCTTTCCTGACTCTGCCCTGATACCTGCAACGCCGTCTGGTGAGTGAGAATTAAACTAGTAACGCATGATGGGGTTTTAAAATAAAATAAAAAGTAAAAAATAAACTGGTACATTTCCTGGCCAGTATTAGGGATAGCAAAAGAATTCTAAGAATGCTTTTAATAAAGTGATAGGAATAATTCTTCCATCTAATATTGTCAATTGTGTGTCTGGGAAGCTGGAGAAGGGAGTAGGCAGGGAAAGTACATTTTAATGAATGTGTGCTGTGATCTTTTGTTTTGTCTTTTGGATTTCATCCTGAAAATAAAATTTAAAGCACATGTAGGCGGTTTAATGAATTGGAAATTTCTGCCACTTGGCTTTTCCAAAGGAGAAAAAACAATTACTCTAAACTTAGAAGGGAAATTATTTGTAGCACTCGGGAAGTGTTAGGAAGCTATGTATTGAACTCCAAATTTTGAGAGCTTGACCAGATGGTAAATGGACCTGGCCCCATCGTCCTTGCTTGCTCAGTTGGGGCAGCCTTGGCCCTGCCCACTGCGCTGCCGTGGAGAACATTCATCTCCACGTGGGCTCAAGGCTAAATATAATATTAGAGGGAAAACGCGAAGGAAATGAATAGCTGTGACTACACTAAAATTCAGACTTCATTTAGGCAAATCATAATTCTGACAAACTTTAAAACAAACAATAAACTGGGGAAACATTCCCCAACATATATTTAGCCAAAAGGTTAATGAGTTAACAACATGAAAATATGATAAAAAATAAACAGTAAGAAGTATGCCCCAAATCTGCAGATATAGGGTATGAGCCGAAAGTCACAAAAGAAGGTGTTCAAATGGGCATAAATAAATGAAAACAACAGTTTAAATCAATTAATGACGGAATATCTGTAAATTCAAGCTAGAACATGTACATTTTCACCCCCAAATTTTCAAAGATGGAAAAACGCAACCCCGATGATCCCAGCACGCGCGTGTGGCCAGCTGGCGGTCTCTTGGTGCCCTGGGAGTGCAAACCACGCCAGCCTTTCCAACGAGAACTGGGGCGCTGCGCGGCGCCCCTCCTGAAACTGCGCCTGCTCTTTCCCCGCCGCTCTGCGTTAGGAGCTGATGGTGAGGAGGCCGTCGAGGCTGAGTGCCAAAGCGTGTGTGCAAAGAAGCCGCCAGCAGGCCGCCAGCCGCTGCCCGCCCGCGGCTCTCTCCATTCTGTCCTGGCTGAAGCCCCGAGCCAGGCCGGTCCCCGCGGGCAGCGCCATCCTCTCCGAGGCGGCTCTTCAGGCACCAGTCGCCAGCTCAGGGCTCCCGTGCCCCCTGCACTTCTGACCAACGGGCTGCACATTCTGGGGTCTCCCTTCCAGGCTCAACAATTCACTGCAACAACTCACAGAACTCACCGGAAGTGCCATCCTTGGAATCATATCTTTATTCTAGGAAAAGGAGACAAAGAGGCCAAGAGAAGAGGCACGGAGGGCGCAGCTGGGGCGCCCCAGAGGCCATCCTCCGCCCTCTCTCTGGGGACAGAGGCGCCCCTCCCCGCACAGAGCTGTGCCTTATCAAGCGTGGAGCTCCAGGGTCTCTGAGCTTATAAAAGGGGGGTCCCTATGACGGCCAGGACCCCCTTCCAAGGACAGCCACCAAATGAACCTGCCCTGTGTGCAGAGAAAGAGCCTGGTGGAGGCGAGGTGGCAGGAGGAGGCGGGGGCTGTGGGGGTGGCAGAGAAGAGCCAGAGCCAGGGACCATGCTGCTATCTGCGTTGTGCTGTTATGGGTGATTTTCCCCTTCCATTGTTTGTTTCCCAAGTGTTCTTCATTGAACAAATATTGACTTTGTAATTTTTAAAAAGGAGTATGGAGAAGACAAGAGCAGCTCAGGGGCGCCGTGCTCCCCTTACTGCATCCCCATCGCTGGGTCGGGCTCCCTCTGCCTGTCCCACCCCAGCTGTGGGCCCAGGGCAGGGCGTGCCTCCCGGAGCCCCACTCACCTGGCCCCTGGACTTGGCTTCCCGGGGTGCTGGGCAGCATGTGCAGCTGCAGAGCGGAAGAGACCCCGGCCTGCCCTGAGGAGCCCCGGCGGGCAGCGGGCCGTCACCTGAAGGTGCAGACCGGGGCAGGGGCTCAGGCGGCTGCCATGTACGGGCCGTGCCCCGCGGGGCTCAGCATGGGGTCGGGCTGTGCCCTGTGGGCCTCAGTGGGTGTTGGCTCGGGCCATGCCCTGTGGGGCTCAGTGGGTGCTGGCTTGGGCTGTGTCCTGCAGGGCTCAGTGGGTGCTGGCTTGGGCTGTGTCCTGCAGGGCTCAGTGGGTGCTGGCTTGGTCTGTGTCCCGCAGGGCTCAGTGGGTGCTGGCTCGGTCTGTGTCCCGCGGGGCTCAGTGGGTGCTGGCTCGGTCTGTGTCCCGTGGGGCTCAGGCCAGGGGCTGTTCCCTGGGAGCCTGGCGATGGGCGGGAGGGCTCCCAGGTTCCTGGGGTCAGCTAGAGAGCAGAGGCCAGCTGAGTCTGGGAGGAAGAGGGGGCGGCAGCAGGAGCGTCCTGGGTGGGCACGGCAAGGCAGAGGCACCTGTGGGGCCTTGCGAGTGCAACAAGGAGGATGGTGTCGACCAGGGACGGGAGGTCACAACTCCATCCTGGCGGGACTGGCAAGGGTGCCCGCGAGGACGTCGCTCCTGCCCAGCCCAAGGAGAGGCTGGCTGCTCCAACTGGGCCACCCCGGTCCGGGCCAGTGATCCTGACATGCTGACTGCCGGGTGCAGCTCGCGGGCCCCAGGGCCCTGGGGGGGGGGGAGGTGCCAGGCAGTGCTGCTGCCCCTCCAGCTGCCCACGGGGGCTCTCGCTCCAGGGGACACTAACCTCACACAGGGACAGCCGGGGGCACAGCTTGTCTGCAGGCTCCAAAGCCCCCGAGGCGCACGGTGCAGCGTGCTCAAAGCCCCCAGGGGCCCACCGCCCCGCGGCTGCCGTCGTTGCCGGCCTGGCTGGGGGGGCTGCGAGTTTGAATGCTGCCAAGTAGATTTCAGCTGCCCCCCGCCCCGCACTTGACAGGCCCGCCTTCCACACGCAGCTGCACACACACATGGCGCCTCCCACACATTCTTACATACACAACCTGCACAGTGTCACTTGCACACTTGTGCACACCCCGGGGGTGCAAAGGCAGGGCCTGCACCGTCCGGGCAGCGGGCAGAGGGGCCTGGGGCTGCGAGGCAGCTGGACGGGGCCCGCGGCCTGAGCTCCTGCACCCCCCGCTGAGCCGCTGCCCCTCGTCCTGCGGCCTTCGGGGGTCAAGGAGGCTGCTCGGTGGTGGCAGGAAGTCGGGGCCCCTGGCCCACCTCCTATAGAGCCACCCAGGGGGCGGTGGGGGGGCTGGTCCTGCCTCAGGACGAGGGGAGCAGAAGGTGCGTTTGGGGGCCCGATCCCCCCATGGGATGGAAAGCCCCGGGAGCCGAACTTCCCGGCAGTTGTTGTTCCACTTTGCAGAACGTGGCCTTGGGCGCTCGGTGTTAACCAGCAGGGACCTAGGCCTGTGGGGAAGGCAGACAAGCCCCGCCTTCCTGGCTGTGTGGCCTCGGGCAGGCTGCCTAACCTCTCTGAGCTCCAGCACCTCCTCTAAGTGGAAAGTGTACTCATCTCAGAGGGTTGTTGGGAACTAAATCAATCAACGTGCTCAGTGTCCATGATGACAAGCAAGCGTCTCCCTGAGGACGGTATGGGGGGTCCTAGGGAGGGCCGTCACAGCCTCGCGGTGGTCAGCAGCGGCTCCCGGGAGTGGGGATCACAGCCGAGGCTTCGAGCCTGGTGGGGAGACCACTGAGCCACTTTCAGAGACACAGAGGGCCGCTCCGAGACAAGGGAGAGGGAGACTGTGGGAGGTGGAAGCTTCCAGAAGGGAAGAGCAACGTGGCCCCAGGGCGGCTGTGTGTGCAGGAGGGTGGACTCTGGCCGAGCTCCTGGGCCACCCCCGGGCTCAAGGGAGAAGGCGACTCGGGCTCTGACGTCCGCTGTGACACGTGAGGACCGTTCCCATGGCGGTGCTTGGCGGTGGCCGCGGACAAGGCCGAGACTCGGGGTCAGCAGGGGCAGACGACGGCTGACGCTTGGGCGTGGTCCAGCTTCCGCCGAGTGTGGAGGGAGGGCCGCAGTGTCCCCGTCGTGCAGCTCTGGATGGCACCGCTTATTTCATCAAGCGTGTTCCTCTACTACGCACTAAGGCGGTTCTTGCTTCTTTTTTAAACCCTGATCAGAGCCTGAAACCAGAGACGGGTCTTTGCCTGAAGACTGTGGGTGCAGGTGAGGGTGCAGGTCCAGGAAGGGACCTCTGAGGGGCACAGCCCTCCAGCTTCCCTTTTCTCTGACTGCAGGTCTCAGATGGAAGTTTCTGGAATTTGAAGATTCTGCAGGGACTTAACGATCACCACCCTGGGCAGCAAAGGGAGTGCCTGGGGCCAGGAGGACGGCCACGGAGGGCGCAGGGCTCCGGGCAGCGGCTGCACGGCTGCGGGCAGGGGCAGGCCTGGACAGGGCAAGCCACTGGCCCGGTCTGGCTTCAGGCCTTTCCTGCAGGTGGTGGGCGGGCGGGGGTGGAAGCCCCCGCAGGGGTGGCGAGTGGAGGGGAAAGCACATCCGGGCCGGCAAGCCTGGAGATGAGCAGAGGGTCGAGGGACCGGAGCCAGCATGAGGGGCACACAGAGCCCACGGGCTGGGAGGCCAGGGGCCTGGGCAGAGGGTGGAAGTTGGCAGCTTGAGATTTTGGAGATGGTGAGCGGGACTGAGACGCAGCGATGGCGGAGCGGGCAGACCTGGCGCTGGTGCCAGGATCGTGGAGAGAGGGACGGCAGGGGAGGGCAGGGTGTGGCATGCTCCCACGGGTGCAGGAGCTCAGGTGTGGGAGTGGAAACCGGAGAGAAGTGAGGGCCGCTCGACGCCACCGCCCCACCTGGCAGGAGAGCAGGGTCCACCGGGGGTGGCTGTCCAAGGACAGGAAGTGGGAGGGATAAAGGCACACAGGATTTCTTACCACGTGGGAGGTCCAGGGGCATAGTGGGTTTAGGGGGGCACCACACAGTGCAAAAATGGGGTCCTGGAGAGGAAGTGGTGATCCAGAGGACAGCAGTGGGAGCTCTGGGATTCTAGCTGGCTGTGCAGGTGGAGGGGGCCGGTGGGGGGTGGTTTGCAGGGGAAGGGCTTGACGTGCCCGGGAGTGTGGGCGATGCTGTGTAGACCCCCAGAAACACAAAAAGGGTTTATGTAGGGGAGTGATGTAAGCAGCCTTCTCTTCAAAGAAGATCCTGGAGGGGTGGGCGGGGAGGAGGGCTGGCAGAGAGAAGCTGCATCAAGGGGCTGGTGAGGATGGGGCCAGGCCTGAGGCCAGGAGCCCAGAGAGGAGCACCCACTCCAAGGGATGTGTCCCCGGCTGGCCACGTGCCTGCAAGTCCCAAGGGGCTGGGTGCAGGAGTTCAAGGGAGGACAAATCCACGAAGGAGGTGGAGTTGCTTAATGATAGGTATAGACAATATTTAATGGCAAACGAGACAATAAAACATGTAATTAGCAGATGTACAGCCTGGCTGCTGGGGATTACAATGAAAGGCTCTAAAACATTACCAGGATTAGCAGTCAGCTCGTAAGGGAGCTAGTTAGGGAGCTGACAGCGGGAAAGGCAGGCCTGGCTGGAAGCCCGGGCTCTGGAGCTGGGAAGGGGGTGGCAATCCCGGGCTCCAGCTTGGGAGCAAGGGTGGGGTGACTGTGGACAAGTCACTGGGCCTCAGTGCTTATTTCCCTTGTCTACAAAATGAGGCTGTTCATAGTGCAGACCTTAAAGGATGCTTGTAGGGATTGAAAAGGATGAGGAATGTTCAACACTCAATGTACTGCCTGGCCCAAGTGCTCAGTCAATGCTGTTGCCATTATAACCACCACCACCACCATCATCACCATCATCACCACCATCACCACCATCGCCAGCACCACCACCATCATCACCATCATCACCATCATCACATCATCACCACCGTCACCACCACCACCACCACCATCACCATCATCACCACCATCGCCAGCACCACCACCATCATCACATCATCACCACCATCACCTCCACCACCACCATCATCACCATCATCACCACCATTGCCAGCACCACCACCACCATCACCACCACCACCACCACCACCACCATCATCACCATCATCACCACCATCACCACCACCACCACCATCATCACATCATCACCACCATCACCACCACCACCACCATCATCACATCATCACCACCATCGCCAGCACCACCATCACCACCATCATCACCTTCAGCATCACCACCACCATCATCACCATCATCATCGTATCATCACCAGCTTCATGATGATCACAATCATCATCTCATCATCATCACTCTCATCATTGTCATCACCGTCATCACTGCCGTTACCACAATTACCACCATCACCATCATCACCAGCATGATGATGATCATAATCATCATTATCATCATCATCACTACCTTCATCATCTTATCATCTTCATCACCATCATCATGTCATCATGGCCAGCATCATGATGATGATGATCATCATCATCTCATCACCATCACCACCATCCCCATCCCCATCACCATCATCTTATGGTTATGGTTTTTTCAGATTAGGAGTTAGGATATCCCCGGCACTTTAGAAAGAACTCCATACAGAGACCTACTGCATTTTAGAGCTTAGTGTCCATTCATTCCGTGGTGAGGAAAAGAGGTTCAGAGAAGACACATGACTTCTCCAGTGCCACACAGCTTTAGTGTGGAGTTAACAGTGAAAGTCAAAGGTGGCTCTCAACCATTGCACAAGCCACACCCTACCTATGATGTGACCTTGAGCAAGTAATTTCTTTTATGTAGACCTCAATTTCCCATAAGCAAAATCAGAAAAGAAACAGACAAGCCCTGCAAAGTCATTCATTCATTCGCTCTTTAAATATATTTATGTGGCCCTACCACATGCAGTCCCTGCATAGGTCCTTGGGACACTATGATAGGATCCTGCCCTTGAGGCACCCACTGAGTAAAACAGAGAAGGGCATCAGGAGTTCCTATGCAGGTGAGGATGCTTATACAGAGACAGGTGTGCCACGGTGACAGGAGGCGGATAAGTGGCCCTTCCAAGGGTATGGAAGGTTCTGAAGTTATGACAGCCCAGGATTCTGGCTCTGAAGGAGAGGGCGGGGAGCCATCTGGAGACCTCTTGGTGGAAGTGAGCCTTGAGTTGGATAGAAAGATGTGAAGAAGGCAGGGGTCTGGACAAGACCAAGTCATTGGCTGGGGGTGGAAAGGAGCTCAGCTCTTGGCCTCAGACACTGGGGAGGCTGAGCTCATGGACGTGGGAACCTGGACCCAAGGATCTGGAAGAGGGACTTGCCACATCAGGGGCAGACCCCCCAAGAGGGACCTGTCAGGCTTGCAGGGCTGAGGCTGCTCCATCTGAGAACAAGCTCTTCCTGCCTGCCTCCCTGCTGCAGGCCAGATCTGGCCCCTTGACCTCAGACCACCAGTCTCCACTGAGGGTCTGCTCTGAAGCAGTGGCAGATATCTGGGCTTCAGACCTGCTCCTCGCCTTCCTGCTTTGGAGGAGTCCATGGTCTCGAGGGGACACAAGCCTGAGCCTCCTTGGTGAACCCTTCCACAACCACCGCCGCATGCGTCAAGCTCTCCCTCCTCTCCACAGTCCCGGGTTTCGGCCCCTTTTTGGCATCACAACTATTTTTGGACTCCCTTCGCTCCCCAAGGCAGGATCTTGGAGGAATTCCTCTTGTACACTTCGCTGTGTCTAGATCGAAGTCTTGCAGTTTCAGCGACCATTTCCTGAGCACAGCTCTCTGCTGGGGACTCTTCCAGGGACTTCAGGGGCTTGCAGAGAGTCTGGCTCATTTTACCTTTTAACAGTCCTCTCTGGAGGTGATCAGGTCCTGGTCATGAGGACAGCCAGACTCGAAAAGGTGAGGGGCACACCCCAGGTACACGACCAAGAAGCGGTGGTGAGAGGGGGCTCAGGGTACACGCTGGCGCTCGACAGAGCGTAGAAGGCCAGTGCTCTTCCAATGGGCCACAAGCAGCTTATGCCGTACCAAACACGGGGTGAGCGTTTATCACCTAGTTCTTAGCATCGCGTGTCTGCACCTGTGTCTGTCCAGGTGCATCGTGGACTCAGTGCAAACATCCCTTGAACGGCTGAAAGGCACGGAGCTGTGGGGTTCAGAGCAGGCCCCGGGGGGTCGAGTCACCCCTGGCACTTACTAGGGTGTGACCTCGGACGCACCCTCTGCCTCTCTGCCTCCACGTCCTCACCTGGCGCAGCACCTGGGGTGGAGTCGGGGCTCAGCGTAGGGGCACAGCCTCCCCTGTCCTGGCCCACCTCTCCTTCGGGCCCACTCCCTGTCTCCTTGTCCTTGATAAAGTGGCACAGGTCACACGCCGTGTCCCCAGAGCCCCAGTGGTTCCAAAGGGGGCACACCCCTAACTCCCTGCCAGGCTGCAGCCAGCTGACCTCTGCCAGTCCCTCCTGGGAGAGCCCAGTGGGAGGGGGGAGTGGACCCCCAGATCAGGGCCCCCTTGTTGATGGGGCCGCCCGTTGGGCTGGTCCCCCCCGGACAGCTGCCGGCGCCTCTCCCTCTGCACTCCCCTTAACCCGTGATTAGACATACATCTTTGCTTGCTATCAAGGCGCTCATGAACTGGGCCATTACAGGGAGGAAGAAAGGTTTTTCAATGATCACCCGGGAGAGCAGACGCCAGCAGCACCTAACGGAGAATCAATTTGAGCCTGGGCAGCCTGGCCATCTGTCTCCGTTTGCCAGGCCATTTAGGCCTCGGAGCTGACAGCACGGAGAGCGGCTGCCCCCGTGGCCTGGCTGGCTGAAGGAGGCAGCCTGCTCGGTGGCCGTAACAGGGGGAGGGGGCCGCAGAAAGAGAAACTGGGTCTACGTCAAGGGCCGCGCTTTCCCTCCCGACGCACCTGGTGAGGCGCCGGGTGATACGTCGGCCGGGGGCCTCCCCGAGGCCTGCAGGTTTGTGGGGCAGCCACTGAGCAGTCGGGGGGTCGGGACCCTGGGGTCTCGTCCACCTCACGTTCCGCAGGCTGTCACGCTGCCCCTTCCCTCCCCCCCCCCCCCCGCCGTGTTCAGACGGCCTGACCCACCTGGAGCCCTCTCCCCCTGAGCACCTCAGGTGCCCAGGTACGACCCATCCTGGGAGCCCAGCTCAGATGGACAGGTGGGAGGGCCAGTAGAGCTGACCTGAACTCCTGCCAAGTGCAGACACCTCCTGAGAGGTCAGGGGTCTCCGAGAAGGAACCAGCAGGACACACGCACACGCGCATTTATTTTATCTTAAGGAACGGGCTCATGCAGTGGTGGGGGCGTGCGAGTCTGAATTCCAAAGGGCGGGCTGGCGGGTTGGCGCTTCTGGTCAAGGTATGCTGGAGTCTTGAGCCTCAGTTTCTCAGAGGAAACTGGCAGGCTGGGGATTTCGGTGAGAGCTGAATGGAAGTCTGCAGGCAGAGCTCCTTCTGGTTCCTTCCAGCTCCATGCCTTGCTCGGAAGCCGTCAGACCGGCTGGCCAAGGCCCACCCATGCTGCCCACGGTCCAGCTGCCTGTGGCTGCTCACTCCACCTGCAAAGCACCTCCACAGTGCCCGCGAGGCCAGGTTCAGCCTGCTGAGGCCATCGCTGCCCCCGTACCCTTGACTCGTGTTAGCCCATCGAATCCCCAAGTGGGTCCATCCAAGGAAGGCATCGGGTCCTTTTGCCACATCCAAGGAATCTGAGGGTCAGAGCGGCTCCGTGACTTAGCAGGGCCTCTCAGTGCTCAGGAAGAATCAGGCCCTGCCAATGGAGAGGACTTTCCCTCAGGCCCTTTGGACGCCTCCCCATCACGGACAGGCACCAGCCCCCTGCCCGACACGCCTGCTGGACCTTCTCAAAGCCTCCCAGGCGCCCCAGACGATCCCCCCTTGGCAGACGTGGAGCCTGGGGCTCCAGGCGGTAAGTCCTCACCCAAGACCCTCCGGCTGAGGTCGGGCCTGGACCCCAGCACCTGCTCTGGGGCAGGTCTGGAGCTGGCCGTGGAGCCTGAGTGTTAACAGACCTGCGGGCTCCCTCTGTGTTCAGGCTGGGATCGGCCCTGGACATGGGGCCCCAGCCGAGGTGCCCGTGATTTACAACCTCGAAGGGGCAGGCAAGAAGGGCTCCGAGTGAGTGCACCCTCGTCTCTCCTGCAAAACTCCGGCTGGCTGAGTGTGGACAGTCCTGCTGAGGGAGCAGTTTGGGAACCCACAAAGCAGGAGGTTTCTGGACTTCGGCCTGGAGAGAGCGCAACAAAAGGAGTGCTTGCTCAAGTAGAACCGCGGGAGGCTGCCGCTAGAGCTGGAAGCCGAACCCTGCCCCTGGGGCTGAGAGCCGCAGCTTTCCCTGATTCCTGAGTCCCTTGTTCCCCAAACATGTGATCCCCAAACCCGTGTTCCCTGAATCGCGTGTTCCCCAAACCATGTTCTCCAAACCTGCGTTCCCTGAGCCCGCCTTCCCCCAAGCCCGTGTTCCCTGAACCCTGTGATCCCCGAACCCCAGCATTCCCCTAGCCCTCCGGTCCTGGACAAACTCCAAGAGTGGGAGAGTTGTGGTGAGGGAGGCAGAGTGGCTCTGGGGGTGCAGGTTCAATTGCCTGGTCCCCCCCTTTTTTTGAGCTTGGAGGAGCATGCCAGCTGGCCTGGGGAGAGGCTAGGAAGAGAGGAGAGGGGGATCTGCTGAGAGAGCCTGACCTACCTAAGCGCCCTGGGATAGGGAAGCTTGATCTGGGAGCAAGTGGAGTCAGGCAGTTAACTAGTCCTGCACAGCACACCCAAGGGAGGGGACAGTAGGACGTGCACGGTAGCTTCCAGGAGCATTTTAGGGTTCCCCGGAAGGCGTGGGTGACAGCTCTCAAAGAAACTAAGAAACTTCCGTGGTGAGTTGCTTCACGAGGGTCCGCTTTGAGTCTTGGAGGGGAGCTCCCACACAGCCTTCCTGCTGCCCTGGGAGAGAGGGAAGTGAGGGAGGGAAAGGGGGAAGGAAAGACCCCTAAGCAGTTTGTTCAACTACAAAGAGGACTCCTAGCTTGAGGCTTGAGGCCTTGTCTGGTCTTTTAGGTTTGCTTGTTTTCTTGTCTTTCCTTCCTTTTTATCCTCCCATGACCACCTCCCCCCCCCCCCCCTTTTTTTTTCTCTTTTTCCTTCTTTTTTTCTATTAGGTGCTGCAGGCAACACTTCTTGTTTGCTGTGCTTCCTCATCCTCGATTTCCTCTTTAATGTGTGTGCTGATTTTGCTACCAATGTGATCCCCTTTTCTTTACATCTTTCTATCTTCCATCGTTTATTGTTTCTCTTACATTCCACCTCTTTGTTTAGCCCCCAATTTTTCTGACTTTTTATTTCTAACAACTTTACCCTGTTTTCTATCTTTCATCCCTCTTTATGTTATTGTCCTTTCATTTGTTTTTCCATCTCCTGACCACACTGGCCTTTTAATTTATGCTATATTCTTCTCCATTTCACTTTACCATCTCATAGTAGGTACTCCACTTTCTTACTGTTATAACTCTCCACTGCTTATATGAGTTTAATATCCACTCTCCTAGGTCTCACATGGTTCTTCTGCTAAAAATTTACTATCAATACTACTATTAGGCTTTTTCTTTTCTTACCTCTTTGCTTTCCCTGGCCCTAATATTTTCCTTCAAGAGAACTTAGACAACAACAAGGAAATAGAGTAAGAAGAACAAAGTGTCAAGGAGAAGACTTAACACACACACAAATACACCCCTAGAGTAGACAGAGAAGCTAATCAACTGAACAAACTCAGCAAGATAAAATGATGACCAGACAGCAACAAAAAATTACAAACCATACCAATAATCAGGAAAACATGACCCAGTCCAATGAACAAACTAAAAATCAAGAAGAGGAGCAGATTATCAAACAACTAATCAAAACTCTCAAAACATATATCATGGACCAATTTAATGAAGTGAAGGAAGAGATTAAGGATATTAAGAAAACACTTAGAGAGCATACTGATGAAATTGTAAACACACAAAAAAGATAATGGATATGATGGTGATGAATGGCACAATCCAAGAAATCAAAAATACACTTTCAGCAAATAAGAGCAGATTTGAAGAAACAGAGGAAAGAATTAGTGATATGAAAGACCGTATATCTGAAATCAAACAGATAGTAGAATTGATCAACAAAAAAATAGAAAAAATCCAGCAGGATCTTAGGGGCCTGAATGACAACACAAAATGCACAAATATATGCATTATAGGCATCCCAGAAGTGAGAAGAGAGGGGAAAGGGGACAGAAGGGGTGTTGAAGGAAATAATGGCTGAAAACTTCCCAAAACTATTGAGGGAGATAGATGTACATGTCCAGGAAGTACAACGCACCCCAAACAGCATAAATCCTAACAGGCCAACCCCAAGATATATATTTGTCAAATTATCCAACGCTTAAAACAAAGAGAAGATACTAAAGGCAACAAGAGAAGAGAACCATCACAAACAAGGGAAGCTCAATAAGATTAAGTGCTGATTTCTCATCTGAAACCATGGGGGCACAAAGGCAGAGGTATGACATATTCAAGGTACTAAAAGAAAAAAAACGTCCAGCCAAGAATACTCTATTCAGCAAAGCTGGCATTCAAAAATGATGGAGAGTTCAAAATATTCACAGATAAATAGAAACTAAGAGAGCATGCCAACAAGAAATCTGCCCTTCAAGAAATACCAAAGGGAGTTCTGCAGGAGGGAAGGGAAAAAACAGGAGACAGAGTTAGAGAAGAGTATAAGAACAACTGAAAAGACAAAAAGAGAAAAAACACAACATATGACATACACAAATCCAAATAAAATATGGCTAATGTAAGTAATTCCTTGAGAGTAATAACACTAAATGTCAATGATTAGACTTACCTGTCAAAAGATACAGATTGGAAGAATGGATAAGGAAATATGGCCCATCTATATGCTGTCTACAAGAAACCTATCTTAGACCTAAGGATTCAAGGAGGTTGAAGTGAATGGCTGGAAAACAATCTTACAGGGAAACAATAAACAACAAAAAAAGGGCAGGAGTAATTATATTAATATCAGACAAAATAGACTTTAAATGCAAAACTATTATGAGAGATAAAGACGGATACTACATATTAGTAAAAGGAGTAATCTTTAAAGAAGAAAGAACAATCCTAAACATTTATGCTCCTACCCAGGGTGCCTCAAAATATGTGAGGCAAACACTGGAAAAACTAAGTGAAGGAATAGATGCCTCTACAATTATAGTGGGGGAGTTTAATACACCACATCACCATTGGACAGAACATCTCAACAGAGAATCAATAAAGAAACAAAGACTTTGAACAATATATTAGAGGAGCTGAACTTAATAGACATATACAGAAAATTATACCCAAATCCAGCAGGACATACATTCTTCTCAAGTGCACATGGATCATTCTCCAAGATAGACCACATACTAGGCCACAGAGAAATTCTCAATGAATTCAGAAAGATTGAAATCATACAAAATAATTTCTCTGACTGCAGTGGAATGAAGTTGGAAATCTGCAAGGGCCAGACCCTGATTAGGCACCAAGATATGGAGATTAAACAACACACTCTTAGACAAACAGTGGGTCAAGGAAGAAATCTCAAAAGAAATCAGTAACTACCTTGAAACTAATAAAAATGACAACACAACATACCAAAACTTATGGGGTGCAGCAAAAGCTGTACTGAGAGGGAATTCATAGCCATAAATTCATACATCATAAAAGAAGAAAGAGCTAAAATTGAAGACCTAACTGCACATTTGGAGTATTTAGTAAAAAAACAACAAACTAACCCTACAGGAAGAAGAAAGAAAGAGATATTAAAGATCAGAGCAGAACTAAATGAAATAGAAAATAAGGAAGCACTAGAAAAAATAAACAAAACAAAGAGCTGGTTCTTTGAGAAGATCAATAAAATCAACAAACCCTTAGCTAGACTAAGAAAGAAAAAGAGAGAGAAGATACAAATACACAAAATAAGAAATGAGAAAGGGATATCATCTCTGATCTCACAGAAATAAAGAATATCATAAGAAGATACTTTGAAAAACAATATGCCAATAAGAAGGAAAATTTAGAGGAAATGGACAAATTCCCAGAAACACATAAGCAGCCTACATTGATGAAAGAAGAAATTGATGATCTCAACAACCAAATCAAAGTAAAGAGATAGAATCAGTCATTTAAAACTTTCTGAAAAAATCACAAGGTTTTTTTGAGAATTTTTGAGCAACAAAAATACTGTCAGTGGGACATTGATGGGACAAAATTATTTTTCTTAAAAAAGCTGTCAAAATTTTAGGATTTTCCAGCCAGCAAACAGGTTAATAGTGCAATTCACTTCCAATTATGTATAGTTCTTCAAGAAAAAAGGAAGAATGACTCTGAGGGCAGAACTATAAACAAATCAGATACAGAGAGACAGCCATGTGAATATGGCAGAGACTGGAGATACGCAGCCCCAAAGCAAGGAACACCAAGGGTTGCAGGCAGCCACCAGAAACTAGAAGAGGTGCTTGGAAAATATTCTCCCCCCAGAACCTCCAGCTGGCAACAACCCAGCTGAAACCTTGATTCTGGACTTCTGGACAACAGATCTGTTAGAGGAAGAACAACTTGAGCCCCATAAAAGAGGAGAAATGCATGGTACCAACAGTCAAGGCAGGCAGTTGGGAGAAGCTGGTGGAGCACCTGGTGCCTGCCTTCCAGGAGGGTGATCTCATGTATATCAACATCTTCTTCAGAATATACCAGGTCTTCACCACCACCGAGCAGGTCCTGGACTGGTTGTTCCACAGATATGGACATAAATGCCATGGCAGTGGTGGGCATGACATTTGTCTTAAAATGAAAAACACCCTCTCCTCCCTGCTGGGCACCTGGATGGACAAGTACCCTGAAGATTTCCTACAACCAGCAGACTCTCCCTGCCTCAAGCTGCCAGTGGGCTATGCCCGGGTGCATTTACCTGGCTCTGTCCTGGAGCATCATGCCGAGGTTCTGCTTTCACGGATGAGTCATCCTGAACCCATTGAGGCAGACTCAAAGGCTCCTTTGTCAGCTCCAGAGCTCCAACTGCCTCCAGTGCAACCTGTGGCACCAATTCCCCCACCTGCAGCAGACACAGAGGTAGTTCCAAAGGCTGATTTGGCTCCATCACCACCTCCACCGCTACCTATGGAAGTAGCACAAATAACCACGCTGAAGGTAGAGCCAGCTCCATCCCCAGATGGAGCACATGCTGCCAGACTGGAGGAAGTCACATAACCATCTGCATCATAAGTTCCTGAGCTGGAGGCAATCTCACTACCTCCAGTGCCACCTACAAAGTCTGCAGCAGTGTCCATTCTGGAGGAGCTGTTCAAGAAGGAGGTGCCCTATCACTGACTGGGTGCCACCTGGTCCCAGCACAACAAAAAGGGCCAGGAGCATGTAACACCCACCATCCATGCCATCATCACACAGTTCAATCACGTGGCCAACTGCATCATCACAACCTGCCTTGGGGACCAGAGCATGAAGGCTCAGGACAGAGCCAGGGTGGTGGAGCACTGGATTGAGGTGGCCAGGGAGTGCCAAATCCTCAAGAACTTCTCCTCACTCTATGCTATCCTCTCTGCTCTTGAAAGTCAATTGATTCACCATCTTAAGAAGACATGGGAGGAAGTTTCCTGGTGGACAAACCACTCCTGGGACACCAGGTTGGACCAGGGACCTTGTGGAGGCTGGACATTGCCCTTCAGGAGGCCTGGGAGGCAGTGGCTCCTGGGCAATGGCCAGGTGGGGCGGGGGCTCTAGGTTGATAAGATCAACTGTTCTACTTCAGCACTGGTTGCTTCCTCTGTCAGTTACAGAGTTGAACCAAATGGGAGTATGTTAAGTGCTTACTTCTCAGCACCACTCTCTATCCATTATAAGAACCTGCTGCTCATGAAATGGGAATGGGGGGCCCCATTGTGCTCACCTCAGAGCCCAGCTCCCAAGTCCCATGATGTCCTGTAGCACTCAGAGCTGCCCAGTTTCAGCACCACTCACCCAGGCAGTCCGGGTCCCAGGTGGCTAAAGTTACAACAAGATATATTTAGTCTTTGTAAGTCTTATACCTCAACTCTTCCATTCATGTCTACTTTCATTTCATTTCATTTTTGGTATTATATCATAATAAGTACCTTCTCATTTCCTTATAGGTTTATTTTTTGTCAATTTTCCTGTGGTTATCATGGCTTAAAATTTAGCACCCTAAATATGTAACAGTCATATTTGACTTGAAACCAATTTGACTTCCATAGCACACTGATGCAGTGTTCCTATACCCCACCATTCCCCTTTTTTTGTACTTGTTACAACTTATATCATTGCATGTTTTTTTAAAACATAGATTTATCATTACTTTCTTTGCATTTTAACACCTTTAGTGTGTGAAAAAAAGAGTTACATACTAAAACATACAATATAATAATACTCATTTATAATTAGTCATATGGTTGGTTTTTGTGATGACTTTATTTCTTTATGCCACTTTGAAATACTGTCTAGTTTCCTTTCAGTCTGTGTAAGTCTCTTTAGCTTTGTTTGTATGGATTTTTAGTAGTGATAAACTACCGCAGCTTTTGTTTATCTGAGAATGTCATAATCTGTTCCTCATTTTTCAAAGAAAGTCTTTTGAGATATAAAAACAAAACAAAACAAAACAAAACAAAAAAACCTCCCAACTAAGAAGAGCCCTGGGCCAGATGGCTTCACAGGTGAATTCTACCGAACATTCCAGAAAGAACTAACACCAATCTTGCTTAAACGCTTTGAAAAAATAGAAATAGAAGGAACATTGCCTAACTCATTCTATGATGCCAACATTACCCTAATACCAAAGCCAAACAAAGACACCACAAGAAAGGAAAATTACAGCCCAGTTTTTCTAATGAACCTAGATGTGAAAATCCTCAGCAAAATACTTGCTAATAGTATTCAACAACACATTAAACGAATTATACACCATGACCAAGTAGGTTTCATTCCTGGTATGCAAGGATGGTTCAATATGAGACAATCAATTAATGTAACATACCACATAAATAGATTGAAGGAAAAAAAATCACATGATCATATCTATAGGTGCAGAAAAAGCATTTGACAAAGTACAGCACTCTTTCTTGATAAAAACACTGCAAAAGGTGGGAATAGAAGGAAACTTTCTAACATGATAAAGAGTATATATGAAAAACCCACAGCTAATATCATTTACAATGGTGAAATCTTAAAATATTTCCCACTAAGATCAGGAACAAGACAAAGATGCCCACTATCACCCCTCCTATTTAACATAGTCTTAGAAGTACTTGCTTGAGCACTGAAGAAAGAACCAGATATAAAAGACATCCCAATTGGAAAGGAAGAAGTCAAAATTTCACTATTTGCAGATGACATGATCCTATACACAGAAAGCCCTGAGAAATCTACAACAAAGCTTCTAGAACTTATAAATGGGTTCAATAAAGTCACAGGTTATAAGATCAATGTGCAAAAATCAGCATTTCTGTACACCAATAATGAGGAGGAAATCAAGAAACAAATACCATTTACAATAGTAATTTTTTTTTGTTTTTTTCAATATATATGTATTTTTTTAATTCATTTTTTAAATATTACATTAAAAAAATATGAGGTCCCCATATACCTCCCACCCCCCTCACCCCACTACTCCCCCCATAGCAACATTCTCCTCCATCATCATGACACATTCATTGCATTTGGTGAATACATCTCTGAGCATCACTGCACCTCATGGTCAATGGTCCACATCATAGCCCACACTCTCCCACGTTCCATCCAGCGGGTACAATAGTAAATTAAAAAATAAAATACCTAGGAACAAATTTAACTAAAGACATAAAAGACTTAAACATAGAAAACTACACAACATTGTTCAAAGAAATCAAAGAAGACTTAAATAAATGGAAGAATAATCCCTGTTCATGGATAGGAAGACTAAATAACATTAAGATATCTATCCTACCCAAACTGATCTACAGATTCAAAGCAATTCCAATAAAAATCAACACAGCATTTCTTAATGAACTGGAAAAACTACTATGAAATTTATTTGGAAAGGAAAGAGGCCCTGAATAGCCAAAGGCATATGGAAAAAGAAAAATGAAATTGGAGGAATCACACTACCTGATCTCAAACATACTACAAAGCTACAGTGGTAAAAATGGCATGGTATTGGCACAAGGATAGACATATTGACCAATGGAACTGAATTGAGAGTTTGGATATAGATCCTTGCATATACAGTAACCTGATATTCAACAAGGCCACCAAGCCCAATCAACTGGGAGAGAATGGCCTCTTCAACAAATGGTGCCTACAGAATTGGATATCCATATGCAAAAGAATGAAAGAGGATTACCATCTCAACCCTTATACAAAAATCAACTCAAGATGGATCAAAGACTTAAATATAAGAGCCAAGACCATAAAGACCTTGGAAAACAATATAGGGAAACATCTACAGGACCTTGTAATAGGAAATGGCTTCATGAACTTCATACCCAAAGCATGAGCTGCAAAAGAACAAATAGATAAATGGGACTTGCTCAAAACTGAACCCTTCTGCACCTCAAAGGAGTTTGTCAAGAAAATGAAAAGATGGCCTACCCAATGGGAGAAAATATTTGGTAACCATATATCTGACAGGAGACCAATATCCTGCATGTATAAAGAAATCCTATATCTCAAAAATAAAAGACAACCCATTTAAAAATTGGGCAAGAGAGTTGAACAGATGCTTCTCCAAAGAAGAAATACAAATGGCTAAAAAGCACATGAAAAGATGTTCAAAATCACTAGCTATTAGGGAAATGAAAATCAAAACTACAGTGAGATACCATCTTACTCCCATTAGACTGGCAGCTATCAAAAAAACAGAAGACTACAATTGTTGGAGAGGATGTGGAGGAATAGGAACACTCATCCACTGCTGGTGGGAATGCAGAAGGATCCAGTCATTCTGGAGGACAGTTTGGCAGTTTCTCAAAAAACTAGTTATAGATTTGCCATATGACCCAGCAATTCCACTGCTGGGTATATACCCAGAAGAACTGAAAACAAGGACACAAATAGATATATTCACCACAATGTTCACAGTGGCATTATTCACTATTGCCAAAAGTTGGAATCAAACCAAATGCCCATCAACAGATGAATGGATAATAAAAATGTGGTATATACATACATGGAGTACTACTCAGCTATAAGAACAAATACAGTACAAACACATGGGATAACATGGATGAATCTTGAGGACCTTATGTTCAGTGAAGCAAGGGAGGCATTGAAGGACAAATACTACATGACCTCTCTGATATGAAACAAGCAAACCAAGCTGTCTCAGAGTGCTAGAGACTGGATGATAGGCTTACAGGAATTTGCGGGTGAGAGGAAGGTTGTGAACTGATGCCTACATGGGTGAAATTTATGATAAATTGGAGGTAGGTTGTTGTACAGAGAAGGGATAAGATGGGGGTATGGGGGTACTATTGGGTGGGGCTTTGTAGGCTTGAGGGGGGCTAGGGTTGGGAGGATGGGTCAGATAACCCAAGGAATTGGGGGGGAGGTTTGGGGAATAGACAAACATGGGAGATGTTGGGTATGTGGTTGAAACTACAATGTTGAGAAAACCCTTTAGAAAATATAATAAGGAAGAGTTATCTGTTTAAGGTGCTTAATGGGGGGCATCTGGCACAGGGGAAGGCTTCTAGGGAGTGTGTGAGTGCTAATCTTGCCATAGTGTGTTATATCATTGGATGGAGACCCATATAATGAGTGGGAAGTTGTACCCACATCCTGGGGAGGCCTGATGTTCTCAAACAGAGGGAAGGGTGTCTCTCAAGAGAATCGTTGACTCCCAATGGGGAAAGACAGTCTAGTGTGTCAAGCCCTCAGCATTATTGCAAGTATCTGTGCATCTAGTCCTTCAAGCAGTGAAGCTTGGTTGTCACTGTGGGCCCTGAGGGGAGGGGGAGAGAGGAATAGGATAGATGGAAGCAGGGTAACTGGGGGGCAATGGAAGTGTTCCACAAGATTGTGCAATGATGGTATAGGACATATTAAATTTCACCAAAAATGTATAAAAGTCTATAGACTAAAATGTAAACCATAATGTAACTAAAAATGTAGAAAATTGTACTGTCTAAAGCATAAACCATAATGTAAACCAAAATGGAACCATATCTGATAGCTATGTTTCAATATCTGTACATCAGCATTGGCAAATATAACATGAACATGTATAAAGATCATTGCTGAGGAAGGGGAAAAGGGTTTGATGTTGAATATATGGGAGTCCCCTATATTGCATATGTGCCTTTACAGTGCTCTAAAACTTTTTAAATTAAAAAAAAAAGAGACTGTAGACACTGAGGAAGGAATGAAAGAAATTGCTTTGCCACTGTACATACAGGGCAACACCTATTATATTGATGAAAGGCAAAGCATCAAAAACAAAGTTTTATGATATTTTTCATCTTTTAATACCCAATTTCTTTTTTACTTTATTTTAGTTTTTCTAAATTTGTATGTATTCTCTTTCTAATCTTTAAAGCTATCATTACTATTTCATTTTCCTACTAATTGAATTTGGCAATATATCAGGCTTCATTTTTTAAGAAGTTTTGGACCACAGAGGGGGTTCAACTATGGCAAGGAAGAAACACAGGTGTGGGATGTTATTGATGAGGGATGTATGGTTGGGAGGGAGTTCTCCAGGGCATGTTTATAGGGTATATAAAAATGTTCAGATATTTGTTGGGTATTGTCATAGTAGGTAGAGTTACATATGACAACTGAGGGAGTGCTGAGTTCCTAGCCAGGGGAGCTCTATCACATTCCCCAATGGAACAGCAACAATTCCCCAAGTGCAAGGGCGAACACCAGTGAAGAAGGATGGTCTAATGATGAGCCCTTGATTCTGATGACTATGCTTATGATCCTTCATGCCTGAAATTTCAACTAGAGTTGCAGGGTGCCTATGACTTTCCTCCTGAGAGCCTCCATGTTACTCAAATGTGGCCACTCTCTAAACCAAACTCAGCATGTAAATGCATTACCTTCCCCCCAGCATGGGGCATGACTCCCAGGGATGAGCCTCCCTGGCACTGAGGGATTGCTATCAATCACCAGCTGGTGATGCAACTAGAAAAAGACCTTGAATAAAAGGGGGAAATGGTAAAGACAAATGAGTTTATATGGCTAAGAGTCTTCAAAACAGAGTCAGGAGGTCATCAAAGGGATCATACTCACACAAGTTTCAGCAGGATCCCAGAGACAGCCAAAGTAGATACAACCCCAGACACTGGTGCTCCTGAGGGTTACAGAGACACACAGGTTATATGGTCATAGCAGATGGCTCTAAGTTCAGTGCCTTGTCAGTGGACCTTACTTTGGAATTTGTGTTCCTGAGTGTGATGGAGTTGGACTCAGATATGACCTTACTCCACATGCCTCTTCTGTTACTTTTACTGAACCTGGGGTTGGCGCTGGAGTTGATATATACTTAGGAGACTTGAATCTCTGGACTGGCCATGTGCCAGCTTGGCCCTGAGCCTCAGCAGAGTTGCAACTCCTACTCTTCGGTTTGTTGGACTTACCCAGGTCAGATAACAAGGACCTGAAGATGGTCAACCACCATGCCAGGGAACCAAGAGTCCCTACAACTGCAAGCAGGAGAATCCTATCCATCAATCATGTGGGATCTAAGCGCCCTCTAGATAAAGAGGTGGAGTGGACATCACCATCCCAGGGTCCACAGGATGGTTGAATAAAATATGGATTAGAGTGGACTTACTGGTATTCTACTATAAAACTATTATGACTAGCAATGGGAGAAATTGTAACATTGATGTGGAGAAAGTGGCCACGGTAGTTGCTGAGGGCAGGGAGAGGGAAGAAGAGGTGTGATATGGGGGCATTTTCAGGACTTGGTGTTGTCCTAAATGATACTGCAGGGACAGATGCTGGACATTATGTATCCTGCCACAACCCATTCAATGTACTGGGGGAGAGTGTAAACTACAATGTAAACTATAATCCCTGCAGTGCAGCAGTGCTCCAAAATGTATTCACCAAAGGCAATGAAGGTGCCACAATGATGAAAGAGGTTGTTGATGTGGGAGGAGTGGGGTGAGGTGGGGTGTGGTGTGTATGGGAACCGCTTATATTTTTTAATGTAACATTTTTGTGATCTATGTATTTTTTTAAAAGGCAATAAAATAAAATAAAAAAATTTTTTATCTTCCCTGGAGCCTCCCTGCATCCAAGAAACCAGTAGACTGTGTGCACCTGTGTGTGCCGGGGAGGGGGCTGGGCCCGGACGGGCCACTACCCTGTGGACTGCATGCTTCTTGGGGTGCCTCTCCCACTGCACTTTGTCGCTCTGGCCAGGGCCCTCCCCCTTCTCCCTCCCCGAGTGTCGGAGGACCCTGCCTGCAGACGGGGTGCGTGCCGGGGCAGCAGCCTCCTTGCGGCCCGGCGGGCTGCAGCCTCTGAGGCTGTGGGAGGGGAGCGCGGCGTGGGACAGGGGCCGTGGGAGGGCTCCCCGAGGCAGCCTGCTTTCTGCCCCTGCTCCCTCGCTCTGCAGGCTGCCACAGCAGTCCCCAGGGGCTCGACCCCGCCCGGACAGGAGGGACAGGGACAGCGCAGCTCCCCGCCTGGAACTGGAGCAGAGAGGAGTGCGGAGGCCACCACAGCCCCCCCAGTCCCAGCGCCCCCCCTGAGGCCAGCTCCCCTCCTCCACAGTGTGGCGCTCAGGCGGCCACTCCTCTCCGGCCAGGCGGGGGAGAAGCACCCACCCACGCCTGCCATTGCCCGGTGGCCCCCTGCCTCGGTTCCTTCCCGAATCTCTGCCCGCTGGGGCCCACGTCGCAGCCCTTGGAGGGGTTTCCTGGAGAAGCCGCTTATGGCTTCTCTGCGTGGGAATGTGGTGGCTCGAGATGCAGCCGGGGGACAGTCAGAGCTGCATGTACGAGAGTAGGGGTCCCTAGACCAGGTGGCCCCAGGACCTTTGCAGGTGGAGTGAGGTGGGAGTCGGTGAGGAGGTGCGGCCAGGCCAGGCAGTGCTGGCAGCAAATGAGCTGGGGCAGGTACAAACGCAAAGACCCCACGTCTTATCAGAGCCTGTCCTTCCCGTACTGCCACCACTTCCTGTCGCTCACCAGAACAAGCCCCTGGCGGCAGGAGCGACCCCCTGGAGGTGAGGGCAGCAGGTGCAGGGCAGGACGATGGCCTGGTCGTCCTGAGCCCCTGGGAGCATGCAGGGCCGGTCGGGCCTCTTGGGCTCTGACTTCAGAAAGACGGCCCCACCCCGAGGCTGCAGCGCTTCCTTCCGGCGCACATCCCCTTCTCCTGCCCCCAAGGAACCTGCCTTGCGGAAACCAGGGGGCAGGTGTGGACAGAGCCAGCATAACGCGACGCCCACTCGCCAGCCAGGACCCCACAGAGGTGCACCCGGCCTTCCTGCTCAGCGGGAGCCTGTCATCGCCGCGTGGGCCTTGGCTGGCTGCAGAGCTGCAGGAATGGGAAAGCTCACCTTCCCAGCGGCAGGCCAGCCACCTTCAGACTTGCTGGTCTGGAGGCAGCTATGGAAGCAACCGGATCATTCCGGAAGCTGTAGTCACAAGAGGGAAACAAGGCTTGGGCCAGGCACTGCGGCAAGTCTTCCCCATGCGCTGGCCACTGACCCATCGGGAAAAGCTGGGTGGGGGCCCAGGGCTCTCCCCAGCAGGATCAGGGCCCAACTTCCAGCTGGGGTCTGCTGGAAACTTCTGCCGACACGGGAGGAGCCAGGCCCCGAACAGGGCTCAAGCCCCCGGGTCCTCAGGCCGGCCCTCGCTTGCTGGACCCGGACCTCCTGAGAAGGGGGCCAGCGCTCCAGACTGGGGTCCAGGAGACCTGGGCACAGTTCAGGGTCTGGCCACGTGGTGATTCCATACACGCAGCCCCCTACCACACCACACCACGCCACCAGGACTGACCCCAGAGGCCCCCTGCATGGCCTCCTCCCAGCGTGCACCCCCTGCCCCGGGAGGGTCTTGTGCACCACATGTGCAAGAAGGGACACACCCCGGTGCCTACCCCATGTGCTCAGAAGAGGAGCTGACACAAGCACACACACACGGCCTGCGTGGACCCAGTGGGCGAGGCTTCTGCAGGCAGCCTAGGAGTCTGCACAGTCGAGGAAGACCTGTGGTGGAGAAGGAGGTAAGACGTCCCCTGAAAGGGGAAGGAGTTGAAAGTTGGCAAGGGCAGCATAGCCGGGCCGGCAGAAAGAGGGAAGGGACAGGCAAGGTAGATAAGTGCTGATGTGTCTATTCTTGGGTGCCTGTGTTTAGACTTTTGCTTATTTAGATAATGCAAGTACCTGCAAGTAATAAGAAGAGTAACGAGCTAATGAAATCAGATGGCATTGGACAGCAAAGGCAAGGTTATGCTGCAATAACAAACAACCCAGATATCGCAGGGATTTAAACACAGCACAGGTTACTTCCTGTTCACCCTGAACATCCTCTTCACAGGTGAGCAGCTCTGCTGCTGGCGGTCACTCAGGGATCTAGGCTGACGCAGCAGCCACCATGCCCAATCCTGCCAGCTGCCATGCTAGAGGGAAAAAGGGGGTGTGGCAAACAAGGCCTGGCTGGCGAAGACTCCACCTGGAAGTGACACTGTCACTTTTTACCAGCTCGCTGGTGATAACAAGTCACCGGCAAACCTGAATTCAACGTGGCAGTGCCATCCTCTAGGCACCTGGAGGGAGAGTGAAAGCCAATGCTTTTGAACAGCTCTAATGACTGCCCAAAAAGCAAGGGAAAATCGTGCTGAAAAAGTAAGGTACACCAAAAATAGTCCATCTATGTAGTGGGTTGAACCATGTACCCCAGGGAAAGGAGAACACATTCTTAATTCCTTCCTGTCGGTGTGAACCATTGTAAATAGGACCTTTGGAAGATGGTATTTTCAGCTAAAGTTTGGCCCAATTGAATCATGTTGGGCCTTGATCTGGATTACTGGAGTCCTTTATAAGGAGAATGAAATTCCAACATGGAGAGAGAAATCCACAGGTAGACCAGGAGCTGGAAGTCAGTGGAACCTGGAAGAAAAGCCAAGGACCAAAGATTGCCAGCAGCCTTCCCCAGAAGGCCAGTCTTTAGGGAGAAAGCTAGACTCCTCCTAGCCTCAAAACCATAAGCTGAAAAAGTTCCATTGTTTAAGCCAATCCATGGCTTGGTATTTGTTTAAGCAGCTAGGAAACAAGACAACACACAAAGATGCATAAGCGAAGTTTCTAAGGTAGGCTATCATGGTAAGGTGACTCTGAGCCTCTGGTTTCCCAGCACTCATAGCAGAGAACAAAACAAGAGGTGAAGCAGCATCCTTAAATTTTAAGGCATGAGTTGCTCAGCAGACATAAGATTTCCTGCTGAGTAGGCCCAGAAAGTGCCCTTAGGGCTTGTAAAAAATACATGATGCAAAGAACTGGACAACGCCCAGAGAGTATCTCTAAATTAAACACAAGAATGAATATTGTAGGACTGATTCCCAACAGCTTTCTTCAATGCAGACAGAGGTGGTAGTGCCAAAAAATCAATTCAGAAGAAGAAATTCCAGAGGGGGAGCCAGAGTGAGTTCTAGTAACACAGTTTTACCCAGGCTTTCAGTTTAAAATATCTTTAAATATATAAAAAAGAAAGGAAAGGAAACTGGATGGTATATAAATTAATGGCCCAGTGAGGCTACTTAAGAAGCCACCCATAAACTAAGAGCTTAAAATACCAACTGTTTATTGTTATGACTTTCCAGTAAAGAGGCTTGGCGTGGCTGAACTTGGCCAAGCTCAGCTGGGCTTTACTGGCCTTGGCTAGACTCCAAGGACCCAGGTATGGCTTGCTGGGCTCTGTTGACCTCAGCTGGGCTTGGCTGGGTTTGGCTGGTCTTGTCTGGGTTCTGCTGAGCTAAGCTGGGCTCACTCATGCTTTTCTGGGTCCATGGGCCTAGGCTGAGTCTGTGTGGGGCCACTCAGCTCCACTGTCTCTGTCCTGCTCTTGGGAGCAGAGGGCTAACCTAGGCATGTCCTCCCCATGCATGGCAGAAGCACAAGAAGAAAGGAAGGAACATGCAAACTCCCGTGAGACCTAGGCTTATAGCTGGCACACCTTCATTTCTGACTAATCCTGCTGGTCAAATATGTCATGCATTTGAGTCTGAATCAGAATTTCTCCCCACTCATGGTGGAAGGGCACTGCAAAACCACATAGCAAAGAGTGTGGGCCCAGGGAAGTGTGAAAAATTGGCCCACTGATGCAAATTCACACAGATGGCCCCTTCTGTATGAGTATTATCCTCTAAATGCCTTAAGGAGATCTGAGCCACACACAGCAGCAATCGAGCAAGTAGGGGTGTGTGTGTGTATGTGAGTGTGTGTGTGTGTGTGTGTGCAGGTGGGGTGGGGGCAATGCCTTGACATCCTGTATTGAAAGCTGAGGACACCATCTAAGATGTTTGCCTGAGACTGTTGCCTCTCCCAGCAGCTGGGCTGAGAGTTATCTTACTGTAGATGGGGTGGGAAATGGCACAAAATAATGCATGTTTCCCTGGTGGCAAAGTTCTCCACATGCATTAATTCTTTAGCTCCTTCTGTGATGGCTTGGAGCTATGGACCTCAGAAAAGTATGTTCTTAAAGCTAATCCGTTCCTGTGGATGTGGACCTATGATGGTGTAACCTACTGTAAGTAGGACCTTGGATGAGGTTACTTCAGTTAAGGTGTGGCCCAGGGTGGGTCTTCATCCTCTTCCCAGCGTCCTTTATAAATGGAATGACTACGGAGAAAGAGAAAATCCACGGAGGTAAGAAGCTGGAAGCAATGAATCCTGGAAGAGAAGAGAAAGACCAGCAATTCCGCCATGTGCCTTGCCATGTGACAGAGCAGTCCAGCAGCACCGACAGCCAGTCTTCCGGAAGACAGCAGCACCTGATGATGGCTTGGTTTGGATATTTTTCTCAACCTCAAAACTGCAAGCTTGTAAGTTAAACGCAATCCCATTGTTAAAAGCCAACGCATTTGATGGCATGTGCATTTTAGCAGCCTAGGAAACTAGAACACCTTCCAAGATTGAGTATACATTCTTAAGCCAATACTGAGCTCGATAGTTTCACAACAAATACTCATAGCAATGGCCATTGTTGATTATGTCCAGAAGACTTCCTGGAGGAAGCATGAGTTTCCAGGCACTGAGCTGAAGAAGGTGAGGGAAGGGCCTTAGAAACCCAGAGCGGATTTCAAGAGCATCGGAGTTTGGGGAAGCCCACAGTCTGCTTGTGCCGGCCGCGTGACGACAGCTGTCTGGTGCTTCCTGCCCTTAAAGCCCCAAGGGATGGCGTGATGGGCACAGGCCACACGGTCACAGCATGCTGGAGAAGCAGCCAAGCCTGGGCAGGCTGTGCCCTGCGAGTGCTCCCTGCCTCACTCTTGGAGGTGCCCACGGGGGCATGTGCCAGGAAGGGGACTGTCCCAGGAAGAAGCGGAGCCTGGTTCTCAGACCCTGCTCTCTGCACTCTGGTTTTCATGGGAGGGCAATGCCCTCCAGACCCGTCCCAGGGGCCACGTGAGAGCTGGAGGCTCCAGGGCCTGGGGCGGGGGGCAGAGGCAGGGTGGGGGCCTGGGGGGGGCAGGGGCAGGGAGGAGGCCTGAGGGCCCTCCCAGTGGAGGCAGCCTGGGGCTGTGCCTGCCCCGTGTGGTCACCTGCTGATCCTCTATGAGCTAGATGCTGCAGTGTGGACCTCTGGGGGCCCGGGTTGGGTGGTCTTGCTGGGATGGCCACAAGGAAGAGTAGAGGGGGCCTGGGCCAGGGCAGGGACAGTGGCTAGAAGGAGGAGAGGGCACAGATCGGCTGCCTGGGCCGTCACGGCTCTTGGCCCCGAGCAAGCCTCCCACCCGGACTGTGTCCCTACTTCCGGGGAGGCACCTCAGAGGGAGTCACGCACCCAGGAAGCAGTGAGGTGGAGCTTGGGTCTGCCTCCCGCTGTGCCTGCCATTTCTCACCATCATCCGAAAGGAGACCCGGCTGCAAGTGGTCCGAGAGCCGCCTCCCGGGCACGGCCTGTGCAGCGCTGGATGGGAGGGGACAGGCAGGGCGCCTCGGGGTGGAGGGGCAGGGCCGCGAGCTGCTCCTGGGAATGGCCCAGTGAGGCAGGCCCTGCAGCCACGTCGACCACCGCCTCCGGGCACGGGCGCTGCCGCCCGGCAGCCCCCAGAGGTCATACCTTGAGTCCCTCGTGCAGCAAACCATGGCCCCCGGGGCTGTCCGACCTTTCCTCCCACTCCTTAGTGCGGAGAGAACTTTATTTTTAACAGCCACACACATCTAGTCATAAAGATATTAGCTAGTTAAAGTGTCTTTCCCAGAGGGAGAAAAATGTCCATGGAGAGAATGCCAGGCCTCGTGGAGAATCCCCATGACGCTCCCTAACCCTAACCCGGCGTTAACTAAGGCTCCCGGGCAGACAGGCAGACGTCCCCGGGGGTGGGCGGGATGGGCCTCGGGGGATGGAGGCTTGGCCCACGCTCTCCTGCGCCACCTCGTGGGGTGGGCCCGGAGGGTCTGCTCGGTCCACCCATCCTCAGGGCTTGTGGGGCTGGCAGGGTCTGCACATCCCCACCTGCTGGGGCTCCCCGCTGCGCCCCACTGTGCCCTGCAGCCCGAGGCGCCTCCTGAGCCTGGGGAGGGGGCTTCTCCTCCAGGGCCGGCTGGCAGGCTCGGCCCCGCCCGCTCTGCCTCCAGAAGTTTCCCTGCGGGGCAGGAGAGGCCTCTGGGCTCTCCAGGACGAGGAGCAGTTGACAAGAAGAGGCGCTAAGGGCTGGTGATTGCAGGAGCAGCCAGGAGCAAGGAGCGTTTCCCACGCGGGGCGGGTGAGGGTCGCGGCAGCCCCTTGAGCAGGTGGGCACGGGACCCGTGGGCAGGGGAGCCTCAGCGGCTCCAAGGCCAGGCAGCCAGGGTGCAAGCTGGCAGGAGACCCCAAACTTGAACCCGGGGTGCAGCGTGAGCAGGAGCCCCAGGGGCCAGGACCCTGGTGAGCCGCCTGGCCGGGTGGGGGGCAGGCTCCGGGGGCGTGGAGAAGTGGGCTTTAGTGTGTGGGAGGCCCCGAGGAGGCAGCGACGTGTCTTTACTAAACGTCCTATTTGAGAACATTCTAGAGTTACGGGGTTACTGTGAGGTAGGTCAGTGCCCCACACCCACTTCGCAGTGTGGCAGTGATCACCGAGAACGGACCCGTCGCCAGTGACACGTCATTATTAACCAGCGCCCATCACTTGTCCAGGTTTCCTTCTGCCCCTCGTGTCCTTTTTCTGTCCCAGGATTGCACCCAGGAGCCCACGTTCCACCAGCAGTTGGGTTTTCTGTACTTTTTTGTCGCTGTCACGCACGCACGGTGAAACCTTAAGGCACCACCCTTGGAGGCTTCCGTGTGGTCCTCGTCTGCAGGACAGGAGCAGGAAGGCTCCCTGGACCCTAGAGGTCTCCCTGCTCCCCCACCCTGCCCAGGGAGAACGTGCACCCACCCCCGAGCTTGCCCGCCCGGGTTCTGCTGCTGCCGGCGCCCCCCGAATGGGACTGCGCAGGGCTGACCTTTTAGGGCTAACGTCACTCCCTCGGCATTACGTCCACGAAGGCGTCCACCTTGTGCAGACGAGTATCCAAACACCCTGAGGAGTACGGAGGCTGGAACACTGGACGTTGTGCCCACAGCCCCTCTGATCAGGACTCGGCCATTTCATCTCATCGCTGTGACCCTCCCTGTCTCCCGAGCCAGGCACTGGGGAAGCTGCGGCCGAGGCCGCCTGCTCCCAGCTGAGGCTTTCTCTCTGCTTTCACACAGCCCTCAACAGCTTGTTTGCTGATCCCGCGTTTTAACCTTCGCGTCACCGGGGCCCTGCTGCGCTTCCCATTCTGCACCCGGCTTCTCTCCACTCGGCGTTCTATTTGGAGATTTTCTGTGCTGCTCTGCGTGCCTCTGGTTCATCATCACCTTGCGCTCCCACAATGCACCAATGGAATGAATCGGCCTCAGTTGATTGACTCACTCTCTTGTTGATGCATTTTAGGTCATTTCCATGATTTTTCCGTCACACACTCTGAGGCCATGTACTTGGGCAACTTTCCTTGTGCACACGTGTGCAAGTCTGGGTGTGTGAGGGTGCCTTAGACGAGGGGTGCTGGATCTTGGGCCTGGTGCGCTGTCAACAGGACTTCAGCTCATCAGATTTGCTCATCACAAAATTGTGTGGCATCGCCTCAGGTGGAGGCAGGTGGAATTCACCATTTCCTTGCACCCTCACTGGCGTTTGCTGCACTGGACTCTTTCCTTCTCGCTGGTCTGTTGGGGATGACGCGGCATCTCCTTGCTGCAAATGGCATTTCCCTAATTACTTCATATGGCTTACTATTGACCATTTAGGTAGCTTCTTTTTTTACTGTGAAATCCTAGTTGCTATATATTTTATGTATTTTTCTTTGGAGTAGTCTTTTATCTGTGTGGGGTTTCCTTGCATGTTCTGGATACTAGTATTTTGTTGATTACATGCATGAAAAGAATATGGCTCATCATTTTATATTTCTGCACAATTTTCTTTCTGTGACACTGTCCACATCACCTGAGCTTCCAAATGTATGGGATTAAGTAGCTCATAGTATTTCCTCTTTCGTATTTCTAATATGTTAATTGGTGTAGTCTCTCTTTCTTTTCTTCAACCAGCTTGCCAGAGTTTGGTCCATTTTATTTTTATTTACATGAAAAAAAGAAAGAAAATTACATTTGATTTGGCTACATTGTTTTCTATTTTAAAGTCTCTTTTTATTGTCATTATTCCCTTCCTTCTATTTCTACTTTATGGTTGAAATTGTTTATCTAGCTCATTAAACTGAAAATTTAACTCATCTTATTCTTTTTTATTATTTATAAATATATATAAAACTAAGATTTGCCACCAATATTGGTGTGCTTTTATTACCATTCTCTTCTAAATATTTTTTTTTCTGTATATACTACATTTTATTTATCCATTCATCTGTTTTTTTTTAATATTTATTTATTATTATTATTATTTTTTAATTACATAAAAAAAATATATATGAGGTCCCATTCAACCCCACCGCCCCCGCCCCCCACTCCCCCCACAGCAACACTCTCTCCCATCATCGTGATACATCCATTGCACCTGGTAAGTTCATCTCTGAGCATCACTGCACCCCATAGTCAATGGTCCACATCATAGCCCAGACTCTCTCACATTCCATCCAGTGGGCCCTGGGGGGATCTACAGTGTCCCGTAATTGTCCGTGAAGCACTATCCAGGACAACTCCACGTCCTGAAAACGCCTCCACATCTCATCTCTTCCTCCCGTTCCCCACACCCAGCAGCCCCCATGGCTACCGTTCCCACACCCATTCCACATTTTCTCTGTGGACATTGGATTGGTTGTGTCCATTGCACATCTATGTCAAGTGAGGGCTTAGATTCCACATGGGTACTGGATGCACTCTTCCCGCTTCTAGTTGTAGACACTCTAGGCTCCATGTTGTGATGGTTGACCTTCTTCAACTCCATGTTAGCTGAGTGGAGTAAGTCCAATAAGTCAAAGTGTAGGAGATGAAGTCTGTTGAGGTTCTGGGCCTGGGTGTCATATTATCAGTCCAGAGATTCAAATCCCCTACATATATCTTAAACCCAGCACCAACTACAATTCCAATAAAGTAGCATGCAAGTCTTGTGAAAAGAGATCCCCTCTGAGTCCATTTCCATCACGCAGAAACACCAGCTCCAAAGAAGGGCCATCTGTCATGGCAGTGAACCCCTTCTGCCATGACCATAGAACCCGTGGGTCTCTTTATCCCTCAAAAGAACCAATACCTGGGGTTGTATCTACCTTATCTGTCTCTTAGACTCTGTTCAGTTGTACATAGGGGTATTCCTTCTGACAACCTCCAGACTCTTTTTTAGAGACTCACAGCCTTATAATCTCATTTCTCCTTTCCATTTCCCCCTTACATTAGGTCAAACCGCTTCCCGAAGTCATGTTATTATATGTAGATAGGTATATTCTGCTGTTCCGCATTGAATCTTTAATTCAAGGTCATTTTCTAGTTGCTTCTTCAGCTGGTATGTGGTAGTGATCCCTCGGTGCCAGGGAGGCTCATCCCCGGGTGTCGTGTCCCACGCTGGGGGGAATGCATCACATCTACATGCTGAGTTTGGCTGTGAGAGTGGCCACATTTGAGTAACATGAAGGCTGTCAGGAGGAAAACCCCAGGCACAATGCTACTCTAGGCCTTGTTCTTATTGCAGGTGCATAGGCTCAAAAGTGTAGCCATTAGTATCAAGAACCCACTGTTGGGCCCTCCTTCCTTCCTGGTTCTTGCCGTTGCACCTGGAGGATTGCCGCTGCTCTCCCAGGGCCCACAACAGTGACCCCCCGGCCAGGAGCCCAGTACCCCCCCAGCTGTTGTTTTTAATTGTTTCCACTATGAGTATATATAGACATTACCATATACCCTGGGCATATGCCCTGTATAACTCCCTGTCAACCATATATATCCTGTCAATAACATCCCATATCAGTATTCCTCCGCTGCCATTGTTGAACCACTCTGTGATCCAAAACTTCCCGTAAAGTGAATCCCAACATAATGTCAGCTTCAGAAGAGTCTTAGATCACCAAAATTCATATATACAATATACAGTATTTCCCCAGATCCACCATAAAACCTTTTCCCTTCCACAGCAATAATCTTTTAACTTATTCATATCATATTTCCTGAAACTGATGTACAGATTCCGAAACTATAGTTTTCAAACAAGGTGACATTTGTGCTTACTATGTGGTCCATACTTTAGGTTGTACAGTTTTCTAAATTTTTTAGTTATCCTATGTTTTGTCTTATGGTTTTCATTATTAGTCTGTCGTCCCCTATATGTTTTTGGTGTAATATTAGCTGTTTTATATTCATCCTCGTTTACTCTCACATAACTCCTCTTTTGCCCCCTTATTTACCTTTGTTCCATCCATTGCATGTCCATTTTCCCCTCCCCTTAGGGCCCACAACGCCTGCCAATCTAATGCCCTGGGAGCCGTCCTTTCTGACGAGAGATACAGTTCTCTCTATTCGACGGCATTAGTCTTCCCCAGGATATGGGTCCACCCCACCCAATGGTAGAACCCACCTTGGCAAAATGAGCCTTCAGCTATTCCCTCCGGAGTCCTCCCGCATCAGACCATACCCCCTGAGCGTCCTAACCAGGTAACCCTCCTACTTATACTTTGATACGTTTTACTCAACATTTAGTTCTCAATGAACTTCTGGCACTCTCCCATGTTTGTATGTTGCCCCTCCCTCCCACCTATTTCTTGGACCATATTACCCCTCTTCCCATCCCCAGCCCCCCTCAAACCCAGAAAACCCCACCCGAAGGTAACCCCTTGCCCCCATTTTGTCCCTTCTTTGTGCTCATACTTACCCCCAGCTCATCACAGATTCCACCCCTACAGACATTAACTCACATCCTTCCTCCACCCCCCGATTTCCAGTAAGCCACTTTTCCAGACTCTAGCTCTCTGAGGCAGTTAACTTATTTCATATCATTGAGATCATATAGAATTTGTCCTTCAATGCCTGGGTTGCTTCACTCAACATAAGATTCTCAAGGTTCATCCATGTTATCACGTGCGATTGTAGTGTATTGGTTCTTACAGCTGAGTAGTATTCCATTGTGTGTATATACCACATTTTATTGATCCACTCATCTGTTGATGGACTTTTGGATTGATTCCAACTTTTGGCGATGGTGAACAATGCTGCTATGAACATTGGTGTACATATATCAGTTTGTGTCCTTGTTTTTAGATCTGATGGGTATATACCCAGCAGTGGTATTGCTGGGTCATATGGCAAATCTATGGATAATTTTTTGAGAAACTGCCAAACTGTCCTCCAGAATGGTTGGATCCTTCTGCATTCCCACCAGCAATGGATGAGTGTTCCCCTTTCTTCACATCCTCTCCAGCATTTGTATTCTACTGTTTTTTCATGGCTGCCAATCTTATGGGAGTAAGAAGGTATCTCATTGTAGTTTTGATTTGCATTTCCCTGATAGCTAGGGATTTGGAGCATTTTTTCATGTGCTTTTTAGCCATTTGTATTTCTTCTTTGGAGAAGTGTCTGTTTAAATCTTTTTCCCATTTTTTAAATGGGTTGTTTATCTTTTTGTTTTCGAGATCTATGAGTTCTTTACATATGCAAGTTATAAGTCTCTTATCAGATATATGGTTGCCAAATATTTTCTCCCATTGTGTGGGTTCCCTTTTTACTTTCTTGACAAACTCCTTTGAGGTGCAGAAGGCTTTAATTTTGAGGTAGTCCCATTTATCTATTTGTTCTTTTGCTGCTCGTGCTTTTGGTGTGATATTCATGAAGCCATTTCCTATTACAAGGTCCTGTAGATGTTTCCCTACACTGCTTTCTAAGGTCTTTATGGTCTTGGCTCTTATATTTAGGTCTTTGATCCATCTTGAGTTGATCTTTGTATAAGGTGTGAGATGGTAATCCTCTTTCATTCTTCTACATATAGCTATCCAGTTCTCCAGGCACCATTTGTTGAATAGGCCATTCTCTCCCAGTTGAGAGGGTTTGGTGGCTTTATCGAATATTATATGGCTATATACATGAGGTTCTATATCTGAACTTTCAATTCGATTCCATTGGTCTGTGTGTCTCTCTTTATGCCAGTACCATGCTGTTTTCACTACTGTAGCTTTGTAGTATGTTTTGAAGTCAGGAAGTGTGATTCCTCCTATTTCGTTTTTCTTTTTCAATATGTCTTTGGCTATTCGGGGCCTCTTTTTATTCCAAATAAATTTCATAGTTAGTTTTTCTAGTTCCTTAAAGAAGGCTGTGTTGATTTTTATTGGGATTGCATTGAATGTGTAGATCAGTTTTGGTAGGATAGACATCTTAATAATATTCAGTCTTCCTATCCATGAACAGGGAATATTCTTCCATTTATTTAGGTCTTCTTTGATTTCCTTGAACAATCTTGTATAGTTCTCGATGTATAAGTTTTTTACCTCTTTAGTTAAATTTATTCCTAAGTATTTGATTTTTTTATTTACTATTGTGAATGGTATTTGTTTCTTGATTTCCTCCTGATCTTGCTCATTATTGGTGTATAGAAATGCTACTGATTTTTGCGCATTGATCTTATAACCTGCGACTTTGCTAAACTCATTTATGAGTTCTAGGAGCTTTGTTGTAGATCTCTCAGGGTTTTCTATATATAGGATCATGTCATCTGCAAATAATGAAATTTTGACTTCTTCCCTTCCAATTTGAATGCCTTTTATATCTGGTTCTTGTCTCAGTGCTCGAGCCAGTACTTCCAAGACAATGTTAAATAGGAGCGGAGACAATGGGCATCCTTGTCTTGTTCCTGATTTTAGAGGGAAGGATTTCAGGATTTTGCCATTGTAAACAATGTTGGCTTTCGGTTTTTCATATATACTCTTTATCATGTTCAAAAAGTTTCCTTGTATTCCGATCTTTTGGAGTGTTTTTATCAGGAAGGGGTGCTGTATTTTGTCAAATGCCTTTTCTGCATCTATAGATATAATCATGTGGTTTTTTTCTCTCAATCTGTTTATATGGTGTATTACATTGATTGATTTTCTTATGTTGAACCATCCTTGCATACCTGGAATAAATCCCACTTGGTCATGGTGTATAATTCGTTTAATGTGTTGTTGAATACGATTAGCAAGTATTTTGTTAAGTATTTTTGCATCTAGGTTCATTAGAGAAATTTGTCTGTAATTTTCCTTTCTTGTGGTGTCTTTGTTTGGCTTTGGTACTAGGGTAATATTGGCATCATAGAAGGAATTAGGCAGTGTTCCTTCTGTTTCGATTTTTTGGAATAGTTTCAACAGGATTGGTGTTAGTTCTTTCCGGAATGTTTTGTAGAATTCACCTGTGAAGCCGTCTGGCCCTGGGCTCTTCTTATTTGGGAGATTTTTAATGACTGATTCTATCTCTTTGCTTGTGATTGGTTTGTTAAGATCATCAATTTCTTCTTTCGTCAGTATGGGCTGCTTATGTATTTCTAGGAATTTGTCCATTTCCTCTAAATTGTCATTTTTGTTGGAATATAGTTTTTCAAAGTATCCTCTTATTATAGTCTTTATTTCTGTGGGGTCAGTGGTGATTTCACCTTTCTCATTTCTTATTTTGTGTATTTGCATCTTTTCTCTTTTTTTCTTTGTTAGTCTCGCTAAAGGTTTGTCAATTTTGTTGATCTTCTCAAAAAACCAGCTCTTGGTCTTGTTTATTTTTTCAAGTGCTTTCTTATTTTCTATTTCATTTAGTTCTGCTCTTATCTTTGTTATTTCCTTCCTTCTTCTTCCTGTTGGGTTACTTTGTTGTTGTTTTTCTAATTCCTTCAAATGTGCAGTTAATTCTTCAATTTCTGCTCTTTCTTCTTTTTTGATATATGAATTTATGGCTATAAATTTCCCTCTCAGTACCGCTTTTGCTGCATCCCATAAATTTTGGTATGTTGTGTTATCATTATCATTTGTTTCAAGGTAGTCATTGATTTCTTTTGAGATTTCCTCTTTGACCCACTGTTTTTCTAAGAGTGTGCTGTTTAATTTCCAAATTGTCGTGTGAAGTCTGGGTCTCTGTCCCTTGCAAATTTCCAGCTTGACTCCACTGTGGTCAGAGATATTGTTTTGTATGATTTCAATCTTTCTGAATTCATTAAGCCTTTCTTTGTGGCCTAGCATATGGTCAATCTTGGAGAATGTTCCATGTGCGTTTGAGAAAAATGTATATCCTGCTGTGTTTGGGTGTAATGATCTATATATGTCTATCAGATCCAGCTCTTCTAATATACTGTTCAAATGTTTTGTTTCTTTAGTGATTCTCTTTTGAGATGTTCTGTCCAGAGTTGATAGTGGTGTATTAAAATCCCCCACTATAATTGTAGATGCATCTATTCTTTCACTTAGTTTTTCCAGCGTTTGCCTCACATATTTAGAGGCGCCCTTGTTAGGAGCATAAATATTTATGATTGTTCGATCTTCTTGACAAATTGTCCCTTTCACTAAAATATAGTATCCTTCTTTGTCTCTCACAATTGTTTCGCATTTAAAGTCTATTTTGTCTGATATTAATATAGCTACTCCTGCCTTTTTTTGGTTGTTGTTTGCTTGTATGATTGTTTTCCAGCCATTCACTTTCAACCTCCATGAGTCTCTGGGTCTAAGATGTGTCTCTTGTAGGCAGCATATAGATGGGTCGTATTTCCTTATCCAGTGTCCCAGTCTGAATCTTTTGATAGGTGAGTTTAATCCGTTGACATTCAGTGTTATTACGTTTAGAGAGTTATTTACGGTAGCCATATTTTGGTTGGATTTGTGTTTGTTATATTTTGTTTGTATTATTTTATTTTCCCCTTCTATTTTTGTCTTTCTTGTTGCTTTTACACTCTCCTCCATCTCTGACTGTCCTGTTTTTTCCTTTCTTCCTGCAGAATTCCCTTAAGAATTTCTTGAAGGGGAGGTTTCTTGTTGATATACTCTTTCAGTTTCTGTTTATCTGTGAATATTTTGAACTCTCCATCATTTTTGAATGCTAGTTTAGCTGGATAGAGTATTCTTGGTTGGAAATTTTTTTCCTTTAGTACCTTGACTATATCATACCACTGCCTTCTTGCCTCCATCGTTTCAGATGAGAAATCAGCACTTAATCTTATGGAGTTTCCCTTGTATGTGATGGTTTTCTTTTCTCTTGCTGCTTTTAGAATTTTTTCTTTGTCTTGAGCATTGGATAATTTGACAAGTATATGTCTTGGGGTGGGCCTGTTGGGGTTTATGACCAGTGGAGTGCGCTGTGCTTCTTGGATATGTACATCTGTCTCTTTCAGTAGATTTGGGAAGTTTTCATTCATTATTTCCTGCAACACTCCTTCTGACCCCTTTCCCTTCTCTTCTCCTTCTGGAATGCCTATAATACGTATGTTTGAGTGTTTTGCGTTATCATTCAGGTCCCTAAGTCCTATCTGGATTTTTTCTACCTTTTTATTGACCACTTCTACTATCTGTTTGATTTCCAATGCACTGTCTTCCACATCACTAATTCTCTGCTCTGCCTCTTATAGTCTGCTGATATTTGCTGCAAGTGTATTTTTGATTTCTTGAATTGTGGTGTTCATTTCCATCATATCTGTTATTTTTTTGCGCATGTCTGCAATTTCCCCTCCGAGTGTTGTCTTCACACTGTTAACCTCTTTCATTACTTCATCAAATTTGTCGGTGATAAATGTTCTGAGATCTTTCATTGCTTGTGCGAAGTCCTGCCCCCCTTCCTGATTTTCAGTTTGTTGATTGGATTCAGCCATGTTTTCCTGATTACTGGTTTGGTTTGTAGATTTTTGTTGCTGTCTTGTCAACATTTTTTCTTGACGGGTTTAATCAGTTCCTTAGCTTCTTTGTCTAGTCTTGGAGATTAATTAGCTGTTGTTTTTGCGTAAGTGTTATATCTTCTCTTTGTCACTTTGTTCTTCTTATTCCAATTTCTTATTGCTAGTTAAGCTCACTTTAAAGGAAAGTATTAGTGCTGGGGAAAGTCAATTGTGTAAGGAAGGAAAAAATGTGAAGTAGTATTGGTGATATATGTTTACAAAGCAACAATATGAGTTCTGGGAGGATGGAGGTTAGATCATGTAAATTGTGTAGAGTTATAGTAGTAGGAAAGTACCTATAATGAGGTAGACGACTGAATATGGGAGGAATGTGGTACGTACTAAGAGGCTATTGTTTTCGTGAGAGAGGGAAAGAGAAAAGAAAGGTAATAGTTCCAGGGACGAATACCAGATGGAAAACTAAACAAAGGTATTAGAAATTAAGAGTTAGACACTTTGTGGATCAAAGAAAGGGAGATGGAATATAGGAGAGATAGCAGATGGTGGAGGATAACAAGTTGTAGGGGAAAGGGGATAGTGTAGATAGGCTAAATCTATTCACAGAGAAATGAGGCAGTGGAGGGTGGGGAAACCCAGCAAATGTGAGGTATTTCCTGTAGGACCTATTGTATTGTTAAGGTAAAATAGTATAAGAAGAATATTGGGGACAAGAAAGAGAGGATTGAAAAAAAAAAAAAAGAACAACAAGAACAACAACAACAACAAAAAATAAAAAAACTAAAAAAAACCAAAGAACAGAAACCCCGCCGCCAGGCTTGGCTGGGCTCAGCTGGGCTCCGGTCCCCCGCCCGCCGCCCGCCGCGGCTCGGCTGGGCTCGGCTGGGCTCGGCCGGGCTCGGCTTTCCCGCCCGCCGCCCGGCGCGGCGCAGCACGGCTCGGCTCTCCTGCTCGCGGCGCGGCGCGGCTGGGCTCAGCTGAGCTCAGCCGGGCTCCGCGCCCCGGCCCGCTGCGGCTCAGCCGGGCTCGGCCGGACTCGGCTACCCTGGCCGCCGCCCGCCGGGGCTCCGCGCGGTGCTAGCTGCCTCGGCTCCGCCTACCCAAGGAGGGAGTCCTCCACACGTAGCTGGGATCTCCGTGTATATTTCACAGATGGATCCTCTCTGTTACCTTCCCTCCAAATCGATGTCCAGACACCTCCGGACCAGGAAAAATCCCGAAACAGCCGGTCCCAAAGAGTCTCCGATGCCTCCCAGCCGATTCCCCCCAGGAGCTAGTAACCGGGAAGTTCACTCAGCCGCCATCTTGCATCCCCCTCCTGAAAAGTCCCAATTTATATCTTATAGACCAGTCCTTTCCGTTACCTTCCCACCAAATCGATGTCCAGACACTTCCTGCCCTGAAAAAATCCTGAAAAAGCCTGGTCCCGGAGAACCTCCAGTGGTGCCCAGCTGCCTCTTCCCAGGAGAGACGGCAGGCAAGCTCACTCAGCCACCATCTTGCCGGAAGTCCTCTGGATCTTCTAAATATTTTTAAACTCTCCAATGTGATTTTTCTTTTTAACCTATAATAGTTTCATCAAATTTGTGAAGTTTTCAGCCATTATTTCTTCAAAGATCTATTTCTGCTCCTGGATGTTAGACTGGCTGATATTATCCCACATGTTCCCAAGGCTCTGTTCATTTTTCTTTAATTTTCTTTCTCCCTGTTCTACAAATTGAGTCATTTCTACAGATCTGTCCTCAAATTCACTGACTCTTCTGCCATTTCCTATCTTCTGTAGAGCCTAGTCAATGAATTTTTCATTTCCGCTATTATAACTTTTAGTTCTAGAATTTCCACTGGTTCCTTCTTGTAGTTTCCATTTCTCTGCCAAGATACCTTATAGACAATCATAATATTACTTTCTCCTTTAGTTCTTTGAAACTATCTTCCTTTACAAGTCTGTAACTGCTCTAAAAGCGTTACATCTAGTATCAGGGCCATCTTGAGTTCATTTTTCTCAACCAGGAATCACATTTTTCTAGTCCTTTGTATTGTTTAGTGATTTTTAATTTAATTCTAAATACTGAATAATCTGCTGTAAAGAATCTGCCTTCTGCTTTCCTCCCCTGGGGAGAGGTGGCTCTTACTCTGGTGGGAGAGTCACTTGCAGGCTGGCCACTGTAACGTGTGAATCGAGACCGCCCGAGGGCCTCCCCAGCCTGGGAGGATTCAGCCAGTGAACCGAACCCTTGCACCTTTGTGGGGTGGTTCTGGAGTAGCTCTTACTCTTGGGCTTGGTTCTTCCTTCAGATTGTGGCCTTTCTGTTGTCCCCTCTTGCCCCAGTTCCCTCTTCCCTAGTTATCCACAGAATCAAGCTGCTTCATCCGCCTGCAGGTTGACTCCTGCCTTGTCAGCTCAGAGGGACCGCTGTGCTCGGCTCAGCCCCCGCGTCCGTGCTGTGGGTGCAGTGTTGTCCCCCAGCAGGCTGCAAGCACATCGCAGGCCTTGCCACGGAGCGTCCTTCTTTCACGGCCTACACTCTTGGGCTGCCTGTTGCCTAGCAGGAAATTGTTGCTTTGTTTATTTTGATGTGGCTTATCGCTGTTCATGGGGAAGGAGTAACCCTGAACACCGAATCCCTCATGATCACATCTAGGAGTTGCTCCAACACATGAGATTTTTAGAACTGAAATTATTAGCTTTCTTATTATTATGATCAAGGTACAATGTATAAAAAATAAGAAGCAAAACTCATAAATGCCCAGTTTGATGAGATTTGACAATTGTACACGTAACATTTCTGCAACTCCTGGAATTTCTCTCATGCCAGTTGACGTTTACTCCCCCCTTCACACTCAGAAGCAACTGCTGTTCTGCTTTCTATCACCACATACTAGTCGTGTCTTTTCTGGAACTTCATGTAACTAGTCTCATAATAGTGTGTACTCTTTAGAGTCTGACATTTTTTGCTTAACGTATGTTTTAGTTTGCTAAGCTGCTCGAAGCCAATACCATGAAATGTGTTGGTTTTAACAATGGGAATTTATCAGCTTACAAGCTTACCATTTTGAGGCTGAGAAAAATGTCCAAATCAAGCCATCATCAAGACGATGCTTTCCTCCTGAAGACCAGCTGCCGGCGATCCTGGAGTCCTCAGCCTCATGGCACGGCCCCTGTGGCGTCTGCTGTGCTCTCCCTTCTCTTCTGGGTTCCATTGCTTTCAGCTTCTTGCTTCTGTGGCTTTCTCTCTCTGTCTCTCCTTATTCATCCCATTTAAAAAGGAGTCCAGTAAGAAGATTAAGGCCCACCCTGGACCATACCTTAACTGAACCCCACGGAAATGGATTCACTTTAAGAATCTGATTTTCTGGGGTACTTACACTTTCAAACCACTGCAACATGTTTTTGAGATTCATTCATGTTGTTTAACATGTCAATAGTTGTTTCTTTTTTATGGTTGAGTACTATTCTATTGTGTGAATATATCCCACTGTGTTTATCCATTCTTCAATTAATGGATGTAACAAAATAATATGGTAGGTCATGGAAAAATAATAGGAGACCAAGAGGTTAGGATATGTTTGACTAACACAAAGAGGATAGAAAAGAGATGGGGAAGATGTGGTTTTCCCAAGTCACACACATGTAGAGAAAGCAGAGGGCAGGTGAGGCTGAGTGATGAGGACACAGTGGGCAGGTGAGGTGTGAGATGACATCAAGGTGAGTTTGGAGGTGATGGAATTATTGAGCTCAGCGATATCGGAGATGAGTGGACCAGGCCCCAGAATTCTGCAGTACCCTTGGGGCCCTGCCCAGTGCCTGTCTGCCTTGGTGTCCAGTACCTGAGCTTGAGCACGTGTAAGCGAGGAGGGGCAGAGAGAACATGGAAAGCAGTTTGGTCCCACTTGTCCAATAAACACCATCCCAAAGGGCACAAGACATTGAAAGTCCTGTCACTTCAGCTTGGGGCCGTGCAGGAGCCAAAAACTTGATTCCAGTAGCAGACACCTCCCTTAGGACAGAAGTGACGCCTCTCCCCTGGCCGGGAGGAGATGGTCTGCAGACACCCAGAGGGCTGCTGCCCTGGTTTAAATGAGCCCGGGTGCTCAGGTGAGGGAGATGAAGAGCTCCTCACCCAGGCTGGACATGGAGTCACGCTCGTGCTTCCCGGGGGGTCTGGGGGGCTCCCCATGCTCCCCCTACAGCAAGGGACCCTCCCCGCACTGTCACCATTCACAGAAGGCCCCGCTTCGCACCCAGAGTCTTCAGGACAGGGGTGCAGCCACACCTGGGGACAGCTTTTCAGTTCAGCGTGAGACCCGTCACCCCCATATCCAAGGAGCTCCTGAGCCTCTGGCCCTGCACCAGCCTGATGCTGCAGGCGGAGAGAAAGGCCCCCGGCGCCCGCCTGCTGGCCCTGCCCCAGAGCGAGCGCAGGCCCGCAACCCCGGAGCCCCTGCACGTCCCCTCCATGGCTGTCTACACAAAACCGCACTTCGCTGTGTCCCGGGAGCAGGCTGGGGTCGGGGCTGCCCTGACCTTGCCGTGCCTCGGACCTGCGTCCACAAAGCAGCCTCGCTTCCTGGCTAAGACCAGCCTCCACTGTCCTGCATGTGCAGGTTTGAATCTGACCTTCGGCAAGCCACGGTCCCCTCTGAGCCTCACCCCCCCGGTGACCTCAAATGAGGAACGGGGTGTGCAGCGGAAGCGGCGTGGCTGGAGGCGCTTCCCGCGGGAGGGTGCGCTGGGCTGGGAATTCCCCTGCACCTGTCGCAGGGCCGCTCCCGTCCTGCCCAGCACCGTGGCTCCTGCCCTGTGATCTCAGACACGCACTCTGCGTTCTCCGAGCCCCAGTCACAAAACCAGGAGGCCCTGCAGCCTCACTCACACAAATGCATCCCGATGTCACCGCCGTCACTTACAAACCCCCGTCACTTACAAACCCCCGTCCAGGTGCTGGGAATGGGGCAAAGCGGGGCTCACCTGGGCCCACCCCTGGGCATTGCTCCCCTCTGCTGGGGGCTGCACAGGAGGCACAGACGTGGGGCAGAGTTGGGAAGGGCCAAGAGGATTTGGGATAACCAGGAGCGTGTGAGCCACCTCCCTGCTGGGAAACCGTGGGGTCAGAACATAGCCGTCAGCGCAGAAACAGATGGACGATCAAGGAGAAAGGACCCAGGACCCACGCCGCAGGGAAGAGGTCCAGAACAGGAGCCGGCAGCTTGAGTCTTAAATTTACGTTTGGATGATTGACCAGGCATTTGGAGACAAACATGAAGTTAAATGGATCCCTCATAAAGTATTCGAAAAGAAATTCCAGGGGATTTTTTTTTAAAACTAAATGTATTTAAAAGAAAACATAGGAGGATATCCTTAAAATTTTGGAATTCAGGAAATCCTCTCTAAAGAAGACATGAAACCTATGGATGTAAAGGGAAACATTGAGATATTTGAAGCAGAAGAAGTGTGTTCGTACGTGATAAAAGGCTCCATCCGCAAGTTCTAGCAACAACCTGGACAAATATTTGCTGGGTGCTTAATTAGAAAGGATTAATGCCCCTAACAGCGACGAGGTGATGGGAAGGTAAGTGCACGGGACCTGCCAGTTCAGGGCAGAAGAGACCCGCACTCCCGTCGGGCCACGGAAGATGTTCAACCCCCCGGCATCAGGGAAACAGATGACAGCGCTGACGAGGCCACGTAAGGACTGGCACCCTCGACGCCGTGGACACGGCCAAGCAGGTGCCCTGGCAGACCCTTGTGAGAACGTCAGCTAGCGCGGCGTCTCGAGAGCTGACTCAACAGACCCCACCCGTGGGGGACGCCCGGTGCCTTGGGCATCAGCTCCATGTCCAGTTATGCCTCTCCAGGAAGTGCCGGCGGACGTGCCCCGCGGATGTGAGAGGATGGCTGCACGGGTGCTTTTAATGCAAATCAAGCCCCCGGTGTCCAGCAGGCGGTAATGTGACCCCCAGCCCCACGCCGGCTTGGGCCGGAGCAGGACAAAGGAGGGGCAGGCTCTTCCTGCTGACACGGACCGGCTCCGAGCAAACCCCTGGGCGTGCAAACATGTGGGGTCGGCCTGGGGCGCCCAGGGCAGCTGTAGGACGGGGTGCGCGGGGAGCTTGACCTTCCACGCAACTTGACTGTTCTGCAGCCAGCAGAGGGGCATGTGCTTCTTGTCTAACAGAAACCCAGGAGGAAAGGCAACCCCATGGGAGAGTGAGGGGCCCACGGTTCCAGGCCTGGGGCGCAGTGGGGCTCCACCGCGCCGGCCTTCACCGCGCCGGCCTCCACGGCGCCGGCCTCCACCGGCCTCGTCCCCTTCCCCACTCGCCTTGCTAGGGGCTGTCTTCCAGCAAGCTGCCTGAGCCAGCTTGGCCGCCTGGCCCCTCTCTTTACGGGGCCCCGGGCTGGTCCCCAGGAGGCGCTGGCCATGGACGGAGCACATCCCAGGTTCTCCGGCCAGCCTCTGAGCTGGAAGGCGCTCAGAGCGGCCAAATTTCCTACAGACACACGGGCCTTTCGTGGCTGATCTCTGGATTCCTCCTCAAGGGTGGCCGTAAATGACGATCCCAGCCTGGGGCCTTCTGGGACTGGAAGTCCAACAAGGTGCTGGCAGGGCCCGTGCCCTTGCAGGCTGGCTTCTGGTGGCCCCAGGCACGCCTGGCCTGGCCTCCGGGGGCCGTCACTGCCTCCTCCGAGTTGGAGCTCTCTCGGCCTCTTGCACCGGGGTCTGTGGGACTGGCTCTAGGGCCTACCAGGTGACCCCAGTCCTTAACTGCCTCTATCCCCAAAGGTCCTTCTTGCCGTGTAAGGGAGCTTCATGGGTTCTGGGGATTTGCTGTGAGTTTCTTTTTGGGGGGAGGCACAGTGTCCCAGCCTCCTGTCCCCGTCCGCCGGCGGGACCACCGCCCACTGCTCTTCGTGCTCCCCGCTCGCCTGGTGCGGCACCCGGCGTGCACTGGGGGCTCTGGCTTACGCACGGACTCAGCTTGACTGGGAAGACCGCCAGCTTCCTCGCCCCGACATTAGGCTCCTGAAAAGCAGGGTTCTGCCCCCAAATGGCGCAGTGGCAAGCTTAGAGACAGGGCATTCGCCCAGGAAGCCAACTGAAGAGGAAAATGGGAAACACTCAGGCCCGCCGGCACCCTCCCCATAGCGCTGGCAGTTCCCACCACGGGGTCTGCCCGGGGTCCCCCGCGACCACGCCCACTGTGACCTCCAGAGGCGGCAGTGTGTCCGGGGGTCCTCGGCCTCTCCGCCACCTGCCGTCCTTGTCCAAGGCAGCGGGAACTGAGCGGGGACCTCAGGTCCCATGGCTTCTCTGCCACCTGCCATCCTTGTCCAAGGCAGCTGAGCAGGGACCTCAGGTCCCGTGGGACCCCTGTCTTGTCCCCAGCACAGTGCCTGCTCTAGGAAGTGCAGACCAGAGGCTCTGGGGCCGTCCCCACAGCCTGGGCGCTGGGGGAAGACGCCGCCTTCCAGCAGAGCAGCAGACCTCAGCCCCTGGCGGGGAGGAAGCTGCGCTCCTGCAACGCCACTTCCCAGGAGGGGTGGGGTCACGGCCACAGCTCAGCGTGGCATGCGGAGCCCCCTGTGTCCTCCCACGGCAGAACCCAGCGCCTGAAAACCAGAGGCCCCTGCAGGCCGATGGAGATGCGTCAACAGGCTACAGGCAGAGGCTGCAGAGCCCTTGACCTGCGTGGCCTCACAGGACCCCGCCTGGGGTGGACGGTGGCCCTGCTCTGTCCATTCCACAGATGGGAAGACAAAGGTAGACTCGAAGTGGCCAAAGGCCAGCCTGTGGCTCAGCCAGGAGAGGCCCCCCCAGGTCTCCCAACACCAGGGGACCCGTCCACCCTCAGGCTGGGTGTCGGCCTGCTGGCGGGGGGCAGGCTGTGGGCACGCAGGGGCGACAGGCACTCGGGGGGCTGGTGGCTGTTGTGCACCTGCGGGTAAACGAGGGCAGCGGCCCCGGGGAGGCTGCGTGGCGTGCCCACCGTCACGCCATTGGCTGGGGGCAGAGCCGGGACTGGAGCGCAGGGCGTTGGCCATGCTCGCTGCTGGCCACTTGACCAGGGGGCAGTCGCCTGAGGCAGGTGACAGGCCTGGGTGCAGAGGGGTGCAGAGGGCCAGGGACGGGAGGCCTCCGGGACGGTGCTCTGTGGCTGTGCACCCGCGACAGGGGACGTGGGGTGGCGGGCTGCTCCGGCGTCCTCCGTGCGGCCGTTGGCGGCCTCCTGAGCTTGTTCCTCTGCCCACGCCAGGAGCTGCAGGCTCCACGGGCCGTCCATCTCAAGATCCTCCAAACAACGCCACGAGACTCGTGTCTCCACCCGTGACAAGTTCAGGGACCTCAGGAGCGTGACTCAAGCCTCGACGGTGGCATTTGGCTTCTGAGGTTAGCAACCCACGGATGGTGTAGCCGGTGGACCGGCGGACGGCCCCTCGTGAGGTTGGAGCTCAACAGCAGCCAGGACAGGCTTGGGGTGGTGGAGCGCCCGTGCCCAAGAGGGCGCCCGCGGGCTGCGGGCCTTGCCCCCGCCATGGCACCCTCCCGGGAGGGCGGCAGAGAGGGGAGCAGGCCTCAGCAGCTTTCCCGCCCTGGTCTCCCGAGCTGCAAGGCCTCCCTCCTGCTGCGCGGCTTAGCTGGTCAAGTCCAGCCCAGCTCGGAGCGCCTGAGCCACCACCTTTGAAGGAGAGCACCAGAGGACTTCTAGAAATTTAGAACCACCCAAGCGCCTGCGCCAGGACGTGGCCCGACTCCCTGGGGGGGCTCTCTCCTCTGCCAGGCCCCACTTCCTCCAAGCTGCCGCCCTCCACCCCTGCCACCTGCTCCTTCGGGGGTGGTGGGCTCCAAAGCCGTCCCCTGGCAGGTGGGGGCTTAAGAAAACAGCCAGGAGTGCGTGTGTGTGTGTGTGTGAGACTCCACGATGAGCCACCAAAATTTTCAGCTCAATCTCACGTCGGGTACTGCTGGGCCCAGGGCTCCGGTGCGGCCTGGGGCTCCGCGTCTCCCCACCTCAGTCTGCACCGTCCCCCTGCTGGCTCCAGCCCAGCCTCACCAGGAGACCCGGCTCCTCCAGGCTGCCTCCCTGGAGGCAGAACGGCCGCAGCCCTGACCCCTCCAGGCCAGCCCGGCGGGGACGAGCCAGGCGCACCCCAGGGCCCAGCGAAGGGCTGCCTCACGCCGCTGGCGCACTGGGCTCCTCGCCCACCCCAGCCCCTCCTGTCGCCTGTGGGGCCCGAGCTGCCACTGCCAGGCCTGCATCGTCTCTGAGCCCTGAGGGTCCCATACCTGGAGGACAGGAGGAGGGGGGCCTGGAATCTGCCACGGTCGGGGGCAGAAGGGGACAGAGGCCGGACAGGCCCCACAAGTCAGCGCTCAAAGCTCTACCTGGGGCTGGCGCCTCCCAGCAGGCGGCCACGCACCCCCCAGGCCCTCCTGCTTCAGCTGGGGTCAGTCTCCCCCGCGGGCCCGCAGCCCGGCTCAGGCCTCGGAAGGGCTCGTCCAGTCCTAACAAGTGTCCCACAAACCCCGACTTTTGTCCTCCAGAACCAAACGGGGTTCAGCAGAAGCCCCGCCGATGTGTCTGGGGCTCTGGAAAGGCGCCCTGGTGCGGGCGGGGAGGCCGGCATGTCAGGGTGAGCCCGGCAGGCTCCGGCGGGGGCACCTGCCCTGGGCTCCGAGAGCGAGGGCGCACTCCAGGAGGCCGAGGCCGCAGGCAGACGCCGCCAGCACCGTCCCTCATTCGGCTCTTGTCCTTCTGCCCATTAGAGCCCCCCAGCTGGGGCAAGCCAGCAGCCCCGAGCCCAGCTCCCCACGATCCGGGGATAAGGCGGCGAGCTCAGGGCTGTCAAGCTGACATCTTCCATTAATGTGGCCATGCATTTTTAATACGTTCCATTCTTCTTTAATTTCAGATTGTGCTGGGTCTGGTGGCTCCCGTTCATGACCGGGTCGTGCATCGTTAAGCAGCTGGAATGGCCTTCTGCAGAGCACGGCGACGTCGCTCCCTGGGGGCCTGCTCCCGGGAATCAAGGCCTCCCGCTCCATTCAAGGAGCCCCCTGCAGACCCCGGGGGCAGGTGCTGGATCCACCCCAGCCCTGGGCCTCTGGCTCCCCGCTCTGTCATCACACTCCAGGGCCTGTGCCCCCTCGGCAGGCTGCCCCTCCACGGCCAGCCCTCCGCTTGTGCCGTGGCCCTCGCCGGCTCTCACCCAGGTCTCCTCATTCACGCAACGAGGGGCCTTTGTGTCGTGGGCACGTCTGAACTCCTCTCCAGATCGGAAGGTCATTATCGAGTGCCCCCTGGGGCCCAGCCCACCTGGGCCCAGAGAGGAGTCTGGACCACACATACCAAATGCTGTCGGGGCTGAGGCGGGTGACGGTCACGCCGGAAGCCGGAGAGGAGACGCTCTGTGTGGTTCCCGCCGATCCAAACCGCGGACGGCGCCCGCTGACGATGGGGTCTTCTTTCTAGCGTTTCCCTCGACCCGAAGAGGGGATAAATGAATGAATGAGCACAAGGAAAGGCAGCGGGGAGGAAGGAGAGGCGGCCGCCATACAGAGCCCCCTCTGGAGGCTCTGGGCAGATACGGGGAGGGGCACCTGTCCCTCCCCGGATGGCACAGTCACATCCCCATGAGGCCGGAAGCAAGCCTGCTGGCCCTGCTGCCCGGTGATTCTTCCTGCTACTCAAAGAGCGGCGGCAGACGGTCCGTGCCAGCCTCACCAGGGAGCTTGCAGGATGGCAGGCTGCAGGTGCGCTGCTGCCTGGTAGGTTTTGAGACGCTGTGCTGTGAGACGCCAGGATCAAAACCCCCAGGGCCCCTGCCCTCAGCGGGAGCCGAGGAGCCCAGCCAGCACCACCGTCCCTCTGCCGCCCCCTTCCCACTCACACAGACCTGCTTTCTCACCTGCCCTCCCCCCCCACGGCTTTACGACGCCCCTGAAACCACCCCCTGGACACACCACTCCCTGGACTGCCGCTCCCGTGGCCGCATTTTCATTCCTGCAGCACGTGGGATGGTTCTCAGAGCGGGGGTGAGTGGGCTTGGCCTCCCCAGCGCCCCGAGCACACCTGGCCCATACCAGGTGTCCAGCAAATAGTCACTGAGTGAACCCGTGGGTGAGTGGGTGTCTCCATCTAAAGGAGCCTCTGCTCTCATGGGGAAGAGTGGCCCCTGCCCTGGGAGGTTGTCCTAAGGAGAGGGCACAGTCCAGGCTTTCTGCGGCCAAGAGTCTAGTTCGGCTAAACAACTTTATGCATTAAAGGGACTCGAGCACATTGGGACCCACGCGGACAAAAGCGAATGAACGCGGCGCAGCCAAGGTTGAAATTAGGGGGAAAATGCATTAATCTGGTGGTTGAAATTAAATCGCGGCCACATCTCTTTTCAAATCAAGTCTGTCTTTCCTATTGTTCTCCGTCACACTGGTGGCGGCACTGGCAGGACCCTGCCTCCCCCTCCCCATGAACGGGGATGCAGCTGAAAAATAAAAAGGCACTGCTGGAGACCTCAGGGTGTGCGGACAGGGCAGGGAAGAGATGCTGCAGAACTGGCTGCCTGCCCCCCAACCCAGGGACTTCCACATGTCCCTTTCGGGATTCAGAAAACTCACAAGGACCAGTCAGCACCTGGGTGCTTGCAGGGGATGCAAACAGCCCTTTCTGGCCCTGAAATCCTCCAGAAAAAGCTCCCTTAACTGATGGCTGGGTGTGGAGGACTCCTGACGCCCCCATCCTGCTCCTGTGGGGCCCGGGGGCTGCTCTTTGGGGAGCCCGTGGTAGCCCACGCCTGCTCTGCTCCTTTGCATCGCTGTGCTCTGCCTGTTTCCAAATCTGTTTGCGTTATAGAATGAGACCCTCTCCAAGGTGCGCTCCTCTGCACCTGCTCAGATACCAGCACGTGAAATACAGATGTTCAGGTACATCCTGGTTTCGGGACTTACTGGGGTCCTTTCTGGGGAGGCTTGAAAGGTGTCGCTGTCGAGCTCTTCAGTCCTGGAGTCCAAGACCACTTTAATCTCATCCCTGCCGTGTACCATGGGGGACCGGCTTCGCCTTCCCAGGCTGAGTTTGTCATTCTTAAAAGAGGACAAATGACCACACCCACCCCACAGGGTCCTTGTGAGAGCTGAAGGAGATGAGCGCTTCGTGCAGTGCCTGGGAAGGGCTCGCTCTTGAACCAATTGCTGATGGTGGACCCGAGGTTCCAGGGCTGCTCGAGCAGGGGCGAGCTGTTGCCACGACGGCTGCTACTGGCACGTTTATCAAGACTACTATTTTCCTAGTGCTGCTGGGGGTGGGGGTGCTCCCTAGAGAGAAGAAGGTGGGGGTCTTTATGGTCTCGTCTCCTGAGCCTAACCACACATCAGTACCTGAAAATGATGGAGGAAACCTGATCTACCTGGGGCCCAAAGCATGAAGGAAGAAGAATCGAGAATCAATATGGCAGTCTGGACTAACGCAGGGAAATCCCCCCACCCATGTCAAGCACATGGAAGGCTGATTAAAATGGAAGCCCATCCCCTACTTACAAATACGTGGTAAAGCTGAGAATCAAGGGAAAAACCCTCAAGTGTCTGAAACAATAAGGGAGCTGAGACCAAAAGTGGTGCTGATGGTGGTAAGGTCCCATGGTGGGGGTGGGGGGGCAGGATAGAGGCATTAATGGCCTGGGGTTTTGGAGGATAATTTAGGACCCATGGACATATATGTGTGAGGAGGGGGAGCTGAGCTTCCTGCAAAAGTAGAAGCTGCTTAAATTGTGATCTAGGAAAAATATCCAGAAAACTGGAAGGAAATTTTCTCAATACCCAGGAAGGTGATTAGAAAAACATAGTCTCCTGAGAGAATTAAGAATTATCAACCTATTGAGGTATGAAGCTTAAAGTAATGCTATTCATGAAACCCTAAAATCCAAGGACAAAAATCCATGATCTTAGCCTAAAATGTAGCTCTAGATGGGTGAGACTCATAGGGCCCTGGAAGAGGCAAATGTGGACAGCTTGAAGAGATGTTCCACAGCCCAAGAGGCTGCCATGGGAAATACTCCCCACTGAAGACTGGCTTACCATCAAAAAATCACACAGGAAAGAGGGAGAGTCAAATGACATAGCAAAAAAGATACTTTGGACCTAAAGATCTTTAAGACTAGAACCATTAAAATGATTTAAATTAATATACTTAAAGTAGTCAAGGAGATAAAAGACACAGAATCCATAAGGCAAGAACAGAGAAAGATGTTAAAAGAACAGGCAGGTTTGAAATAAAAATAAAGACGCAAGTAGAAACTCTAGAAATCAAACTAAGTGGCATCAAAAGAAAAACTCACTGAATGTGCTGTTCAGTAGATGATGCATACCTGAAGAGCAAACTACTGAACTGAGAGTTGAGTCTAGAGAAAAGAAGCCTAAAAATAGATGCATAAGGTAAAAAAAGAGCCTGAGGCTTGGGAGATGGATTAAGAAGTTCCAGCATGGCCTAATATAAAATTTAGTGAGAAATAATAGATTGGATGGAAAAGAGGCATTATTCATAGAGCTCATGACTAAGAAAATTCTAGAACCCAAGAAAGATATGACTCTCCAGTAGAAAGAAGTGCAATTTCTCCCATGTGAGATAAGTGTAAACAAACCAATGAGCCAGATTTTAATGTATTTTCAGAACATTAACAGGAAAATCACAAAAGCTATGAGGGATTGAAGAAACATTTTTGATCAGTCACAAGGGATGTTAAGATACAATGTAGTAATACATTCAAATTGTCAAGGAAAAACAATAATAATCTTGAATTTTATACCCAGTTAGACTGTCATTCAAGTAAGACAAAATAAAGATTTTTTCAGTTTACAAGCACTGAGACAGTTTACTGATTCTCAGCCCTCACTGAAAGAATGTAATTCAGCAGGGAGAAAGTGAACCTAAAGAGAAAGAGTAAAATTCAGGAAAAATTGCACTTGTTGATAAAATATTTTTGTAAATCTAAGTCACTATTAACTACAAAAGAAGTTCACTAACTTTCTATGCTTAGAAAGTTAAAATAAAATCCAACACAATTACTAAGGATGGGACACTGTGTTCAGTGGCTGGGTAAGCATGGAAAGGTAATAGTGGTCAGCAGAAAATGGAAATTCTGAAAGACTGCTTTTTTAAAAAAATCATGAAGGCCTTTCTGTGTGTTATAACTTAAATTTTAGTGGTTTTAACTTTTAGTGGTTACTTTAAGTATATCACAGAAATATAATTCATTACCTCCAATCCTGCTGAGCTGTAAAAGGAAATATATCAATCCAGCAGAACACAGGAAAACTTTATCAATCCAACAGAAAACACAAAAAAGGAATCACATAAATACCAAGGTTACTAAAATCAAAATGAGAAGGTAAAAATAAGTCCAATAAGAGTAAACACAATACATTGAAATGTTTAAAAAGACAGAAATTATAAAATGGGAATCACCAAGCATAATAAAACTCTTGTAGCAACATTAATAAAAGGTGATACTGAATTTAAGAACAGTGGTGGGTGAACTGGAGAAGCATTTCCACTTCTGCGAGGAATGCAGTGTGAGTGACCTTGATCACAGCTGCTAGTCAGCATTTCAACTGGAGGCAGGATTTTGTGTCATAAGAAAGTTGGAAAAAGATAGACAATTGGAAAAGCTAAAATTCTGATTATCTGCAGAGTCTATGATTGCCTACCTAGAAAATCCAGGAAAATCTATGACAAACCATCAGCACTTAGAAGAGAATTCAGCAAAGGTCCTGGACAGGAGGTTTTATGTGCGAAAATAAGGTGGTTGAATACAGACCTAACTTTTAAAAAATCAATAGCATTCCCATGAACCACTACGTAGCAAATAAGAAATGCTATAGAGAAAAAATTCCTATTCACAATGGAACAAAAACTATGAATTACCTAGGAATAAATGTAACGAAAGAGACACAATACTTTTTACAGAGAAAAAACAAAATTACAAAATCTGTTAAAGGACATAAAAGACCTGAATAAATGGAGGGAAGTTCGTGGATGGACAGATTCAATATCAGGTGGATGGCGATTCTTCCCAAGTTAACTGATAAATCCACCAGCATTTGAATCAGAAATCCTAACTGTGTTGTTAGTGTGAAAGTTGACAAACGAATTTTCAAATTTATATAGGGATGTAAATGTCCAAGTGTAGATTGAATCATTTTAAAGAAAATAATTATCAGGAGGGAGAACTTGCATACTTGAAGTCAGGGCATATTTTGAAACCACAGTAAATAAAACTGGGCCATATTGGCAGAGTGGATTACAAATGGGCCAATGGAACAAAAACAGAACACAGAATATTCCTGACGCAAAATGATATATACAAATACATGGGGATTTGGTGAATTATGAGGTGGCATTCAGTCCAGTGAGGAAAGGATGGATGATTTAATATGGGAACTTTCCATCAGAAGATAACTTAATTATTTTCCCTTCCTCACCCTGTTCAATAAAATGAATTCCACATGATTAAAAACCTAAATGAGGAATTTTTTTAACAAGCCTTTTAAACTTCCCCAAAGAATTATGGGATATTTTTTGTTACAACCTAAGGATAAGAAATAATTTCTTAGGTAAGACACAAAGAAAACAAACCTAAAGGAAAAGACTGATAAATCTAACTACAGCAAATTAAAAACTTTGATACAAAAAACATATATACCATAAACACAATGCAAAGAAATGCGGCAGCAGGAGAGGAAACATTGACGACACATATAACAAAGCACTAATGTCCAGGGAGTGTATATAATTTCTAACAATCATGTTGAAAAAGTAAATAATATGAAAGAAGTATGGATAAAGGACATGAAAGGTCAATTCACAAAAGAGGGTTCTCAAATATCCAACAGCTGGGAAAGATGCTATTGCTCACTAGCAATCAGGGAAATGCAAATGAAACCATAGATGACACTTCACACCCATCGCTAAAGCAACTTGCCTGGCAGCACCAAGGGCCACGGAGGATGGTGGGAAGCGGCCGCCTCCCTGACCGCAGGGCGCCGTCAATGGTTCAGCACCTTGGACAGCAGCTTGGCAGATCCGCGAAAGTGAAAATGTGGGAGGGCGGTCCTGGAGGGTCCAGCTCTACTCAGACTCAACAAGCCTTTCTCATTAAAATTCTATAATGCCCAGAACTCTTTCGAAACAAAAAACATGGGTAATATAACCTCAGCAGCACATACATTATTTCAAGAAATCTGTAGAGTGCCCTGCTATATATTACATAAATGTGAAGTAACAGGGGAGTAATTTATAGTGAAACAATATGCAATTCAGTCATAAATGATGAGGCACAGCTAAACAGGAGATATGCTGAAGGTGTCAAATGCCTTTATATTCATAAGTTTTGTATTTAAAATATCGAGCTGAATATTGTCTACCCTTTCCTTTATGGATAGTATTTTGGAATAAGGTCCAATAAAAATACTTGTATTCTGCATGTGTATAATCACTGTGAATTGATAATTTAAGAGAAGCTTAAGAGTTGTGCTGTCCTGGTGCCTAGAAGAGAGGAATGCACCCACAAAATTCCGTGGGGTGACATTTAGATGGGCAGAATCCCACATGGTGGTACTACCCATAGAGCATCCCCATTGGGGAAATGATTGTCTGAAATAAGGAACAACTCTTGGTAAAGTTCTGAACAAAACACAGTCCAATCTAACCTCTCTTTACGAGGTAGGTGCATTTCTGGAACATTCAGTGTATTTGCTCATATTATATAAATCCCTGAAAACTACTTGTATTTTTATGTTAGATTGGGTAAAAAGAGTCACCAACATGAATGCTACAATGGAACATTGAAAGCTACAGGGGATGGAGAGTCACATTGTAAGATGGCTAGTGCCACTTGCCTTTGGCCATTAAATGCCAGTACTCTGCCCCCAATCATTGTGTAGCAGAAAATATTCCCACAGAAGGTCATGGTTGCAGCACCAATGCCCCACTAAAAGTCAGCACCTGGGAGAACTCCTTGGGTGCTACACAAGGAGTTGGGCATGAGGCTGCTTAGAGTATGTTTGAAAAGATGACCATTTGGAAAATGGCCACAGTGATGGAATTACCAAACAGTGACTAAAATAAGAAAACTTAGCAGGCATAGCCAGCTTTTCTTCTGAGGAAAACTAAAACTGGATGAAATATTTTTAAAATAGCTCTCTTAAAAGCATTGAATGATGGAGCAGAATAGAGTCCAGAAATTGGCACACACAAAGTCAAATGGGTTCTGCAAAGATGCAAAAGCAAATTGCCTTTGCATTTGAGAAAGGACCCTTTTCAACAAAATGCTTTGAAATAATTGGACGTGCAGAAGCAAATAATGAATCTTGACTCACATGTTACATAATGCAGAAAAATTAACTCAAAATGGATCACAGACATAAAAGTAAAATGTTAAAGTATAAAACTTCTAGAAGAAGACATAGGGTAAAATCTCCATGACATGAACTAGGCCAAGAAAGAGCAAAATGGGCTGGTGAAAACCAGCCCAAGACCTGTTTCTGTGCTGCTCCTAGCTAGGCGTGGTGTTACATTTTGAAAGGATTGTAAAAAATCAAAATAAAAGCCAAGTATAGGTGAAGGCAACCAAGATTTTACATGACCTGCTTTATAGAAACAGTTCACCAACTCCTGAGTTTGGCAGTGTTGTTTGACACCAAATGCACAATATATGAAGAAAAACATTGATAAGGTGGACTTTATCAAAGTTAAAACTCTTCATCTGTGAAATACCATTAAGGCAATGAAAGACAAACTACAGACTGCGAGAAAGTATTTGCAAATCACATATTTCTGACAAAGAACTTGCGTATCGAATATGTGAAGAATTCTCAACACTTAATAAGAAAACAAACAAAAAAAACCAAACAAACCAGTAAAAATGGGCAAGAGTTTTGAATAGACACTTCACCTAAGAAGATAAATAGGTGGCAAAAAAGTGTGTGAAAATATACTCTACATCATTAACTAATAGGGATGGCAAATTAAGCCACAGTGAGATACCAAAACAAACCTATTAGGATGGATTTGTGTGTACACCTAACAATATCAGGTGCTGGCAAATGTGCAGAGCCACTGAGACTTTCACACATCACTGGAGGCAAGCAAAATGGTCAAACAGTAACTTGGGGGAATCTGTTTGGCATTTTCTTAAGAAATCAAAAATGCATTTACCATATGACCCAGCAATCCCATTCCTGGGTATTTTTCCAAGACAAATGAAAATGTATGTCCATAACTAAAATTGTATATGAATGTTAATTGCAACTTTATCATAATCGACAGAATCTGGAAACAACCCATAAATCCTCCAACCAGTGAGTGAATAAACAAACAGTGGCACAAAACATGCTGGCTTGCAAATGCATAATGTCGAGGAGAGACCTCCGGACCCAAGTTCTGTGCCCTCTCTGTTTCCATTTCTATGACATTCTAGAAAAGGCAAAACTGTAGGGTTGGAGAAAACATCAGCAGTTGTCGGAGGCTGGGGATTGAGGGAGGAGTTGATTACAAAGGGATATATGACTGGAGACTTGGGGGTGGGGGGACAGTTCCACAGCCTGGTAATGATGGTGATATATGACTTTGTCAAAACCCACTGAGCCCCATACCACGAAGAGGAATGTTATGGTATGTCAACCAAAATGAATGTATGCAAACAAGCTAAAATGTAAACGTTCACATATTTAACTGATCAATTCTGCTTAGAGGAATAATAGAATCTCCAGAAATATGAACAAGAAGTTTGAAAGATAAATGAGGATTTTCACTGTGGTGGTGTTTGTAGCTGTGAAAGCTGAAAATAAATCCCAGTGCTAGGGTCTATTTACATAAATTCTGGTACTGCTACAAAACCTTAATGAACCACCCATGTAATGCTGTGGATATATTTCAAAGGCATATTTTGAGTTGAAAAAAGTAAGCTGCAGAATACATACAGCTGGAGAACATGTTAATTATTACAGCTTCATAATCAGTCTTGATTTATAGTTCACTCATGTGATTTTTATGACTCCCCAAAGCAGCGGTGTGGATTCTTTACGAACACGGAGACAAGCCCTGCGAGTTCATCCTCCATAGTTGAGAATACTTTTTCTTCCCGCCTCAGGTAAACTGAGGGGTCTTTAGCTTTATCGGAATTGCTAATTCCTTTTATATTAAAAAAATCTGGAGTAAAGATGACACTGAGTTCATTTGGGTGGGGAGATGTGGGTGTTTGTAAATCACTGCAGAAGTTTAAAGACGACAACAGATGAAGATGAAACGTCTGTGAGCCCCTGACGCCCTCCTCTCCCCCAGGCTGCGTCTTGGCTCCGAGCCTGCCCTTCTAAGCTCAGTTGGGCGCGGGGGCTGGGACTGACGAGCCCAATTCCCCCGCCTCCCCCGCCATCTGGCTGGTTCTCAGGTCCTGCCAGTTGAGGGTGCGACAGGGAGACTGGGAGACAGAGGTGGGGAGTGGGGGTGGCACTGCCACCTCCCAGGTCGCGGCGCGGGGCAGACGGCTGCTCAGGTCCAGCTTCTCCTGTATTGCTAGCACCAGCCTTGCACACGCTCTCAGGGGAGCACCCGGGAGCCCCTTGCTCACAGAGATGCTGCTTTGGGCCATCCTAGTGCCTCCAAGCCCTACCGCGCTCAGAGACCAGCGCACTCTCCTGATTGGCCCCCTTGGAGGTCCTGGCACCAGGTGTGCAGCGCTTCCTCTGAGAGCTCCACGGGGCACGCCTCTGAGCTGCAGGTTCTGGGAACAGGGCTGGCTCAGCGAGCCCAGCTGCTGCTCTCTGCAGCTCCTGTGCTCTGCCTCAGCCCGCTCCTGGTGCTGCCTTGGTCTTCCAAGCCCTGCGCGGCCAAGTCCAGGGCCAACGCCCCTGCTTACCTGGTCCCACTGAGGCCGGGCTCGCACTACCTTTTGACACACTCTGACTTGGCCAGGCCCCGCCCACCTTACTTAAACTGCCCCTCCCCCGTCTTCAGGGCTCTCTCCCACCTTCTCCACCAACCCACAGGCTGCTCCTGGACTTCCCTTCTCCTCACGAAGCTCCACGGAGCCACGTGCTTCTACGTCTATGGAGTCCTGTTTAGCAGAAACACATTTACCACGGGCATTCCAGCCTTCCACGGTCCTTGGGTGGCCAAAGATGACCCCACAATTCTTACCTTCTAGGAAGTGAGGTGGGGAGGCATGAGGCCAGGCTGACCAACAAGAGTCTGTCCCATTACGACATAAAAGTTCAAGAGTGTAACAGAAACCCTTTGCCTCTTGCTTGGACAATCAGGGTAATCTGCAGAGGATTTTCCTGGGCCTCCGCAGCTGCCCAGGAGTGCAGGACACTTGGCACCAAGCCAGGGACTGGAGACACGTGCCAAACCACAGAGGCTTGATCCAGCAGGACTCGTCCAGGACTAGGTGGTGTGGAGAGGCTGGACTGCCCATGGTCTGTGCTGTTTGGGAGCCAGAGAACCCAAGAGATGAGGTGGAAAGTGCCCTAAAAACTGTGAAGTGCTGTGTCCATGCAGTGGCTCAGTAAGTTGATTATTATGAATAAGGAAATGATGAGGGAGCTACAAAAGCTCTTGGGTACAAATTTTTCCTAGAAAACAGGGCACCCATTAAAAAGATCTGTCTTGGGAAGTGGGTGTGGCTCAAGCGACTGGGCTCCTGTCTACCATATGGGAGGTCCAGGGTTCAATTTTCCAGGCTCCTGGTGGAGGCGAGCTGGCCCATGCAGTGAGCTGGCCTACGCGGAGTGCGGGCCCGTGCAGTGAGTTGGCCCCTGTGGAGTGCTGATCCATGCAGCATACTGGGCCACGCAGGAGTGCTGGACCCTGTAGGAGTGCTGGCCCATGCAGAGAGCTGGCGCAGCAAGATGACACAACAAACAAAGATACAGAGGAGAGACAATAAGAGACACAGCAGACCAGGGAGCTGAGGTTGAGCGCCTCTCTCCCACTCCAGAAGGTCCTAGGATCGGTTCCCAGTGCCGCCTAAAGGGAAGACAAGCAGACACAGAAGAACACACAGCAAATGGATAGAGAAAGCAGACAGCAAGTGTGAAAAAACAAGTGGGGGGGGCAATAAATACAGAAATAAATAAATCTTTTTAAAAAATCTCTCTCCACGCTACCTCCCTAGATGTCCCCCACCTCTAGTTGGTCACCAGGCCCTATGCATTTTGCCTCCTGAAGAGTTTTAAGCACTGTCCCCCACCCCCACCCCGCCTCCCACCTCCACAGCCTGAGCCATCATCACTGCTTGCTGCCTTGGCAGGTGCAGCGGCCTCTAAGCCACTCAGACTGCCCTGCTCCGCCTGCCCCGCCCTCGATCTGGTCTTACTCAGCCTCCCCGTGATCTTTGGGTACAGCCTAGAGCCCTTACCTTGGCCCTGTGCTGTGCGCCCCTGGCCTCGACCTCCATCCTGCCGGCCCTCCCCGTGTCCCTGGCCCGCCTGTGCCCCTTCCACCCCTAGGAGACTCAAAGGCTCTGTGTGATGCGTGATGTGCAATGTGCAGTCTCCCCCCCCCACCCTCTGGCTAAGCCCTCCCTCCCCCCAGACCCCAGGTCAGCTGTCCTCCCCAGACCTAAAGCAGTCCCTGGTTTACCACCTCACCAGCTGCTGGGCTCTCCAAGCACAACCTGACTTGGTCATTTTGCACTTAGCTCTGCCATTATTCAAATGACAGCCCCACCCCACCTAGAGTCCTCAGTAAAGGTGATGCCTCTTGGGAAGACGGGGTACATGGACTTTTCACTGCACTCCCTGCTGTGCACAGTCAAAAACCCAGACAGAAACAAATAGAGGAAGACTGAAGGGCGAGGAGAGGGCAGAACACAAGGGACCTCAGGACCCGGGGAAGGACAGAGTGAGTCCTCGGGTGTCCTGTCTGCTGCTATGTGCTAGAGCCCCTCCCCCTCCTTCCTGGGGGGTGTCACAGGAAGCCCACGGGAGAGTCAGGACTTTCATCACTTCCCAGTGATGCAAGGCCACCCCATCCTGTCCATGGGGGCCATGCGGGGGTCAGTGAGCAGGCCCTCCTCCTCTAATAGCCAGGGTGGTGTCCCCACAGGCCTTGTGGGGGCCAGGACTCCCACCCCCCAACAGGAGCAAGGAGCCCCTCCCTTGTGGTGGCAACCGGGCAAGTGCATCCCCTGGACTTGTACATCCACCAGGTGTGAGACAGCACACCCTCTGCCCAGTGGAGAAGTGCCAAGGGGACCTCCTAAAAAAAAAAAAGCCTTAAACAGGATCTCAAAATGTTCAGACTTGAATCAGAAACCACTCATGATATCAAGAACCAGGAAAATCTCAAATGGAATAAGGAAAGACCAAGATGACACAGATGTTAGAATTATCTGTCAAGGACGTTAAAGCAGTCATTATCAAATTGTTTCAATGGGAAACTTAAAAAATGCTTCAAACAAGGAAAAATAGAAAGTCTCAGCAATGAAATAGAAGATAGAAGGAAGAACCAAATGGAAATTTTAGAACTAAAAAATAAAATAACTGAAATAAAAAACTCAATGGATGGTCACAATACCAGAGAAGAAGAATGAAAGAAAGGAATTAATTACATGAAGTTAGAAAAATAGAAACTACCCAATCGGAACAAAGAGAAAAAATAGTCTAAAAATAAATAAACAGGGCCTCTGGGTACTGTGAGACTATAATAAACGATCCACTGGAGTCCCCAAAGGAGAGAAGAAAAAGGAGTGGAAAGTTTTCAAAGACATAGCAGTTGGAAATCTCCCTAACTTGACAAAAAACAAAACAAAAACCATAAACATATGGGTTCAAGCAGCTAAGCCCAGATAGGACTAGCCCAAAGAAATCCATGCCAAGACACATCATAATTAAACTTCCAAAAGCTAAAAACAATTCATATGTGAATAGATTTTTCATTAGAAGCCAAGGAGGAGAGAAGAAAGTGGTGCAACATTTTTCAAGTGCTGAAAGAAAAGAGCTGTCACCCAAGAAATCCACATCCAGCAAAATACTTCAGGAATGAAGGCAAAACCAACACATTCTCAGGTGAAAGAAAACTAAGAGTTTGTCACAGTAGACACACCCTAAAAGAGTAGCTAAAGGAAGTTAGCCAAATATAAAGGGAATTATATAAAAAGGAATCTTGGAACATTGGGAATAAAGAAAAAGCAAACCTATGGTTGAGTACTAGTGTCACAAATGTAACAGATATGGTGTATCAGTACAAACCCTGCAGCCATCAAAAAGTCATTAAGGGAACATGACAACTTTAAACACATAAACTTGGAAATTTAGATGATGTGAACCCATTCCTTGAAAAGTACAAGCTATCATAACTCATTCAAGATCCAATAGATCATTTGAACGGTCCTATAACCATTAACGAAATTGAATTCATAATTAAAATCTTCTAGAAAAGGAATTTTCATTCCCAGATGGTTTCACTGCAGAATTCCACCAAATGTTTAAAGAGGAACTAGCACCACTTCTGCACAATCTCTTCCAGCAAATAAAAGAAGAACATTTACCAAGTTATTCTATAAAACCAGTGATGCCCTGATACTAAAATAAGACAAAATTAGTATAAAAACAAAGAAACAAAAAACCAAAAAGCTATAGACCAATATTGCTCATGAATATAGAAGCAAAAATTCTTAACATAATAATAGCAAATATAGTTCATACATGCACACAGGTGTATATATAGTGTGCGTATGTGTTACATGGCACATAGTATGTGCCAAATGGGGTTAGATCACAAATGCAAGAGTTCAAGAGTGCAGGGGGCAAGAAGGTTGGTGCAATGTTTGAGAATTTGTCAATATAATCCACCATATTACCAGGAAAGAAGAAAAAATGCACGTCATATCCACTGATGCATAAAAAATCATTTATCACAATTCAACATCCATTTATGTTTAAAAAAACTCTCAGAAATTTAGGACTAGAGGTATCCACCTCAACTTGATAAAGAGCATCCACAAAAATCACCTTTTAAACTCTGTATCACCTATCATCACAGTTACTGGGAAAGAATGGAGGCTTTCCTCCTAATAGCAGAAGCAAGACAAGGATGTCCACTCTCACCACGGCTGGGTGACATAGGATGCAAATTCTAACCAGTGCAATAAGTCAAGAAAAGGAAATAAAAGGCACACCAATTGGAAATGAAGAAATCAAACTGCAACTATTTCCAGGTGACATGCTGGTATACACAGAAAATCCCAAGGAATCGAAAAAACAGCACAACACAAAACAAAAACCTCCCAGAACTAGTAAGTGTGTTCAGCAAGGGCACAGGAAATGAAATCAACATACAACAATGAATCGTATTTATAAATACAAGCAATGGATATGTGGAAAAACCAAAATGGAAAATACAATACCATTTACAATTGCTCAAAAAAAAAAAAAAAAGAAAGAAAGAAAGACAGAAATGGGTGTAAATCTAATAAAACGTGTATAGGACTTGCATGCTGAAGTGCATGCAATGTTGATGAAAGAAATCAAAGGAAATCAAGACAAATGAAGAAATACATTATGTTCATGGAATGGAAGCCTCGAAACAACAGTATTACTTTTCACCAAACTGATATGCAGGTTTAACAAAATCCCTATCAAAATCCCAATGAGATTTTTTTTTGGTAGAAATAGACAAGGTTATTTATATGGAAAAGCAAAGGAAATAGAATAGCCAAAACGCATTTGGAAAAGAAGAATAAATTGGGAGGAATCAATCCACACGATTTCAAGATGTATTACCAGCTCCAATAATCAAGACCCCGTGGTGCTGGAAGAGGGAGAGGCACATACAGGGGGCAGAAGAGAACCCAAAGGGAGACCTACACAAAGATGCCAAATGATTTTTGACACAGGTGCAGAAACAATCTTCAGCAATGGTGCTAGAAAAATTGAATATTGACAGGCCAAAAAATATATAAAATCTAACCTAAACCTCATGCCACACATAAAAATTAATTCAAAATTGATCATAGGTTTACATGTAAAACCTAAAACTCTTAAGTTTTTAGAAAATAGCACAGGAGGAAGCTTCTGGGACCCATCGCTTGAAGTGTTCTTAGACATGGCACCCAAAGCACAACCCATAAGAGAACAAATCTATAAAATGGACTTCATCAAATTTAAAAAAATGTTTCCTCTGCCAAAGGCCCTGTGCAGAGGATGAAAAGACAAGCTACAGATTGAGGGAAAACCTTTGCAAGCCACTTATCTGATGAGGGATTCATATGTATGGTATATAAAGAGCTCTCAAAGTTCAACAGCAACAAACAAACAATAAATTAGAGAGTGGGCAAAAGACTTTATGAGACATTTCACTGAAGAGGACAGACAGATGGCAAATAAACACGTGAAAAGATGCTCGCATCACTAGCCAGCAGAGAAATGCAAATGAAGAGCACGATGAGACAGTACTGCAAACCTATTAGAACAGCTAAGATAAAATTTAAAAAGAGTGACAATACCAAATGCTTGTAAAAATGCAGGGAAACAGGATAGCACATCATTTCTGGTGGGAATGTGAAATGGTGTGGCCACTCGGGAATATTGTTTGTCAATTTCTTTTGAAAAAAATGGGTCCTACATCTATGAAATGATCCAGCAATTGCACTTGTGAGCATTTAACTGAGAGCAATGAAATCCTCCGTCCACACAAGTACCTGGGCACAATTGTTCATAACAACCCTATTTGTGACAGCTGGAAGCCAAAAGTCCCTCATTGCATGAATGGTCAACAAAGCAAGGTCCATCCACCAATTAAAAGGAACGAGTGACAGATCCACGCGACAACCTGACGGACTCCAATGGCTTGATGCCGAGTTAAAAAAAAATTCTCAATCGCAAAAGGTCACATACTATATAATTCCATTTATATAACACTCTCAAAATGACAAAATCACAGAGATAGAAACAGATTAGTGGCTGCCAGGGTTTAGGAACTGCGGGGCAGGAGTGGGTGTTGCTGCGGAGGGCAGCGGGGGGGAGCTTTGTGGCGATGGAGCAGGCCTGGGTCTCATCGCGGTGGGAGCTGTCCACATCTCCACGTGCTGAAACGTCATGGGCGTGCACGCCTCTCCCAGCGTCAACTTCCGGGCTTGCCCTTGAGCTGGGATGGCAGCAATGGGAGGACGCTGCGGGGAGGGTGCTGGCCTGCCCGGTGCAATTCCCTGTGCATCTATAATTATTTCAAAATAAAATGTTTAATGAAAGTTAATTGTCAAGGAAAAAAGACAGTGAGAGCCACCTTCCGTTCAGCCCACCACCTGACAAAGAAGACGGTTCTGGGCTTGGGAATTCAGGGACTTGGGGGGTGTTCACTGATGGGGCGGACCCGGCCCGGGGTTGTTCATGGATGGGTGCTTTCCTGGTCTGGGGAGGGGGCCCGTGAGGGGTGGCGGATGGAGTGGGGGGTGGGAGAGAGGTGCTTTACAAGAGGTACAGTCCTGGGCTGGGCCCGTGGGAGACGACCCGTGTTGGGGCTCCCCCAGCTCAGCCCTGCTCCTGGGGACAGGTCCAGGCCGGGGCAGGGAAGTTGAGGACAGGCCCCCTGGGATGTAACCACAAGCAAAGGGGCCTGGGGGTCCCTGCAGTGCAGAGGGGAGGCTGCCCTGCCTTCTGTTCCCAGGAAGGGTTAGGGTTAGGTTGGGGTGGGGGGGAGGGGCCGAGGTGACAGCTGCCACGCTGCCGCGAGGGCAAAGACAGCTACAGCCCTCCCACGGAGAGGTCTTGTAATTAGAAACAAAATCAAAGAAAGCCCCGGTCCAGTGATGGCTTCAAACAAGGCTATTTTTAAATCATCTAATCCCAGGGCTTGTCAGATGGAAATCCTGATTAAATAGGTGGTATGTGTGTGTGTGTGCAACGGTGCAGGCGTGGCTGCATCCTACAGTGATTTCTTACTCGCATTTTCCCAGAGCCCCAAGCGTCTCAGAAAGACCCAACAAAGCCTTCTGTGATTGACACGCGGCTTGAGATCCCTTAAGGGTTTCCGAGCTGGTCTGGAAACGGAGCCTCCGCAGTCCCCGGGCGTCGCCCAGTGGAACGGGAGCGGCAGATGCAAAGGGAGGATGTAAGCACGGGTCACTGTCCCTCGCTGGGATTAGCCGATCCCTGCAGCCCCAGGCCCGTCGCATCCTCCCCAAGCCCAGCACAGGTGGGCAGCACCTGCAGACCCCGAGGGGGTTCGGAGCAGCGAGAGGCTCATTCCAGAAGGCCAGCGTGCCCAGGAAAGCTCAGCGGGAGCCACCCTCGGGACTGCGCTGCGGGGACTGGGGCTTCTCCAGGGCCCGACTAGAGCACCAGGACCCAGGCACTGAGAGGGACCCAGGCACTGAGAGGTAGCTGCATGGACGGAGCTACCTCTGCAGAGGCGGAGGGCAGCTGCAGGCCACACGCCCCTGCTCCGTCTCTGCCCTCCCTGGAGCCGCTCCCAGCACCCCACCCACTGCCGGACCGCCCACCCGCCCCAGCGCTTGCTCTGCCTTCGGTCCCTTTGCACTGGCCAAGGCCAGTCCATTCCCCAGAGCCCTGCGCTCAGCTTCCTTGAGCTGGAATGCCAGTGGGCACCAGCCAGCCGGGGAGCCCAGGGGCGCGGCAGGGCGAGGCCCAGAGGGGTGCAGCCAGCACCAGGCCCGCCCTGGTTCCAGAACTTGCTGCGGATGTGACATGTGGGGGTGACCTAGCCACGGTGAGCAGCCGCGGATCCTCCTCAGGCCGGGAGGGCGCTGGACGCCCCTGGGGACAGTCGACGCCCCAGCAGCTCCCCCTCTCCCCGCCGCCCAGGTCGGCCCTGGCTGCCAGCTCGGGATGCCAGCCGCAGCCTTCTGAGCAGGATGAGCAGGCGACTGGCGGGCTCCCTGCCGAGCCCATCCACTGTCCCAGTATGATTTCTTAATCATTTTGCAAGTAATTAGCTGGCATCCTCATTAGCACTGGTGCTTTGTAAAAGTTTCAGGGAGGAGGCAGCTGCAGTGGGCAAAATTCAAGTGGAGTGATTTTTAATTACAGATGATCCTACCAGGGACAGATGCCGCGTCAGCTTTGCTGCCTGTTTATTCACTTTGCCGGCTTCCCGGAAAGGAGGAGCAGTGTGCTTGTCACTCACCTTGGTGCTCGTCCCCAGGGACAGGAAAGGACAGGGCGAGCAAGAGCTGTGCACGGGAAGCGCGTGGAGAGGACGTGGGAAGGGCCGGCGGCTCGGGTCTTCCTGCTGCTGGCCGGGACCAGCCCCTGCACCCCGCACACCGGCGCCCCGGGGCAGACCTGCGGAGCCAGGTGGCCCCCGTGGGCTGGGCTCCAGGCTCCCTGCCCCGAGACCCCGCACCCCTCTGCCAGAACTGCTGTGTGGACACACATATGGACAGGCATGGGGGGGTCACAGGCCACTGGGCAAGATGTGGAGCGGGGGGAGACTCGGAGGGTGGCATGGCCTGGGAGGGTGGCCGCTCTGTCACCTGGCGGCACACATGTGTGTGTGCCTGTGAGTGTGTGAGTGCACATGTCTGTGTAGGAATGTGCAGGTGTGCCTGTGCATGTGCCTGTACATGTGCATGGGTGCATGTGTAGGAGTGAGTGTGCATGTGTCAGAGTGTGTGTGCATCTGTGTAAGAGTGTGTGGATGTGTGAGTGCACAGGTCTGTGTATAAGTGTGTGGGTGTGCACATTCATGTGCCTGTGCATGTGCTGGGTGTGCATGGGCACATGTGCATGCATGTGTGGGTGTGCATGTCTGTGTAAGATTGGGTGTGCATGTGGGTCAGTGTGTACACCTGTGTTGGAGTGTGTGGATGTGTGTGTCTGTGAGTGTGGGGTGTGTGCTTGTTTGTGTCAGAGCGTGTGGGCATGCATGGGTGTCAGAGTGTATGTGCATCTGTGTGTGTGGAGTGTGTGGATGTGTAAGCATGTGCATGCGTCTGTGTAGGAATGTGTCAGAGTGCGTGGATGTGTGAGTGTGTGTGCATCTGTGTATTAGTGTGTGGGTGTGCACATGTGCATGAGTGTGCACATGCTGGGTGTGCATGGGTGCATGTGTATGAGCGTGTGGTGTGCATGTGTGTCAGAGTGTGCATCTGTGTAGGAGTGTGCAGGAGTGTGTGGATGTGAGTGTGGGGGTGTGAGCCTCTGCTTAGGAGGCGCCTGAGCAGCCTGGAGCGGGAGGCAGCAGGCGGTGTCTGAGGTTCCTGGGCTGCTCGAGCACACTCCACAGAACGGGTCACGCTAGACCACGGGGATTCGCAGGCCTTGCGGTTTTGAGGCTCAGAGGAGCCCCAGGCAAGGGTCTCGGGCGGGGCTCTCTTCCGGAAGACCGGCCGCCCGCGACGCTGGGCTCCCTGTCTGGGGCAATGCACCGGCAGCACCTGCTGCTCTCCCCCTTCCCTTCCAGGTCCCGTCGATGTCCAGCCTCTCACTTTCTGGAGTTTTTCTCTCGGTCTTCCTGAGTTTCGTCCTCAGTGAAGGCCTCCGGCCACAGATGAAGCCCCGTCCCGGGAGCCGGGCTGCACCTCCACGAAGCCCCACCATGGGAGTCCACACCCGCAGGGACGGGTCAGATTGAAGAGCACGCTTTCCTGGGGTACACGGAGCTCCAGACCACCCCAGCCCAGAGGGCATATCCGGGGAAACACCAGGGAGGACTCAAGAGTCTTTCCATGTGTGAAGATTTTGAAGACGTTACAAGCATGCAGTAAAGGTAACGGTGAAGAGGAAGATTAGAGAAACCCTGGGGAGCGCAGAAAGCTCCCTGCCATGGGAAGTGGGGTTGGCATTTGAACAACTACAGCTGTGCCAGTGTGGATGACTGATTTTCAAACTTGAGAATCAATCTATAGACAAGTCATGGGACGTCCTCGTGTTTTCTAAACTCAATCAGCCTTGATCCTGCCAGGCTGGGGGTAGAGGGAGTCAGAAGGAGAGGTTAAGAGTATTAACTTTATTTTACAAAGTGGGGAGTAAGGAGACACGTGCTGTGTTTGGTGGGAAAAGACAAAGGGTTAAGTACATTAGGTAAAGTTACAGGATTTAAATAGTGAGAACTGCATTGGAAGAACCGAGGGAGCTGAATTCTCATCTATTATTGAAGGAAGCCAAATGATAATGCATAAAACTGAAAACAAAATTATAAATGGTGGCCTATGAATTTTATTTTAAATAGAAAGGCAGTTATTATAGATTCAGGGTTAACAGGAGTTGACTCAAGGTGGGGAGAGGGCAGGAAGACATGGCAAGGGTATAGCTATTTTTATTATCAACCAGTCGCCTCTATCATTACCTATTTTACAAGTGAGTGTATTATATGGATCAAATTATCTGTACTTAATAAAATGAAACAAGATACTGCTGGCTTGCTGGGAGGTGGTGGGTGGATTCAAAGAGGTGTTCAGTGGGATGCTTGTTTGGGCACACAGGTAGACTGACCTATGCCCTCTTTTGTCTGGGGGGGGCAGATGTCAGCTTGTCGCCCGGCCCCAGTTTACCCCCTCGATGGCACGGGCTGTGTCCCGGCGTGCAGTCCGGCCTTCAGCTGTGGGGTGCATCTGATGGGGGAGGGAGTGAGGACGAGCCCCAGGGACTGGCCCGGGTTTGGACCCACAACCTGGTTTAGACCAAAGGGCCCAGCAGAGGACTTGGGGAGGAGAGGCTCCCCTGAGCGATGGGGCTTGGACCAAGAGGGCGGCCGTGGAGTCAGGGAAGGATGGAGAAGAGGACGGCAGTAGGTCATTGCCGGCCAGCGCTTGGCCATGGGGAGGGAGGGGGCCAAGAGGCAGAAGGGACGTCGGCCGAGCCTGGAGAAGACATCTGCGCGGGGCTGCGACACGCCGCGTCTGGGGGCCCAGCACCGAGAGGGCCAGGCCTCACGACTCACGCGTGTTAAATGCTTCCTGAACTCAGCGTAGTGTCCTGGAGGGCCCCTTCAAGCCTCACAGCTGCCCTCTAGGGCCGCGCGCATGGGTGACCACGAGGAGTTGGGGCAGCGCGCTGAGGGGCTCGCAGACCCCCAGGCCAGAGCGATGGAGCAGGAAGGCGGCCTCGGGGCTGCTCCGCCTCCCCCAGGTCTCCTCCCATCCTTCTCCCCGCAGGCGTCACCCGCACCCAGGGCTCCAGGTGCCAATGGGAGCTGCTGCCCTCCCTCCTGCCTGCCTGCGGGGTGGTCGTGCCCTCCCCCAGAGGCCGGAGGCGCTTGCCCACGACCCTTTCCTCGGGGTTCTGCCCCGCTGCTGCTGATTTTGCGGGTTTCCCCCCCCAACGCCGCACGCCTCAGCAGCTCCTCGTCGGGTTCCTGGCTCTGTTTCCTGGTGGGACCCTGTTCCCTAGCAGAGCCAGGAGATAAAACTTTTGAGCGTCATCAGCGTCGACATAATTAAAGCCATAGGTGCACAGGCAGTTTCCGGGGGGGGGGGCGGCGGTGATGGAGGGGGTGGCAGGGCGGCCCACCAAGCCTAGACGCGCATGCCCAGCCCAGGAGCCCAGGCGAGAGCAGAGCTGGACGGCGAGCGCCACGGAGACCGAGGACGGAGGGGCAGGCCGCCTGGAGGACGGCGAGCTGCGCGCAGGGCCACGTGGCCCCGAGGGCGGGGGCTGGTCCCCGCCGAGGCCACAGAGAAGCGCGCAGGGGTGCAGGCGGCTGAGGGAGGCGGCGAGCAGCAGTGATGTCTTCCAGGAGCCTTAACCATGGCGGGAGGAAAGGGCAGGGGCGCAGCCGGAAGAGCCGGCGCCGCTGGGCCGCTCCCAGCCCGGCCCCGTTCCCTGCACTGTGGACGTCTCGGGGAGGGCTTCGAAGGCCCTCCTTGCCCTCCGGCTCCTGGGTGGACAAGCACCAGCAGCCAGCCTGAAGAGAGGGGCTGGGAGGTGGGGGAGCGGCCCCCCGTGCTCCCCGCCAGGCCCTGCGGCCGGCCCCCTTGGCCACACTCTACAAAGACCCCCGTCCTCGGGCCCCCTTCGGCCACCTCCCTCGAGGTGGTCTGATGCCCGGCTGGACCCCGACTGGGCTGGACAGCTCTGTCCCCCTTTCTTAGGGAGATGATTGCTGAAGCTTAAACGCCCCTGGGCCCAGGAGAGCGGGGCCCACGCGCCTCTCAGGTGTGGGGCTGGGAGCTGACGAGCGCAAGCGCAGGGGTTGGCTTTGGATGGGGAAGGACAAGGAAAGGCCTTACGTTGTCCTGGCACCAAAGAGTGCAGCTGGGGCAGGTGGACGGAGGACAGGTGAGGCAGGGGGCAGGGGGGCAAGTGGGACAGGTGAGGCCTGTGGGGCATGTGGGGTGGGGAGACAGGGGACAGGGGGCAGGGGGGCAGGTAGGACAAACTTGGATTGCCTCGGGAGGCCCCAGGGGCTCCTTCTGATGACTTCCTACTTTCTGTGTGGGTGAGGGGAGGGGGCGAGGTTTGGAATGGACCCTCGGGCTGGGGTGGAGCTGATGAGGGGTGCTCAGCAAGTGGGGAGCTGGGTCACGATGGACGGGGATCCTGGGCGGGCAGGGGTAACTCTGCCTGCTGTTGGGCCTGTCTGGCAGTGCCAGCTGCCCCCACCCAGGCAGGGAACGTGGTACCTGGATTCCCACAGGAGGGATTTGGGCCGACTGGTGAGCGGCAGGCGCTGAGGGCCAGAGAGGGAGCTTGGCAGGAGAAGGCAAAACAGTGGTTGGAGTCCCAGCTGCTGGGAGCAGGGAGGGGCGGGGAGAGGTGGGGAGGGACGGGGAGGGGTGGGGAGGGGGGGGAGAGGGGCAGGCGGGGCAGGGAGGGGAGGAGCAGGGCCGGGAGGGCGGGGCAAGAGGGGGGCAGGAGGGGCAGGGAGGGGAGGGGCAGGACGGGGAGGGAGGGGAGGGGCAGGAGGGGCAGGAGGGGCAGGAGGGGCAGGGCGGGGAGGGCGGGTCAGGAGGGGGGCAGGAGGGGCAGGGAGGGGAGGGTCAGGGCGGGGGCAGGGATGGGGAAGGAGGGGCAGGAGGGAAGGGGGTCAGGAGGAGGAGGGGGTCCCGGCAGATCAAAGCAGAGGGAGGTGTCGCCCCAAGTGGGAGAAGACGAGACTGTGGCTCCTGAGTGAGGCCCCCTGGAGACCCCAGGAATGGAGAAAGGACGCACGCGTGCATTAAGCTTCATGCGTGAAGGGGTCCCGGATGCTGACCTCAGCGAAGAGCAGGGAGGCACGGGGCATCGAAGAGAGCGGGGCGGTGCAGCTGCTCCGGGGTGGGAGGTCCAACGCCGCTCCTCAGCTCCCCCAGCTCCCGGCCCTGGGACTTCCTCCAGCTGCCCCAGCATCCAACTGGTGTCCGAGAGCTGGCGACGCCGGCGTCAGACGCATCAGATTGTTCCCCGTTTTCTCCGACATCAGAACTCCCCAAATTTAGAGTGCATGCGGTTAACCCAGGTCCCGAAGGCGGAGCATCTTGCACATTCAGCATCTTGGGCCCATCCCTGACCTACTCAGAACGTCTCCCTCTTCCGTGCCAAACCCCAGCTTGCCGGCACGTTGGCCTAGGTGCCAGGCACCACCCCTGACCAACACCTGAGGTTTAAGGATTGGGGGGCCTGGGCCCCACCCAGGTAAGCTTACCCAGGTAAGCACTCCACTGAGGGGTGCAGAGGCTGCAGGCGGGGACCCTGCCCCATCCTCCTACCGGGCTAGCGAGGGAGGAGGCTAAGGGGGGAGCCCTCGCCTTCCCTGGTGCTCTCCAGGCCCTTCCGCCTGGGTGCTGGACCTCTGGGACCTGGCTGATTCAGGGGATAAGAGTCGATCCCTCTCCCCATATTGACTCTGATGGCTTTTTCCAATCCGTGAGGAGCAATTACGTGAGAGCTGTAAGTGGGGGCCCTGACCGCTGATGGCTGCTCGCCTCCGGACGAAGGTGAGAAACCCCGTCATCTTCTCTTCTCCCTTTTGGCCTCCCGACCCCCGCCCAGCTCTTGCACAGCAAGCCCCTCCTCTGTCCACTTGGCAGACGGTTCAGGGCTCCTGGGCAGGGGTCATGGGTTAGGACCCCGGAGGCAAAGATGAGCTTGATGAGGGTCCCCGCGTCGCAGGCAGGAGGGCGGGCCGGAAAGCGGGGGAGTCCAGCGGGAGCCGGCCGGGTGGGCTCCTGCCGCGGGCCAGGGTGCCACCGGCTCCCAGCGCCGAGAACCACGGAGTGGCCGTGCCTCCCCTGCCGGCCCCGGCCGAGCATCATCTTCAACACGGCCGTGGCGCCGCGGTGCCTTCCTCGAGGGCTGGGCTGCTGACGGGATTCAACGGCTGAGCACATGTGAGGACCGGAGTGGCGCGACAGACGCCCACGAGGGGCTTCACACCTGCGGCAGGTGCGCGTGCAGAGGCCCGGGTGGGCAGAGGTGAGCTGAGGGCTGAGAACCCCAGACAGGCCAGGCCACTCCCCCGGCAGTCAGCGCTTGTTAAGCTCCTGCAAGTCCCAGGGACCAGCTGCACTGATGGAAGGACAGAGCCCGCCCCTGTTCTCAGCAAGCCCACGTGCGGGAGGCGGGCGATCGCCTCGCCCTGAGGAGGAGCTCTGCCTGCCCTGTGCCGAGCACGAGCACGCAGCCTGTCCCCGCGGCAATCAGAAGCCGCCACAATTTTAATTAGTTGGTGGTCTTGATGGTGCTGCTCGTGGGGAGAGTGGACGGGTATTTAAGATCATGCTGGCGGTGGAGACATGGGGACAGAGAACAAAGAAAGCATCCAGGGCGGTTCCAGGTGGCAGCATGCATGGCCAGGTGGACAGAGGGACCAGATACACCCAGCCAGGTGGACGGTGGGGTCAGCCAGCATGCACAGCCAAGTGGACAGAGGGGGCAGTCACGGCCAGGTGGACACAGGGGCCAGCACACATGGTCAGGTGGACGGAAGGGCCAGCACGTGTGGCCAGGTGGATAGAGGGGCCAACATATGCAGACAGAGGAGGCCAGCACGCATGGCCAGGTGGATGAAGGGGCCAGCACACGCGGCCAGGTGGGTGGAGGGGCTGCGTGCAATGGGAACATGTGGGGAGGAGCAGGACGGATGGGTGACCGGGGGGCTGGGAGGTGCTCCCTGCTGGGCAGGTGCACCTGGGTGTGTGGAGGGCTCTCCAGGCTGAGATTTCCAGGGCCCTGAATATCTGAGTCTGAAATACAAGACAGGGGGCTGGGCTGCGGGGGAGAACTTGGGAGGCCCCCTGGGGCTTGACCTGTGGAGGTAGGAGGGCTCAGCCAGAGCATAGAAGGGTGCAGGGCGGGGCGGGGGCCGAGGAGCCCACAGGGAGGTCGGGAGGGAGCCAAGAGAGCGGCACCAAGACGACTCCTGGAAGACAGCCTACCTCTGCCACAAGGTCAAGATGAGGGCTGAATTTAGCAAGGAGTCACCCTAGAGGCAGGTGAGTGTCTCCGTGGCATTGTACAGTAAGAAGCAAATTTACTGTGGAGTCAGGAGTACGTGGATGGCGAGGAAACAATGCAAAAAAGGACAGCATTTTTAGAAAGCTTGGCTGTGCAGGCAAGGAGAGAGAAGAGGCAGTGGCTGAGAGGGTGGTGTAAAGCTGAGATCACCTTTTTTTTTTTAAGATGGGAGAGATTTGGACTGGTTAAATGCTGATAGCAAGGAAAACAAGAGATTTTAGATAGAGCAGAAAAGAGATGTATTCCTTCTTGTTTGTGACTGAGTCAATAAAATGAAATGACATTATGCTGCTCTTGTAAAAGAAATGCAGTAACCTTTCTCGCTAGTAAAATGAAAAACTCAGTAACTCATCAAAAATATAAAAATTTTAAAAAAAATACATTTTTTTGAAAGCATCTCTGAGCAGGTAAGCCCATAGGAATTCTCAGTCCATAAACATAAGCGGAGGACAGCAGCCAGCTTGCCTTGACGGCGTTTGCCACACTGGGTGACCTTGCGCTCCAGCTCTCAAGGTCAGGCACACCCCAGGGGAAGGGAGGCAGGTGCCCTGGCGGGGTCTCCTGCACAAGCTCTGGGCTCAGCGGGAGGGGTCTCTCCCTGGCCTACGGGACGGACTCCGAGCTTGGCAGTGAGCACAGAGGGAAAGCAGCCCTGAAGTGGGTTTGTGGCCTGAATTCCTACCACCTGGGTGGCAAAAAATCCTCAAGGCAATAATTTAATTTAAAGGACTAATAAAGTCTGCAGGATCCTGACAAAAGCATGGGTCAAATTTAAAAAGAAATTGGAATTATAAAATATAGCTGAATGAAAAAAAAATTTACATGGGAAAACTTACGGGATGCTGCTAAAACTGAGAAAAAAATTACAGCCTTAGAGGTCATTTGAGGACAAAAGAGAAGAAAAATACTAACGACTTAAGCATCAACCTTTAAAATATAGAGAAAAATCCAATAAACCCAACATGGAATGATAGAATACGGAAGTTAACTCTAGAAGTAAGAAGCCGAATTAATTAAATAGGAAAGAAATGGATGAAAGGGAGGGTCAGCAAAGTCAAAAGCTGGTCTTTTGAAAATACTAATCAGACTGAAAACCTTTGGTGATACCGATCATGAAAAAGAGGACGCACAAGTAACAATATCACTGCTGAAAAGGGGACAGAAGTGCAGGTGACGAACGCGATGAGAAGACAGCGAGAGACCTGCACTTTCAGGCATGGTGGGGGACGGGAGGCACCGCTGGAAAGCGTGGGGACAGTGGTTCTCCAGAGATCGGGCATCCAGCAACGAGGGAGGTGAAGGAATCCCGAGAGATGGGAACCGAGGCGCCTCTGCGCTCTCCAGCTTCTGGCTGCCGAGGGTTTTCAGGCCACGGCACAGGGAGGGAGCCCGGTCAGCACCCAAGGACTCCCTGAGTTCAGGAGCGGGGGCTGCGGCCCGGGAGAGCAGGCCAGCTAGCACTCACAGGCTGGAGCCCCTGGAGGAGGGGGCTGCAGAGAGGGCCTGGGTGCTCTGAGGGTCCCCTCTGAGCAGTCAGCAGAGCCGGATCCTCTGCACCTGCCGGGGAGAAACTCTCTAAGTTTGGGGAAAACTTCAAGATAGAATCAGCAGGAACAGAAGCTGGTGCTCTCGGGGCTGGGAAAGGGCCAGTTCTCATCAGCCAGGCTGAAGAGCCTCCTAATTCATGGAGCGTTCTGCTCTTGTCTCAGGTGTGGGGAGTAGCTAGTCCCAGATTAAATGATACTCGGATTCCATGTAACAAATCTGCAAAGGAAGACCTGACGCTATTTCCAGGCAACCTGAGTTCCAGAATAAACCTCAAGAGAATTTATAAGAATGCGAGCGCGTTGGTGTGAACCGTGGTCAGCTGCATATTGTACTACGTGCACTGCGATCTTCTATCATCAAGACCGAAGATGCCCTGCGCTGGTAACGGGGGCACGGGAAAGTGTGCCGCGTGCAGCTACGGACCGCGGCTGGTGCTAACAGTCTGATGGCATTATCTCATAATCTGTAACAAATGTTCCACCAATGTGCGGTGTGTTGGTGAAGGGGTTTTGTATGGGAATTCTACACATGTGCATGATTGTTCACAACTTCTGTAACAGAGGAGTGGGGTGGGGGGTGGGGGGTATACGGGGACATCTTATATTTTTTAATGTAACATTTTTTTGTGTGTGATATATGTATCTTCAAAAAAATACAATTTACAAAAATCATGTGGTGGGGTGGGGAGTGGGTTACATGGGAGCCTGTTATGTTTTTTGTTTTTTAATGTAACATTCTTTGTGATCTACTAATTTTAACTATATATATATATATAAAGAGAAGATAGTAAATATATATATATATATATTAAAAAAGAATAATAGAGTGGGTTGGGTGAAAATACACCAAATGTAAGATATGGACTATAGTTAGAAGTAATATTTTGATGATGTTCTTTCATAATTTGTAACGAATGTTTCACAACAATGAAAGGTGGTGGTGGAAGGGTGATACATGGGCCCCCTGTATGATGTTATGCATGTTTGTTTTGTAAGTTCACAACTTTTACTATACACCTACTGTTTATGTATGTTCATGTATGAATGATAAACTACAATAATTTTTTAAAAAAAGAATGCAAGCATATCGAGCACCCACTGACCCAAAACCTACCTAGCTATTAGCATCAAAAAAAAAGGATGTTAAAACAACTAATACAACTTTATCCAATATGTTGTAGAAGTTAGAAGAAGGATTGAGCATGTTAAGCAGAGACATGGAAGATATAAATGAAAGATTCAAATCACACTTCTGGATATGAACGCCACAATGTTTGAGGTGAAAAATACACCATATTGGATAAATACCAGATTGGATATTGCAGAAGTGATCATTAGTAAACTGGAAGTCAGAGCTAAAGCATCTATGCAAAATGAAGCCTAGAGATATTTTAAAAAGAAAGAAAAATTTAACAGAGCATCAGTGAGCTGGGGAACCTTCAGGGGGCCTAATGTGTTTGTGATTGGAGTCCTCAAAGGAGAGGAGAGGGGTGGAGACAGAGAAAAGTAACATCTGTAAACCCCACAATTCCAAGAAGCACAATGAATTTCAAGAGCATGATGCGTGAAGAAAACAATACTAAAATAAAATTGCTCAAAACCAGCAATAAAGAGAAAGTATTAAAAGTAAGTCAGATAAAAAGGACAATTTTCGCACATGTGAATAAAGGTAAGTATGACAGCAGAATTGTTTTTGAAAATAATCCAAGTGAGATCTGAAGCAACATTATTGAAGTGCTGGGGAAACAAAGAAGTCAAAATGAATTCTGTATGCAGTGAAAATGTATTTCAAATTTAAGGGAAAATAAAGACTTTCTCACACATATAAAAGCTGAAGGAATTCATCACCAGCAGACCAATTCTACAAGAAGTGTCCAACAGAGTCTTCCAGGTGCAAGGAAAATGATACAAGGTGGAAATATGGATCTACATGAAGGATGAAAAGGAAACTACATGGATATTAAATAGGATTTTTTCTTATTTAAAACTCTTAAAAGAAAAATGACGGTTTAAACAAAAATTAAAATGTAGCATGGTGTATTCGTCAGCCAAAGGGGTGCTGATGCAAAATACCTGAAATTGGTTGGTTTTTATAAAGGATATTTATTTGGGATAGGAGCTTACAGATACCAGGCCATAAAGAATAAGTTACTTCCCTCACCAAAGTCTATTTGGAGCAAGATGGCAGCTCATGGCTGTTAGGGTTCAGGTTTCCTGGGTTCCTACATTCCTGGGTCTTGCTCTTCTCTGGGTTCAAGGTTCCTTCCTTCCTGGGGTTGACTTCTCTTTCCTCTGTAAGCTCATTTCCCGAATCAACATCATACTCTAACATCAGAAATCCCCAACTCTGTTCTTCGCCATGCCTTTTATCTGTGCGTCCCCACCCACCAAGGGGTGGGAAGCAATGTCCTTACCATAACTCAATCAGATCAGATTACAAGCATAATCCAATATTTCTTTTTGGAATTCATCAATTATATCAAACTGCTACACATGGGATTACAGGTATATGTGGCTACAAATGTATGACAATAGCACAAAGGCCAAGAGGAGAGAAAATGAAGTATACTCTAGTGAGGTTTGCATAGTGTACGTGACGTTGGGTACTAGCACTTAAATGCAGATTGCGATAAGTTAAAAATGTATGTTATAAACCCCCAAACAACCACTAAAATAAAAAAAAAAGAGTTATACCTAGTAAGCCAAAAAAGGAGATAAAATAGAATCATAAAATAACCAGTTAATCCAAAATAAAGAAGAAATGAAGAATAAAAAACAAATGGACAAAGACAAACAAATACAAAGATGGTAAACTTAACCTGTCTAAATTAGTGAATCAATGATTCACTAAACGTAAATGATCTAAACATCCAATTTAAAAGACAGAGTCGTCAGATTGAATAAAAAGGAAAGACCCAACTATATGCAGAATATAAGAAATACACAATACATATCAAGGTACAAATGCAAGTGCCTGCAGAGAAGCCAGTTGAGCTACCTGCAACTATGACCTTTAACTGTGAGCTAATAAATGGGTGCTGTTTGAAGCCGCTCAATCTGTGGTACTTAGTTATGTAGCAATAGAAAACTAATGCATCCACACACGACAGAAGTGCAAAAACAATTGCAGTCTTTTCAACAAATGCTGAAACAATGTTGGATTTCCATATGCATGTAAATGAACTTAGATCCATGCCACAACCCTTAAATCCAAATGGATCACAAAACTACATGCAAAATTCAACATTTTTTAGCAGCTAGGAATAAAAGAGAACATCTTTAGTCTGATAAAAACAAAGCCTATAACAAATATCATAATCAATGGCTAAATATACGAAGTAATCCTTTTGAGATTAAGAGAAAGAAAATAATCATGCTATTACTCTTTCTATTAAACATTGTCCTGAAGGGTGAGGCCAGTGCAGTAGGCAAGAAAAGGAAATAAAAGGCATAAGGATGAGAAAAGAAGGGAAAAGAAATGATGTCTGTGTACATGAGAAATCTAAAAAAAACAAAACAAATAAGTCATTGGAATTAATGTGCTTTCTTTAGAAATCACAATATGCAAATCAAAATATCACAACTGATTGTATTCTACATATTAGCAACACAACAGAAGATGTGAAATAACTTTGGGAGAAAATCCTATAATTTTACTGAGAGTCATTAAAGAAGTCCTAAATAAATAAATAAGTGGCATACCATGCTCATGGACTGGAAGATTCTATCTGGAAAAATGTCGATTCTCTCTAATTGACTTATAATTAGTTTGTTAACTATTCACTGCAATAATACAAATCCTCATTTTTTGGTGTGAGATATGATAAACTAATTCTAAAATGCATATGAAAGTGAAAAGAAAAGGGTCAAAAATGCTCAGACACTCTTGAAAAAGAATAAAGATTTGTCCTTCCCGTTAGCAAGACTTTTACACAGCTATAGGAGGACAGAGTGATTATAATGCAGAGGTAGACAACACTGCCAGCAAAAGAGAATGGAGCCCAGAATAGATCCACAGACATATGGACATATGCTGTATATTAATGTTGTCATTGAAGAGTAGAGGGCAAAAATTGGGCATTGCAATGAATCATGCTAGGAAAATCAAGTGACCATTAAGAAAACAAATGAAACAGAATCCCTACTTCATACCATACACAAAAAAATAGTTCCATATGGATTTAAGATACAGGAAACACAATGCTATAATGCTATTGGAAAAACAATATAGGAGAAAATACCCATATTCCTAAGATAGAGAAATAATTTTTTATAAGACACAAAAAGCACAAACCCAAAGGAAAGATTTCTTAATTTGATTACATAAAGTTAAAAGCTCATATTTACCAAAACAAATCCTTAAAAATAAAAGATTAAGCCATAAACGAGAAGATATTTGCATTGTATTTAACCAAAAAAAGTGGTGATTCAGAACCTATTAAAAAGTCATCTTAAATAGAAATAAAGAGCAAAAGACTCTGAGATACTTCATCTAAAAACTGCAAATATCTTATGAACATGAAAAATTGCCCAACCTGATTAGAAATCAGAAAATCACAAAGCGAAATCATAGTTAAGATACCACTGCACATCTACGAGATGGGCAAAAATCAGAAAATCAGGTGGCGTCAAACGATGAGGAATAATGAAACGTCCTACCATTTAGAAAACTGGCGTGGCATTCCTGGCCCATCTGAACAGGCGCATTCCCTGAGGCTCGGCAGCCCTCCCTCTAAACTTAGAACACGGCACATGTGTCAGGATGCTCTTTACATGTTATTTGTAAATAGGCCCAAATGTGAAAAATCCAAATATGCAGAAAATAAAGTGACTAAATACACTGTGGCAAATACACCTGCACCCCACACACATGATGATGAGTGGAAAAAATAAGTCCCGAAAGAACACGTGCGGAGTGCTTCCATTTTTGTAAACTTCAAAGGCAGGCAAAATTAGGCTGCGTGGTGTTTAAGGATGTGAGTAGAGATGGTAAAACTGCAAAGAAAAGGCCAAAGAAAGGCTGTCGCAAGAGGCAGGGCAGCAGTTACCTTTGGGAAGGGACAGGAGGGGGGCAAACGTCCCAAGTTCCCATTTCTAACCTCCTGAAGTTCCCGGGGATGCTGCTTTGTTGTGATTATTTAAACATGCATGTGCGTCATAGACACTTTTTGTGTGTATGGCATATTTTGTAATTTTTTTAAATTAATGAAAACATCGTCCTGCAGACCCCAAAGGAGAAGGCTTTGGAGGAACACATGAGGAGGCTGGCATCATCAGTTGAATGCAAAATGCCACGACTCGAAAGCAGGGGCAGAAAACCTTGAGGAAAAACTGAGCCGAGATGAAAAGACAATGAACATTGACAAGGTGAGACAAGTAAAGGTTGTAAGAAGGCAGAAAATGCAATCACAGCTTCAAACTCTACATGGGGACGAGAAGAAAAGAGTTGACATGGCAGGAAATCAAATCAGTGACAACCTTGAGAAGCGTTCTCGCAATTTAAATAAAAAAATTATAAATATCTGAATGTTAAGTGAGAAGCGCTGGTCTAGGGAGGACAGAGAGCAGAAACCGAGCTTTAAAAGTATACATGTTCTGAAGAAGTAATCCGATAACCTGGGACAGGAGCAATCATCAAAGCATAATTGAAGAAAACTTTCTTGGACAGTAAAAGAAGAGAGCAGAAAGGTCAAAAGGACTTCCCTCTTCTCAAACGGAATCAGAGAAACTGCCACAGGCCTGGAGGTTATTTTTCTATTTATTTTATTGCAAGAATGAATATATCAACTTTTGCCTTCTGTCAGAAAAAAAATACACCATGAAGGAACAAAAAAAACGCTGGCCTCCAATTTCTCTTCTGCAGTAATAAATGTGAGATGACATTGGAGCTAAACGTACAGATGTCTGAGGGAAATCTATTTTTTTTGTTTTTGGTTCAAGAAAGGTTTTCGAAGGAGATGAATGACGGGTAATAACCCACAGACAAGTTAGAATAGATGTTCCAGGCGGAAAGAACATTCTGGAAATTCCCCTACGCGCGCCAGTGGAAAGGTTGTAAGCGGGCGGCGGTGGCAGCTGGGGGGGGCCGGGAGCCGGGGCCTGGCGAGAGCCCAGAAGGGAAGGCAGCCGGGGCCCGCGGGGGCGCCCCGTTCAAGGCTGAGAAGAGTCCAGCCGCTGAGGGGGGGCGGGAGGGTGCCCGCACCTCCATTTTAAGATGGAGACCTTCCTCAGGAGGCCCTCCGTCTGAGGGGAGAGCGCCGGCTTGTCCTGGTGCTTCTCGTTTGACTGGAGAGACCCTCAGAGCGGGGCGGCCGCGCCGAGCAGAGGCGCTGGCCAGGGCCGCGGGGGCCCGGGCCTGGCAGGCCTGAGGGGGACGCCACCGCGTCGCGCTTGGCAGCCCCCGCGGAACCTGCCGGGAGAGAAGGGGCCCTGCCTCCGAGGGGGCTTGTCGTCAGGGCCAGCCGCGAGACGGAGGGCGCGGGTGCGCGGGCCTGTCCGTGCGCGGCGGTCGGGCCCGGGCCCCCCTGTCGTGGAGGGGTCGGGGGCTCCCGCGTCGTGCCAACGGGGAGACCCCACCCTAAAGGCTGGCCCGCCTGGGGGGGCGCGGGAAGGGGACTGAAATGGCCCCGGCCGCGGCGCTGCGCTGGCCGTCGTCCTGCGCTCCCTCTCCTCGAGCCGCTCAGGAGGAGGGCGAGGAAAGGAGGGGATGAGGTGCAGCTTCTGACACTCAGGAGTGACTGTGCGATGAGCCCAGAGTTGTTTTTTACACATTGTTTTTATTAAAGATAATAGTTCACACGGAATGTTACTTAAAAAACATAAGTGGTTCCCATATAACCCACTCCCTACCCCTCACCCCCATCATTTTTGTAAATTGTACTTTTTGAAGATATATACATCACACACAAAAAACGTTACATTAAAAAATATAAGAGGTTCCCATATACCCCCACCCCACTCCACCCACACCAGCAACCTCCTCCGTCATTGTGGCACATTCATCACACTCGGTGAACACATTTTGGAGTTCTGCTGCACCACACAGATAATAGTTTACCCTGTAGTTCAACTCTCCCCCAGTGCATTCAGTAGGTTAAGGCAGGATAAATAAAGTCCTGCATCTGTCCCTGCAATATCATTCAGGACAATTCCAAGTCCCCAAAATACCCCCACATAACATCTCTTCTTCCCTTTCCCTGCCCTCAGCAACTACCGTGGCCACTTTCTCTCCATCAATGCTATAATTTCTTCCATTACTAGTCACGATAGTTCCATAGTAGAATATCAGTAAGTCCACTCTAATCCATACTCTCTTCCTCCATCCTGTGGACCCTGGAATGGTGATGTCCACTCCACCTCTATATCAAGAGGGGGCCTAGATTCCACATGGATGATGGATGGAATTCTCCTGCTTGTGGCTGTAGACTCTCTCTGTTCCCTGGCATTGTGGCTGACCTTCTTCACCTCCCTGTTAGCTGACCTGGGTAAATCCAAAGAACCAGAGAGTAGGAGTCGCCACTCTGCTGAGGCTCAGGGCCCAGCTGGCACATGGGCAGTCCAGAGAGTCAAGTCCCCTGAGTATACACCAACCCTAGCCACTGAACCACAACCACAGGTTCAGTAAAAGTGACAGAAGAGGCATGTGTAGGAAGGTCACATCTGAGTCCAACTCCATCACACTCAGGAACACAAATTACAAAGTAGGACCCACTGGCAAGGCATTGAACTCCAGAGCCATGTGCCGTGACCATAGAACCTGTGGGTCTCCGTAGCCTTCAGCAGAACCAGCACTTAGAGTTGTATCTAGTTTGTGAGCCCTGAGTTTTGAGCCACAGCCAGGGCTCCCATTAGCGGAGGGTCTAACTTTAGCCCTTTTACCATGTCAAGACCTTGACTTGGCCAAAGTCGGGCATTTCCAACATTTTGGCCTGAAGAGGAGGCAGAGGGGGCCAGGAATCTACCCTGGGGCCATGGTGCATCCTGGCAGCAGGACGGGCCTGGGGCTGCCCGTCTGGGGTTCTGGACAGAGACCCGGCGGGTGCCCCAAGCCCGCGGAGGCCCAGTGAGGCACACGGAGGAAGGCGTTACTGACCGTGCTCATCGGTGCTGGGTTGAGCAGGACTCTGAGGATTCTGGCGTGAGCCCCGGAGGGAGTGTGGAGTCCTAGGCAGGCACAGGGACTGGGGTTGGGGTTGTGGAGCCAGCATGGGGGGAGCGGCTCAAGGCTGGTTTTGGGGGAAGCGGACTTGGCCCAGTAGTTAGGGCGTCCGCCTACCACATGGGAGGTCCATGGTTCAAACCCCGGGCCTCCTTGACCCGTGTGGAGCTGGCCCATGGGCAGTGCTGATGTGCGCCAGGTGTGGCGCCCCACGCAGGGGTGTCCCTGGGTGGGCAGCCCCACGCGCAAGGAGTGCGCCCCATAAGGAGAGCCGCCCAGCAAGAAAAAAGTGCAGCCTGCCCAGGAATGGTGCTGCAATCACGAAGAGCTGACGTCAGCAAGATGACGCAACAAAAACAAATTCAGATTCCCATGCTGCTGACAATAAGAGAAGTGGACAAAGAAGAACATGCAGCAAATGGACACAGAGAGCAGACAATTGGGGTGGAGACGGGGCGATGGGGAAATAAATAAATAAATAAAAATCTTTTTTAAAAAATCTTTTTAAAAAAAGGTTGGTTTTGGACTGAGTAGAGGGGAGACTTGAGAGTGGCAGTGTCAAGCAGATGGCTGGGTACCCCCAAAACTGAGTTTCCCCTGGGAGCCGTTTACATGGCCAGGCGTGGCCGAGGTCATCTCTGCATCCTGGCTCTGCAGGCAGAGGGGCCGCCCCTTGGCCTCCCACCTGTCCCAGGGCGCTCGCTTCCACAAATCCAAGCCACCCGTCCCAGCAGATGGGGGGTGGGGGGGTCCCCAGAGCAGGACTGCCCTGAGCAGGCTTGCGTCTGTCCCTGGACCCCCTTGCCAGGGCAAGTCCTTTGAAGGGTCTCCTCCCCCAGCTGTCCTCCCACCCCCTGCCTCCCGGGCTCCCCTTGGGCCGTTCATCAGATCGGCAGTGGCGACAGGCCGCGGGGAGGGCCAGGGGCCAGGCAGGACGGGGCTGGGACAGCGGAGCTCCGGCGGGCACCAAGCTCACTGCCAGGTACTGTGCCGGGCCCGCGTCCTGCCCCTGCAGTGGGCGGTCCTGCCCTCCTGGGGCCGGGGTCACAGCTGAGCCAATTAGCCAGAACGCGCCCCTGCAGACCTGATGGCCCCCGACACACGCGCCCCCCCCCCCCAGCCACCTGTCCTCGCCTGGAGGCAGGTGGAGGCGCGGGTTTTACTATGATTTTCCACCTGCCCTTTGCAAGGGCTGATGTGGGGAGGGGAGCGCCTGCTTCCCCCGGGGGGTAATTCAGGCCCCTTGGTTCTGAGCCAGGGGTCCCGGAGGCTGGTGGTCCCAGCAGCCCAGAGTCCAGGAGCAGGGCTGGGGTGAGGTGGGGCCCGCTGTGCCCACCTGCCGTCCTGGGTAGAGCAGGGCGCCAGGCCCAGCGCCTCCCTCGAGGCTGGTGGGAGGCCGTGGACGCACGCCCCTCCCCCCGTGGATGCGCACCCCCTCCCTCCATGGGCGTGCATTCCCTGCCTCCGTGGACGCCCGCCCCTCCCCTCCGTGGACGCATGCCCCCTCCCCTCCATGGACGCGCACCTCTTCCTTCCGTGGACACGCGCCCCCTCTCTCCGTGGCCGCGTGCCCCTTCCGTCCGTGGACTCGCGCCCTTTCCCTCCGTGGACGCGCACCCCTTCCCTCTGTGGATGCACGCCCCTTCCCTCCGTGGACACGCGCCCCCTCCCTCCGTGAAGCAACGTCTACCTCTGTGAAACCGGGCTGGTAATGAACGTTTTCACGTTCTGGCAGCTAGAACGAGGGCCGGCGTTGACGCCGCCTTCCGGGCTGGCTGTGCGCAGGCCAGGGAGACGGGCAGGGGCGACCACCGGCACTCGCGAGATCGTTCAAGAAATGTCAAGCGGGGGCAGCCCGTGCCCAGGCCGGGCCGGGAGGGAAGCCCCCGCCTCGCCCCCAGGCGGGCCCCCAGGTCTCCCCACTCCTTGGTCTGCCCAGGAAGAAGCCGGAGAGCCGTTCCCTGCGGGAAGCAGCTCCGGGGCTCACAGAGGGGCGGCCTCCTGCCTCGGCCCTCCCCCCTGAGTGGACTCTCAGTGAGCCCCGGAAACAGGGCGGGTCCAAGGAAAGCGCAGCAAACTGGAGGGCCAGGCCCTTCAAGTTTGACTTTTGTTTTAATGTATGCAATAAAATACAAGGCAATGACACATGGAGGACTGAAACGTCCTAGCGCATGAAAACCAGGTTTCGTTTGTGCAAGGACCTCCTGCTGCCGGGTGCCGAGTACAATAACGCTGGGATATTGTTAGAGCTAAAACTTTTTTGTTTTTTGCTTATTTCAGCAAACAGACCCTAGGCTCGGGACGTGCCCTATTTTCCTTCTCCTCTAAAACCTTTAGGATGATTAATTAATTGATTTAAAATGTTTTACTTAATTTCTTTATACAAATACACACCCCCGCATGTTCCTGCCTACAGGGAGCAGGTGGGGCTTCCCGGGCCTTTGCTTGGCTCCGGGTCCCTCCCTCTCTCTGCCCGGAGAGGGGAGCATCTCACCTTGAGCGGCGCGGGCGGGCTGCTGGGGGAGGCGAGCCCTGCAGCCCTGGTGCGCAGCCCCCTCGGAGGCTGCGAAACCTGCTGGAAGGCCTGGCAGGGCGGGCGGGCGGCGCTCTGTGGGAGAGAGGGGCTCCACCAGGCGAAGGGGCTCCCCCGCCCTCCCCGCAGTCCGTGGGGCTCCCGGGCACCCCAAGCTGGACTCCCTCTGGGCCAACAGGGTGCCTTCCCGGCTTCTCTCGGGCTTGGCTCAGGGAAAGGTGGCCCAGGACCCGCTCTGGGGAGTGGAGGCAAGTCCCCCTCCCCCCAAAAACCAGCGCAAAGAGAGCAGGGGCCCTGGGGAGCGCAGGGCCAGCAGGTGGTCTAGCCTCGAGGAACCAGAGCTGCCTCCCCCGAGCAGCCCCCCGACCGGGTCCCTGCTGCCGCGTCACCAGCCTTCCTCCCCTCCCTTCCCCATCCCCACACAGGCCCCAGCCCCCTCCACCGGTGAGGCCCCTGAGTCTGTCCCTTTGGCAGCCACAGAGGGGGACCCTAGAAGAACAAGGACAGCCAACACCCATCAGATACTATGGACCCCACGCTTCACCCAGTGGCTCATTCATTCCTTCCAATCAAGTTACAGAGGGAAACTGAGGCACAGGACAGGAAGTGCCTTGTCCCAGGCCAATCAACAGTGAAATGGCAGAGCCAGGATTCGAGCCCAGCTGCCTGCCTGCTGGCCAGTCCTGTCCAGAAGACGCGCCAGTCAGAAGTGGGAGTCTCAGTATTCCAGCAGCCACGTTCAAAAAGATACAAAGAAACAGGGTGAGATTAATTTTAATAATAGATTTTATGTAACCCATTAGGTTCAAAATACCATCAGTTCAAAATGTGCTAAAAATTTATTTGCGAGCTGTTTTATGCCCTCTTGGTTTGTGCCGGGCCCTGAAACTCAGCACGTGTTTCGCACGTGCGGCACACAGCTATTTGGAGCAGCCACGCGCCACGTGCTGCGGGAAGCACGCTGGATGGCTCTGGTCAGGAGCAGTCCCCATCACTGGGGGCCTCCTTTCTGGTCTGGGACCCTTGATGACACCAGCTGTTCTCAATTTGTCTTTGAGCCCTCCGTGTCTCTCCCAGGTGCTTGCACACAGTAGGTGCCCAATGAGTGTTGGCTGGCGCACGATAACCGAGGTGAAGATGCTGTCGCCCCTGGCTTTGCTCCCCCCAGAACCCGAACCCCAGAGGCTCAAAGGGTCAGACGGGGTGCTCCACGTTGCCTTTCGCCCGTTTCCCGGACACCCCAGCGTTGGCTCTAGAACATTCCAGCACAGCCTGTCACAGGCTTTCTGAGGCAGGCGTGCATGTAACAGCTGGAGTCTCTCTTTGGACGCTGGCTGCTTCCACAATTCAATAAACATCAGAGCAAAGGTTATTTCAAACTCGGCGGCTGCACCGACATGGTGATGTATGGGCCTGATGACTCCTTTTATGAAATCACCTCTGAAATGCTGTTTTCATGCTGGGAAACTCATTCCAGCCCTGTTCTCCCTTGAACTTTAGAACCTCTTCTGAAGATGGCCACGCACCTGTCCGCGGTTCTGGAAGTTTCTAGGGCGGGTGGAGGTGGGGGCGGCGAGAAGAGCCCAGGGCCCTGCTCGGCAGGGTGACTGACGCCGGACTTGCCGTGCCCCGCCCGTCCTCTCAGGGGTCTGTGGAGCCCCCCCCCCCGCCAGCGCGCCCGCGCCTCGGATCCTCTCCCCAGAGGCCGCGCGGCGGGCGGTGGCCGACCTCGCCCTGATCTCTTCGTGAGCTGCTCTGAGGCGTCGCGAGGCCGGTGCTACGTGAGTGGCACACAGGCGCCTCTCGCCCGAGCTCGGAGCCGAGCGGGCAGGCGGGGGAGCCGGGCGTCAGGGGCTCCTCTAAGTTCAGGACGGAGCGGAGGGAGGAAGGAGCGCGGCCGCACCCCGCCCAGCTCACAGCCCCCCGCTCGCTCACGGCCTCCCCGGCTTGCCCCCAGGTCCAGTTCAAACCTGGAGGAAGCCTGCCCCAGGCCAGCCTGCAGTGCCAGCTCACATGTCACCCAGCAGCCCCCGGACAGCCTGGCACCCAGGAGGCCGGGGCCCCGGGCCCAGCGGGCACACCTGGCTTCTTGCCTCACTCCCCTGGGTGCCTGCTGGGACCTCGTGAGAAAGAAGAGATAACGTGCTCTTAGAAACATGTCAAACCAGTCATCCAAGGCCCCAGAACAGTCGATGCTCTAGAAATTTTATTTTTCATTTTTAAAAAATTTTACTTGTATTTTTTTGAAGACACCTAGATCACAAAAAATGTTACATTAAAAATATAAGAGGTTCCCGTATACCCCACATCCACCTCACCCCACCCCATTAACAACCTCTTTCCTCAATGTGGCACATTGATTGCATTTGGTGAAGACATTTTGGAGACCTGCTGCACTGCATGGATTATAATCTACATTGTGGTTCACACTCTCCCCCAGTACTTTCAGTGGATTATGTCAAGATATGTAATGTCCAGCATCTGTCTCTGCAATATCATTTAGGACAACTCCAAGTCCCCAAAATGTCCCCACATCACATCTCTTCTTCCATTTCCCTACCTCTCCACATCAGTGCTACAATTTCTTCCATTGCTAGTCACCATCCTGTGGACCCTGGGATGGTGATGTCCACTCCACCTCTCTGTTGAGAGGGGGCCTAGATCCCACATGGCTGATGGATGCGATTCTTCTGCTTGCAGTTGTGGGCACTCTCGCTTCCCTGGTTGGTGGTTGACCTTCTTCACCTCCCTGTTAGCTGACCTGGGTAAGTCCAATGAACCAGTGGGTAGAGCTTGCAACTCTGCTGAGGCTCAGGGCCCAGATGGCACATGGGAACCCAGAGATTTGAGTCCCCTGAGGGTTCACATCCCTAGCACCAACCACAGGTTCAGTAAAAGTGACAGAAGAGGCATGTGTAGAGAGGTCACATCTGAGTCCAGCTCCAGCACACTCAGGAGCACAAATTCCAAAGTAGGGCCCACTGACATGGCCACTGTTTCTAAGGTGTAAGGAGAAAGGGCAATGAGCAGCCCGGGAAGGCTGGCGGGCTCCTACCACCAAGTGCCCCTTCGAGGAGCGCAGCTGCGGCTCGCGTCTGCTTTCCCCGTCGACCGTCCCGGAGCTCCTAGAGGACAGGGCCACCGCCAGTGCCACCCTGAGCCCCGAGGACCTGGCAGTCGCTGGGGCATGTCAGTGGCGGGAGCGGGTGCACAGGTGCAGGCGTGCAGGGTATCGCTGCTCGTGGCACCCCGGCTCAGCCCCAGCCCCTTCTGGGCGAGCCCGGCCGAGCTTCTGAGCCGAGGCATCCAGTTCTCAAAAGGGGTTCAAGCACCTGCTTCACGGGGCCCGGTGGGAACTGGAGAGCACGACGGAGTCCAGCCAGGGGGAAACCAGGCTTGAACTGGCTGGTGGAAGTACCGGTGGGATCCGGTCCACGTGAAGCTTCGGCCCACGGCAGGGTCCCCTCCTTTCCCTTCCCTTCACGCAGGCTCTCCTACCTCGGGGTTTCTCACCTTCCAGTGACTGACCTTTGGGCCGGGTCTCTGTGGTGAGGCTGCCCTGGCACTGCAGGAGGAGGGCCTGCATCTCTGCCCCCCTCCCACTGGCTGCCAGGAGCACCCCTCCCCAACCGTGACAACCCGAGGTGCCTGCAGACATGGCCAATGTTCCCTGGAGGGCAAAGTGGCCCCGTTGAGAACCACTGGGCTGCCCATCGGCGAACTCTTAGCAAATGCTCTCCGAGTCCCCGGGCGTGCGCCGGGCGTGCCTACATCGGGGAGGGGTGCATGCCCGCCCGGTGACGTAAGAGCAAGAGCAAGCACGTGGCCCTTCTAGGCCCGCCCTGGACACATAGCCACGCGTGGCCCCCGCAGCAACACCGTGCAACCATCCCCAGCTACAGGGACACAGCAGAAGCACAAAAGCAGCGTTGGCGTGCCTGGAATGTTGGCTCTTGGCTCTGCAGACCCCACCGCAGACGTTCTGGCCCGGGGGCCCTGGGAGGGGCACAGGAGACCCCCGTGCAGGGGATCTGATTCCTCCCCGGAGAGCCGCTGTCCAGGGAGGCGGCCAAGGCTCCTTACGATGCGCACAAGAGGTGCCTTCCCTGGCCCATCCTTCCCCCCAAATTCTGGTCCATCCCCTGCGCGCAGTGGGGACTGGAAATGGTGCACACTTTCCGTGCACCATCCTAAAAGCACTGCACTTGCAGTAACGTGACTGTTTCTGGTGGCAGTTACAGAAGAGGAGGGCCGCTCTCCGGTTAATTGCAGGTTCTGCGGAGCAGGAGTTGCAGCGCGTCACGACTGAAGCCAGTGATCAGCAGCGCGAAGGGCCGGAGTCGACGGCCAGGCGTGCAGCCTTTGTGTCAGCGCAGCGGAGAGCTCCGCATTGTTTTCAGCTGGTAATTCCTTAAAGATGAGACAATAGTCATTTGATATTGTTTGCTCAAATGAACAGTTCCCGAGCAAATAATGATAATAAAAATACGTCCCTGAGAAGCCAATAAGACGCTGCAGCTTGCACGCAGTCTTTTTAATAGATGCCCTTTGACAAGCGCAGCTGTGTCATCCAGATGAAAAATCACGCCCCCCGCTTGCCGCTGATACGTAAATAAATGCGGGCGATTGCACATGTAATAGCCCTCTTCCATCAGCAGGGCTTAGAAATCCGATAGGAAACCTTCAGATAAAGTGGCAATTTGTGGAAGAGCTTCCTAAAGAGAATGAGGGGTGGTGGAGGGAGGAGACCCCGAGGCTTTCGGGGTCAGGAGCCTTGAGGGCGTCGGCAAGGGGAGAGCCCAGCCTCTCGCCGGGGCACATGCCGTCCGCTGGCTACTCTCTGCAGGGAGAGCCGAGGGCCATCGCCAGCTGCATTCCCGCAAGGAAACGGCCAGCGACTCTCAACGGGGGAACGCAGAGCCGTTAGAGGGTCACATGAACGCTGTCGACTCCTCCAGGAAGACGCACATGCGCCGTTTCACCTAGACCCCCGGAGGGCTTGGGCCCGCGTTCGTCCTCGGGCCCTGAGCCTCGGCCGTGAGCGTCCTCCCCGCAGGGATTCTCCATGGGGACAGCTTTGCTCCCCAGAGGACATTTAACGAAGCCCGGGGACCAGACGTCACAGCCAGGGGGTGCTCCTGACACCTCGTGGGTGGAGGCCAGGGTGCTGCCCACTGTCCTACGGCACACAGGACAGAGTGATCCTGCCCCAAAGGTCAGGCCTGCCGAGGTGGCGGACCCCTGCCCTGGGGCCAGCTGCAAAAGCAGACCCCATAGCAGCTCCACCACCACTCGCATTTGGAGATGGGGAACTGAGGTCCAGGGCAGGGCACCTCTGCGGCGCCTGGCGCCTTCCCCAGCCCCACCTCGCCGGCCCCTTCCTCTCTAAATGTCCGTGGGGCCGGTGAAGGTGCTGAGTGCAGTGTGGACCTTAACTACCACCGCGGCAATTAAGTGGCTCCAGTGGTCTCGGAACCTCCAGCAAAAGGATAGCCCCCCGTTGGCAGTGTGCCGGCGTTTCCCAAACGGGTTAGGGACATGCTGCCGCGGCGACGGGCTGGTGGGCTGTGGCTAGACCAGAGCCGGCTGTGGCAGCCCCGACGGGAGGGCTGGTTCCTTCCAAGGACAGGAGGAGCAGAGGAGAGGAGTGCTTGCCGGGCTGGAGGCAGAAGGAGAGGGGCAAAGGAGGGAAGGGGAGAGCGGGGCTTGCTGGAAGAAAGACTTCAGTGTGGGTGGAGTTTTGGGATGAGAAAGGGAGCTGAGGGGATGAGCAGGCCAGGGCAGCTGCTGGCAGTGACCGCTCCCCTAAGCCCACCTGAGGCTGCTGGAGAGCTGGCAGAAGGGTGGGGGTGCGAAGAGAGTGGTGGGCCCCTGGGTGAGACACTGCCTGGGCACCCAGCTCGGTGTTGACAACCAGGGGGTCCAGGAAGTCCCTGCATGAACCCCTCCTCCCAGGCCGGGCCCCTGGTCAGTTAGCAGGTGCTTCTCTGAACAGGGTCATGGATCGTCGGTGACCCCAAGGTGGGGCCCACGTGGTCTGTGCCCATCGCCTCCAGCCACGTCACCCCCTGGGAAACCCTCCCGACGTCCCTCATGTTCCGGCACATTCCTCGGCCAGCGTTCCTGGCCTGGCCTCCATGCCCAGCCTCCGTCCTTCCCTAGCCTCCCAGAACCACAGCTCCAGGGACAAGGAAGGGTGACTGTGTCCCCACGGGGGGCGGGGGAGCTGCCCCTCACCCCAAGCCCAGCCCCTGCCCTCCCGTGGGCTGTCTCCACACACCCCCGCCCCGAGCTCCTGCCGTGCCTGCCCCTTACAGGACCGTCTCTCTCTTTTCTGTTCTTGTAAGATCTCTGTTAAGTTTCTCTAGGACAGAAGTCATCTGTCCTCTTTGAAGAATTACGACACATCAGGCCTGTGTGTGGAAAACAACCTGCATTTCCTTCCCTGTCCTGGCCCTGTCCGTCCTCGATGGTGATGAAATGGGGCACAGCTCGCCTTATCTCTTTGATCTCGTACAAACGTAAGGGAAAATATATGCAATTTTGCTGTTTTCCTTCTTTAGGCAAAATGGAATTCCACTGCAGCTGCCCCTCTGAGACTGGCTCTGCTCACATAATAATCTGCGTGGCCGTCGTTCCAGGTCGCTGCAGCTCCCCGGGCCTCAGCCGCTTTAGCAGCTGTGTAATGGTGCAGCGCGCTGCACCAGGAGGCCAGGAGCTCTCGCCAGCCCCGGGGGCGGCGCTCCGTAAGGAGGGGCCGGCGTCGCTCAGTTCAGGCACTTCAGGCACCCCCTCAGTGCTCCCACACTTGTGTGCACGCAGATGTGCACATGTACACACACAGCACACACATGCGCACACAGGCACAAACCACACAATGCACGTGTGCATGTTGCACACACACGGGCACACATGCATACCGGCGCTCACATGCATTCTCAGGCATACACACACGTGCACACACACACACATGCAGACACGTGCACTGTGCATTCTGCGGTCAGAGGCCTGCCCCCTGCGCCAGCCTGCGCGCCTCAGCTCCTGCCCATGCCCAGCAGGGCTCTGAGCCCGCGGGGCCCGCGGGGTAAAGAACCCCCGAGCGGCTAAACGCGGGGCCGTGTGGCTGGGACCGAGGGTCCTGAGCAGGGTCTTCTCCGCTCCGTGGGCCTGTGGTCCCCACTCGGAAGAGAGAGGTAGACGTTGGCCCGAGGGGCCTAGTGGGCAGGCGGGTGTCAGGCAGCCTCCCCTGCAAGGGGAGGGGCAGCGCGGCCACATCTCTGAACTGTGCTCCGGCAGCCCTTTGGAAAACCAAGACAGAGAGTGATTCCAGGAAAGTGGGGTGAGTGCTGCTTGCATGAGCCAGAGATGTTGGAAGAGTTTTTTAAATGGGCAAGGGGCATCCAAGTGGGATCTAAGCCCCCTCTCGATATAGAGGTGGAGTGGGCATCACCATCCCAGGGTCCACAGGACGGAGGAATAGAGTATGGATTAGAGTGGACTTACTGATATTCTACTATGGAACTATCGTGATTAGTAATGGAAGAAACTGTAGCATTGATGTGGAGAAAATGGCCACGGTAGCTGCTGAGGCCAGGGAAAGGAAAGAGGAGAGGTGATGTGGGGCATTTTCAGGACTTGGAGTTGTCCTGGGTGGTGCTGCAGGGACAGTTACTGGACATTGTATGTCCTGCCATGGCCCACTGGGTGGGCTGGGGGAGAGTGTAGACTCTACTGTGGACCATTGACCACGTGGTGCAGCAGTGCTCAAAGATGTATTCACCAAATGCAATGAATGTCCCATGATGATGGAGGAGGTTGTGGTTATGGGGGGAGGAGTGGGGTGAGGGAGGTGAGGGGTATATGGGGACCTCATATTTTTTGAATGTAACATTAAAAAAATAAAAACAAAAATAAAATAAAATAAAAAATAAAAAATGGGCAAGGGATATTTTTTGTAGGAAACCTGAGAGGCTTGATAGAGAGACCCGGTTTTCTTTGAGGAGACTGTTGGTAGGAAAAAGGATGCTAACGATGTTTCCAACGAGGCCTTGGCAGAAACGAGGCCCGTAGCTAGAAGGAGAGCGGCCTTTGCTGCAAAGCAGCAGAGAACTTGGCAAAATTGACCCCCGGTGTTAGAGGGAAGGCAGAATTTGAAAGGGCCGAGCTTGGACATGTAGCTGAGACTTCCCAACTCACCGTGGAAGATGAGGCCTGCCTTCTCCTTGCAGCGTATAGCAAAACATGAGAGGAAAGAGATAAGCTGAGACCTGAACTCCTGCGCACAAAGAAACCAGACATGGATGGTTTGGGAGATCCTGGGCTTTGGGAAAACAAGTCCCCGAGAAGCGTGTCCCCTGTGAGGACTTAACTGAACTCGGACGCAGGCGGCCGTTTCCTTGCAGATCAGGCCTGGAAACGCGGTTACCCAGGAAGGACTTGTGAGGGTCTTAGTTTGGTGGTTGGGACCTGTGAGCTTCACGCAAAGCCTACAAGCGATTTGCAAGAGCTGTGCCAACGAAACCACCATCAGCCCGGGCTGTTGGGCCAGGGAGGGGAGCCTGCCGGAAACCGACTTCAGGGGGGGCTGAGGTCTGGGGTTGAGACTTCTTCTCGGGTCAAGAGAGGGCCCCGCCACGCGTGCGGAAAGGGTGCGCTCGCCCTGGCACGGGAAGGGGGGGCACGTTCCGCCCCTTTGCTCGGGGAGAGCACTGCTGCCCCAAGCTACAGGGAGGGTGGGCACGCCCCCCGAGTGTTAGAGGGGGGTCGCCGCACCGCTGCTCCGAGGGGCTTGGGCCTGTGTGCCCAAGATGAGGGAGAACGTTGCCGCCACCTCACTCTACTTATGGGGCTGAGACTGTCCCCAGAGATTGGGGACAGTCCTTGGAGGGTGAGGCCTGGAGCTCACGAGAGTCTTGGTGAGGGGAGAACCCAGGAAACGGCTGCCCGGCATGGCCCTGGCAGGGTGGACCCCACGAGGCCCCGAGAAGAAGACACCGTTCCACGGATCTGTCATCGAATGGAGCGGGACCTGCAGGTGCTTTGACCTGCTGGGGACCCAGGACACCTGCTTGCCTTCCCCTTTCTCCTGATGATGATGCAAATGTTTATCCCTTGCCTGTCCCTCCTGTGTGTCCTGGAAGCAGAGACTTGTTTTCTAAGTGGCACAAGTCTACAGCCGGAGAGGAGTTTTGACTCTGGACTGGCTGCCTGCCTATGATTTTAATAGGATTTTGTACTTAGCATTGCTACAGGAATGATTTCAGGCTTTTGAAAAACGGCGATCGATGAGTGCATTTTGCATGTGTGAAGAACACACACCTCTGGGATTTAAAGGGTGGGGTGCGAAAGGTTGCATTTGGTGAATCCACAAAATGGGGTTGTTTTTTAGCTAGCCCATGCTGTGGGGGGACCCTTTGGTTGCTTTAGATTCAGCCGAGGGACTGGACAATGTCACTTTTGACTGGACTACGTCGGGGAGGCCCGGCTCAGGTTGGGTGTCCATCCTCTTGCAGGGACTGGTATACAAACTGAGACCGCAGAGAGCCACAGAGGAAGGAAGGCGCCGTCCTGCGGCTGCATGGGAGGGGGCTCCAGGGCCGCCGGCAGCAGACGGCGAAGCCCCCGGAGGCTGGGCCCGGGGAGGCTCCTGGCTGAGGACACGGCCCCGAGCCGGGTCCCCGCGGCTGGACTGGGGAGGAGGCGGAGCAGCCCAGACGAGATGCGAGGCCGGGCCACAGACAGGCGCTCGGCCTCCGCCCACGGCTGAGCTCCGGGCCAGCGGGCCTTGAGGGGGGCAGGGGCCTCGGGGAGCTGGGCGGCCACTTGCTCCGCACACGGCAGACTCCAGCGTCCCTGGGCAGCCCGCCTGGAACTGTAAGCTTTTCACCCTAACACATTTCCCACCCTGAAAGCCCACCCATTCCTGGTACTTGGCCCCGGTCGCCCTTGGCAGACTATGACATGCTCCGGTTAGAAAGAAGAAAAGCCCAAAGGGTGGGCTATCGTTCAGTCCACATGAAAACATTTTACCTGGCGGGGCGGGGACCTGGATTTTCTCCTTTACTTCTCCCTCTTGCCAGAAGACCCTGCGCAGGCCCCTCATACCTTCCCGACGACGGACCAGGGACGCAGAGGGCAGCAGGTCGTCCAGACGCCCCCACCCCGGGCTTCTAAGAACGAAGGGGTCTGCTGCCTCCACAGAGCCGGTCGGTTCCCCTGGGAGACCCCGCGGCCACGCCCCACCGTCACGCTCCCCGGTGCGCACCTAGAGGCAGCAGGCGGCCTGTTCTCCTCTCCTGGGCTGGAGCCCCGGCCTGGGGATCCGACGGCCACTGTCACCCGCTCCAGCATGTCACCCGCACGGATGCGGAAGGGAAGGCCCCGGCACTGCGGGGTGCCCGCGAACCGTTCCCCCAGGCAGGGTGGCGGCTCCCGATGTCGCCCCTCCATCCCGCTGGTCATCAGTCTCCAAACGATGTCCCAGGTGCTTTCGGCCTTTCCGAGCCAGCGAGGGTCCTCGGGGTGGCTTCCCAGGGGCGGGCGAGGCTGGACCACTCCCTGGGAGGACGCTAGGGTGCTAGAGTTGGGGGAAGGTGCTCACTGTGCACTTGGGAAAACCGAGGCTTGCCGAGGGTCTCCCTCCCTCGGGACCCAGGACCTGTCGGCTCATCCACCGCAGCAGTGTCCATCCTGCTGGGTGAGTCTGCAGCCCCCTCTCCACCCCAGCCTGTGGAGGGGGATCTCGCCGTCCTTTGTGGCCTCCGCCACGTCACCCCCACCCCAGGGGAGGCGCCGGGCCCCGACTCAGCTCTGGCCCTGCGCCCCGTTGCCTGCGTCTGCTCCCCTCGCCCATCTCAGGCCCCCCCACCCTGGGAACTAAGGTCAGGAGCTTCGGAAGGGCTCAGGGGCCAAGGTCAGGCAGCCGGTGAGGGCCGGGCCGAGAGCCCTGGCCGTGGCTCAGCCTGGCCGCTCCCACCAGGGCCTCCCTGCCAGGTGGCCGCACGGAAGTGCCCAGAAAACGGGGCCATCTGTGGGCGCAGAGAGGCATGGGTGCTCCAAGGACAAAGCTGGAGGTGCCAGCCAGGCAGCCTGGGCAAGCCCCAGGCAGAAAGCGGGGTCCCAGGCCAGAGCCCCAGGCACCTCAGGGGGCCGGAGGCCGGGCTAGCTGCCGCCGGTGGAGGCAGCCTGTCCACGCGCCGACGCTGGTGCTGCCCAGCAGGGCCCTTGCTGCCCGCGCCCCCCGTGCTCCTCTCCTGGGGGCTTGCAGGCTGGCAGGCCCACCCCTCGCCTGGCTCTGCAGCCCTAGCGTGGGGTCTGCAAGGCTAGGGGCGGGCATCTGCTCAGTCCGGCTGAGGCAGAAAGGACAGGCGCGCCCCTGGGTCTGGAGGCCAGCTGCTGGTCCAGAGCCCCCGCCACTGGGCCGAGCCCGGATGCCCCAGAAGCGCGGTGTGACCAGCTCGGGGGGCAGGCGCGCATGTCCAGCACAGAGCGTGGCGCTGCCCTGGCGTGGACAGCGCGTGGGACTAGAGTTCCAAGGTCACCCTGGGTTCAAGAAGAGCTGAGTGCTGGATGCCCAACGTGGGGAGGCCTTCCCGGAGGAGGCGAGCACCCACCAAGGCCTGCGGACCAGGCAGGCGGCGGACAGCTAGCAGGACCTGGGGACACCTGGCAGGATCTGGGGACACCTGGCAGGATCTGGGGGCACCCAGCAGAACCTGGGAGCACCTGGCAGGACTGGGGGTACCCTGTAGGATCTGGGGACAGCTGGCTGGATCTGAGGGCACCTGGCAGGATCTGAGGGCACCTGGAAGGACCTGGGGACAGCCAGCAGGACCTCAAGGCACCTGGCAGGACCTGGGGACAGCCAACAGGACCTGGGAGTACCTGGCAGGACCTGGGGGCACCTGGCAGGACCTGGGGACAGCCAACAGGACCTGGGAGTACCTGGCAGGACCTGGAGGCACCTGGCAGGACCTGCGGACAGCTGGCTGGACCTGAGGGCACCTGGTGGACGTGGGGGCACCTGGCAGGACCTGGGGGCAGCCAGCTGGATGCACGAGGTCCGGAGGGGAGGGTGCCGTGGGCATGCACGGTGGACTCACCTGTGCCAGTGCTCTCCGTCCTGGACTCGCGGCTGGCCCACGCTGTCCTCTGGGGTGGGAGCAGGGTACGGAGGGGCTGCTGCTCTCTGTTCAGCCGCCCTGGGCGAGGGCGAGGGCAAGGGCGAGGGCGGGGCGCCAGCCACGAAGGGGCTTCAGCGCGAGGCGGGGCGGCTGGTGCAGGAAGCCGCGGGCTGCCTGGGTGAAGCAGTTCAAGGTCAGGCAGAGGGGTCGGCGGTCGCAGGTGAGCGGAGAACTTCAAAACGCGGCATTCCTGTCTGGGTGCTGGAGAGGGAGGTAAGCAGAGCTGAGGGACATGGGGGTCGTGGGGTGCAGCAGGAATGCGAGGGGCGGGTCAGGTGGAGGGGCAGAGGAGGAGGGGCGGGGCTCCCTGCAGCTGTCCTGGGGGAGCGCGTGCCCCCCACACGCACGCACGGGGAGGGAAGGCTGGAAGCACCAGACCTTCGGAGGGAGACAGCCCTGCTCCCCAGGTGAGGGGGCGCCTCGCCCTGCACCCCCACATCACGGCCAACGCCATGCCGGGGGTGCCCTTCCCCTACAGCCACAGCCCGGCTCCCAGCCCTGCCCCCCTTCTCTGCTCCCCCATCCCCACCCCCAGATTCCCCAGAGAGCCCTAAACTCCCCTCCCCTGCTCCTCAGCAGAACAATTCAAAGGGGCCCCCAGAAGGCCTCGTGCTCCCAAATAGGAAACTATTCTTTCCCCAGTAGACTCAAACACATTGAACAATCATGTTGGGGAAATTGAGAAACAAACAAAAAGTAGCTCAACACCAACATCTGCTCCAAGCTCCCGGGTGGACACCCAGGGCCTGGCCTGACCCCCCCAGTCCCCAGGCCACCTCCCAGGTGGGGGGAGGGTGGGCGGCCCATCCCGAGCCCTCTGGCTCTGCAGAGGGGCCTGTGCCTGCTGGGGGGCCGCCCTGTGGCAACCGAACTGGAATCTGGCCCCCCAGGGGGCTGACCCAGCCATGGGGGTAGGCCGGGGGCCTGGGGCCCTGTCTGACAGGGACATTTCCTCCCAAGCCCCCAGCCTCCTGGTGCTCAGCAAACCCAGCTTGTTCAAGGCAATGCAGGAAGTATCCTTCCGGAAGGTTCCACCACCTGGATTCCATCCTGGAGGAGGATGGTTGTGCAGAAACCCCAGTGTCCTGAGAGGCCCAAGCGCCTGTTTGCCAGGCATCCACTGTGCAGCTGCAGAGCACGGGCACAGGGTGGGGGAGGATGCAGCCCCCCACCCACCTACCTTGCCTTCAGGAGCCTCAGTCCAATGGAGGACACTGGCCGGGGTGGGTGGGGCATCCAGGACAGAGCTTGGGCTCAAGGTCACTCAGGGAGGCGACAGGTATGGGAGGGGCATCTGTCTGTGAAGGTGGAGGAAGGAGGACGCCGCGGCGAGGGGTGGGTAAGTGCGGAGTGCCCAGGGCAGTGGGCAGCCCCGGGCGGCAGGAGCCAAGCGAGCTGCGGGGCAGGGACTCCGAGGCTGGAAGGGGCTGGGACAGGCCCCCGGGGACTGCCGCCTCGGCCAGGCTGGGAGCAGCTCATCTGGCAGCCCAGGGGCCGGGCAGCCGGCGCCGAGACCCCGAGGGGGAGCAGCAAGGAAGCTCTCAGTGTGATCTTAGGGGGAACTTCCCTGCAGGAGCACCATCCGAGAGGCCGAGCTCGAGCCTCAGGCAGAAGCCAGTCACCCCTCCCTGTCATGCCCCACTGTCATTTGGTGACCCAGTGCCAGGCATGGTCAGTGCCTATGGCCGCGGTTCTGAGGGCCAGTGCAGCCAAGGGCCATAGACTGGAGTCTTGAAACAAGAGAGACGTGTTCTCTCCCAGTCCTGTGCCCGGAAGCCTGGCTCTGCATGCCTGCCAGGCTGTGCCCCCACCGAAGCTCTGGGGAGGCCCTCCCTGCTCTCCCTGCTCCTGGCGGCACCGAAGCTCTGGGGAGGCCCTCCCTGCTCTCCCAAGTTCCTGGCCGCACTGAAGCTCTGGGGAGGCCCTCCCTGGCTCTCCCTGCTCCTGGCGGCACCGAAGCTCTGGGGAGGCCCTCCCTGGCTCTCCCTGCTCCTGGCGGCACCGAAGCTCTGGGGAAGCCCTCCCTGGCTCTCCCTGCTCCTGGCAGCGCCCGGCATCCTTGGTGCTCCTTGGTGTGCGGCCATGTCCCTCCGGTCTCTCCCTCCCATCTCTCCCTCGGTCCCCCTCTTCCCGTGGCCACCATCCCTGCTCTCTGCCTCCTTCAAGGACGCCAGTCACAGTGGGCTAGGGTCCATGTCCACCCCATGCCTCATCGCAGCGGATTCTGTCCACAGCAACTCTGTTTATTGTGAAATAAGCTTGTACTCGGGGCGCTGGGGTTAGGACTTCAGCCTGTCTTTCGGGGAGATACAATTCACCCCACAACAGCAGGCTAACCTCATCATCCCTTTTAACACTTGCGCCTTCTTCCCGCAAGGAGGAGGCACACGGCCCCAGGTCCCAGGAAGGGCAGGGGCGTGCCCTGGGGTGCTGGCTCACTGCTCACCGCCACCCTCTCTGGCTCCCCACAGCTTGGGGCCCGGGCACCACGCGTCGTGGCTCGTGCGTAAAGCACAGCGTGGCTGAGATCACAGAGAGGCCAGAGGCGGTGCCCGGAACCCCTCCCCCAGTCCAGCCCTTTCCCACCACCCTGGCCTCGGTGGGCTCTGGCTAGCCCTGGTCAGGTCCTGCAGGTGGGAGCGTGGTGGGCCGTCAGCCCCTGGGCACCAGCCTTATGGCGGGCACCTCGCCAGCCCCTGGGGGCTCCGAGTGCCCAGGACGGGCACAAGAGTGCCAGCCTCTCCCAGGGCAGCCTGCGGCCCATCCCCTGGCTCCAGGCTCCCAGTGCGAGAGGCGCCAGTCAGGGCCCGCCTTCCCACTGGACCCCAGGAGGCTGAGGGCTCTGGCCCAGCCATCCTCTTCACACACATGTGTGCACACACATACACAAGTGTGCGCCTGCAAACTCACATAAACCTCTATACACAGACACACCCATGTGCATGCATCTGCACATGCCTGCACACACCTGCACACACCGGCACATGACTGCACACACCTGCACATGCCTTCACACACCTGCACATACATTCACACACCTTCACATACCTGCACACACCTGCACATGCCTGCACACACCTGCACATGCCTTCACACACCTTCACATACCTGCACACACCTTCGCATACCTGCACACACCTGCACATGCCTTCACACACCTGCACACACCTACACATGCCTGCACAACCTTCACATGCCTGCACATGCCTTCACACACCTTAACATACCTGCACACGCCTTCACACACCTGCACACACCTGCACATGCCTGCACACACCTGCATATACCTGTACATTCCTTCACACACCTGCACACACCTACACATGCCCTCACACACCTGCACACCCTCCATCAGCACACTCACCATCTCCCAGTGCCCCCAGTGCCCAGCCCTCCCACACGGCCCAGGCTCAGGCTGGGGCTTCCCTCTCCACCCCTGCGCTCCACATCTGTTTCTTGGTGCCCAGACACCAGTGCGTGGCTCACCACCGTCCTCTGAGAGCCCCCGTCAGCCTCCACCTCCAACAGCAGCAGCACCTTGTTGCAAACAACTTCTCTCCCAGAGGCAGGAGCTAAGGTGCTGTGGAAAATCCGAGGGCAGCGGGATGGCTGCCCGGGCTAGAAATCCTTCTAGAGCCTGGGGCCTTGGGCTCAGTTTCTCCTTGTGCCATTTAGCCTCTGGAAAGGAGCAGCGACGTGCTCTCAAGCAGCCTTCCGGAAAACCTGGCAACTGTCAGACAGGAGGTGCCTCTGTGCCTGCACGCGGCCAGGCTTTCAAATGCTGCCATCACCCCTCCCACCCACGGATGGGACCCCTGCTCCACCAGGCCCCACAGGCAGCCCTGACTTCCAGAACCTTGGGCAGTGGCCACGACAGATGGCCAGCGGGCCCGGGAGCAGCCAGCGAGCGCTGGGCCTGGCCCGGGTCCACCTGCCCGGCTTCCAGCCTCTGCCCTCCGGCCACACAGTCACACTTGCAGCCACATCAGCACTTTGCCAACCGCCAGCCCCAAGCGGGCACGCTCATGGGCTCTCGTTGCTGCCAACGCTCCGATTTTGACATATTCCGGCCAACGCGGCCCCCGGAGCCTCGTTTGCATGCAGAAGGACGGGAAAGCGCAGGAAGGGCACGGCGGAGCGTCCGCGGCACTGCGCGCCGCCTCAGAACCGCGCAGGGGAGGCGGCCTCGCCCTCCTGCCCACGCAGCCAGCCCCGCTGCTGCACCGCGCCGAGGGCCAGGCCACCCCCCTGGACCCCTGCCAGGGCCGCCCCCAGCAGCTCACCCCCGTGGGGGGCCTCGGCTGCGCGGAGCCCTCCTGCTGAGGACGGCTGCCCTTCCTCCCGTGCCCGTTCAGATAAGACGGGAGGGAGAAGGGTTAGTGTTGAGGGAGCTTTGGATGGTCAGGCGAAATGCTTGACCGAGGAGAGCCCTGGCCGAGACCCCACCCAGGCACACAGGTAGGACATGGAACCCAACGACGTATCCACCTCCTTGTTGTATCATCGGGAATCCATCTGCTGTGACAGCAAATCAAATTATAGCAGGCTCTACCAAAAAAAAAAAAAAAGAAGAAAGAGGTTTCTGGCTCAAACATTGGCTAAGAAGAAGCCAAGGACATGCCTGCTGCAGGCTCAGCTGGATCCAGGAGCTCAGGGGACGTCATCGGGGCCTGGTCTCGTCCCCTGTCTTGGCTTTGTCGTCCTCTGTGTTAGGGCCATCTTTAGCCTCCACGGGTGGCAAAGGGGCCCCCAGCAGCTGCAGGCTCACCTCTCCTTTAGTTCAAATTCAGCAGAAACAACTAAGAGTGTCTCCCCTCTGAAGTTTGAGCCTGAGCCTACTGCACTGGCCAAGAGGACACAGGCCCAACCCGGAACCAGCAGAAGGGGAGAAGTCCAGAGTTTGGTTAGTCCTCGCCCAAACAAACAGCCACGGTGCCCCGGTGTGAGCTGGGAGTGGGGCCAGGGCGGGCTCCAGCCCTGGAGGTCTTGGCAGGGGGAGAGGGTCGGGAGCAAGACACCAATAGCCCCCCAACCCCCCGGGTCCCCGCTGGGCCGCACTGGAGCTGGAGAGACAGGACGAGGTTGGGGAGATCACTCAGCTGGAGAGAGGGCGACCCCACGCAGTGGCCCGAGGGCCGTGGACGGGGCTCGGCCAGGCTGACCCTGGCCTCAGGCAGAGCCCATGGCCCTGGGCAGGAGGGGAGCAGGTGACGATGCTGGGGGTGACAGAATTCTACAGCCCTGGGGACCCCCCAGAAACGAGAAACCGGTGCCCTCCTCTGCTCTGTGCCCTCGCTCAGGTTTCCTCCTGCTTTTTTCCGACATTTGAAATCCCCACCAAGGAGGCTGACCTGGACAGCCCGGCAAGCCTCTAGGTCTCTGCATTTGACCCAGCATATAACAAAGCCCACCGCCCCAAACCCACCCGAGTAGGATGGATAAGCCCCATCCAATCAACAAGACTCGAGCTGCCTTCCCTTTCCTGGCTATAAAAATCACCTGCCATCCCGAGAAGATGGAAACTGCTGTGCTGACGTGCGATCAGGCCTCCTGGCTGCACCAAAACTTGGCGTCCAAGGAAAACACTGTCGACTGCCAGCTCGACTCCAGGAGCCTTTTGACAGCGACCTGGTGGGCAGAGGGCTCAGTGGCCCAGACTGGCCATTCAGAGCAAGTCCCCAAGTCGGCCAGGGTTCAGAGCCGCCCCCGTCCCCACAAATGGCAGTGGGGAAACTGAGGCAGCGCTTCCCTCTTGGGCCCACAGGGCAGGGCAGGGCTCCAGGACATCCAGCTGAGGGGGTCTCCGGATCCCATCCCCAGCGTTCGTGTCTCTCACCCTTGGCCTCCCCGAACGCTGAGGCCCTGGCCCCCTTGTCTCTCACCTCCCAGACCCCCCTGGACTCTCACCCCTGGCCCCCCCAGCTCCCCTCTCGCTGTCACCCAGGATGCTGGGCCAGATCAGGGAGGAGCCCTGAGCCCCCGTGGCCCCGACTGTGCAACCCAAGGCCGAGGGCAGGGAGATACTGGCCGGACCTGGCTGAGAGACCAGGGGCCAGGGCCTGGGTGAGGGGGTGGGCGGCCGGGCGGCCTTCTCCCTCCAAAACCCGGAGCTCCTTTCGGGAACGGAGGGCCCCGAGGCCGTGTTCCCGCAGGCCCACCCCTCACCCCTCCAGACTTCAGGCCTCACCATGCCAGCCCCTTCTACCTGCCCAGCCCTCGAGGCCAGGTAGCCGAGAAGCCCCCAGGGCTGGCTGCCGTGCACAGGGCGGCCGGGCCACCTCCGCAGGGGCTCGTCCTGCACCCACGCTCTCCCTCTTCCTTGCAGCCCCCCTCCCCTTAAATTCCCGCGGCTTGTACTGGTTTAAAGGCTGGTTAGGGAGCTCCCCCAATACCCAAAACACTGCTCATCTTTTTCAAAATGTTCTAAGGTATTCATAGACTTTAATTTTTAGACATAATTTAGATTCTGTGTCTCACGTTTCAAATTCCGATTGAGAATCTGAATCGATCAGATAACACATTGAATTCGTACATCAATGTAGCAGAATTCGACATCTTTCCAATGTTTTGTTATCCCATTTGCAGACACAGCTGTATTTGTCAGCAATTTCTAGAACGATGGTGCATAACAAGCCATGCCAGGGTCCGGTCTCTCACAATGACGAGTTTCTTTCTTGCTGATATGGGCTCCCTATGGCCCAGCTGGACCCGTCCGGCTTGGCCAGGGGGAGTTCCACGCAGCAGGACAGGTGCAGGGGCCTTGCTGGGGCAGGGTCTCATCACGGCTGAAGGAGAGGGTCCAGAAGGCCAGAGGAAGCAGGCACTCATTGCGATGGTCTTGGCTCAGAACAACGAGCTGCAGCTTCAACCTGCCTTCCATCAGCCCCAGACAGCCCAGCGGCCGAGCCCAACATCGGCAGGCGTGGGGGAACGCGGGACGCTCACTGCGGGGCCAGCACGGCTCTCGGCCAAGGCGCTGCCTACCGAACCCGGCGTCCCGGGAGGCCAGGCTTGGAGGTCATCGGCTCTCCCACAAAGGCACGAGTCCCGGCTTGGAGATGTTTCCAAGTTGTTTAGCAGAGCCAAGAAGGCTTCTCCGTGAAGGTCGCGCGTGGCCTTTCCAGGCTGCTCCGTCCTCTGGACTCGGTGCTGCTCGGCTGCCTTCACGGGTGACTCATCGCTGCAGCTCCCGAGAGCACCCCCCTCGCTGGCAGAGGCACCCGGACGGGGCGCCAGGCCCCTCCAGCTCCGAGTGGTTCCTGGAAGCCACTTCGCCCACGCGCGGGAAAACGAAACCGGGGTCTCTGCATCACTCCGGCGGTGCGGGGTCCTATTTTTAGGAACATGATCTGAATAAATGAGAGCAGGGCTTGGAGCTGAGCCACGGAGCCAGGCAGCGCCACCTCCAGCGCAGATTCTGCTGCCAACTGGCGTGTGCCCTGGCCGGTCCCGCGGGACGTGCGGGCCCCCAGCTCTCCACGTGTGAAGTGAGGGGGTGAGCTTCACAGCCTCCAAAGGCCCTGCCCGAATCTACGGCAGCCTCGGGAGCCGTCATTTAGGAGCACATCCAAGAAGAGGTCTAGGATGGCAAGGGTGAGAAACCCACCAGGCGAAGAACTGCATGATCGTAAACTCAAGGAGGTGTGTGTGTGTGTCTGTAAATTCAGGCCTGTGTGTGTGTGTGTGTGTGTGTTGGGGAAGGAGGGAGGCACAGATGCTCACGGTGTCCAAATTACTACAAGAAGTCACGGGGCAGACAAAGCCAGGTGCTCCCGTGTGCCCAGAAATGCCAGGACTCAAGCCAGTGCCTGGGAGCACAGTTCAATCCAGGAAATGATTCTCTCCCAGAACGAAATGGGCTCCTGGAGAGGATCCCAAATGCCCGTGCCCTCGACACTGCCAGGCTCTAGGAGGGGCAGGGACAAGGCCACGCTGACCTGCTGCCGTATCTCGCCATTCTCCCCCTGTACCCCCTGCCCCAGTCACACCCTCCGATTTACGTCCACGAGGCCCCGTGGCAGGAGCAGCCTGGGAACTCTGCGTTCCAGGCACTTGAACATCAAATTCTGCAGCTCAGTTTGCCTGGAGGCGGCTCCTGGTCTGCGAGCCACCAAGGGAGGCGTGGGAATTCGGGCGGGGGAGCAAGCTGACCCGGGGAAGGCCTTCTAATCCTTCAGGCGCCTGCTCGGTGCTGGGTGCTGGGCGTGGCTTCCTCGGCAGGGGACACTGAAGGAAGACCACCACCGAGCCAGCGGCCGCTGCACCTGGGAGAGACGAGTGTGCTTCCCAGGTAACGGAGGGCTTCCGCCCAACAGCGGGAGGAGAAGGCCCCGGGAAGGCAGCCCTCCTGCAGCCCCGCACCTGCAGCCGCCACGCCCCTGGCTCACCTTTCTTGAGCTCCACTACCAGGAGCCCCGGGCAGCTCTGGGGACTCTGGCTGCCACTTTGACTCCAATCCCAGCAGGAGGAAGTGGGGTGCAAGCAGAGCACCCCTGGGCAAGACCCCCAGGCTGGAGCTTACGGGGGAGGGCCGGGAGATGGAAGTGCGTCCTCCCCAGTGCGGCGTGGCTTGGTGCTTTCCTCTGCTCCTCTGCTCTCTCTTCCCTCCCGTTCCTGGGGGAGGAGTCAGGGTGACCTTGGAAAGGCTCAGTGGAGCAGGGTGGGCTCCAGGGGAAAGACTAACCCATGCCGGCTCTCCCTGGCCCCCCCGTCACAGGACGCCCGGCTGGAGCTCCGCCCACCGGATCTCCCTTTGCTTGACCCGCTCTGGCTGCCAGGGTGCGCTGCCCCCAACAGACCCGAGGCGCTGGGACCGCATGCCCAGGAACACCTCTGGATTAACGCCCCTCGGGTGGGACGGCGTGAAGGGGCACCCCCTGCTCTTGGCCGGGGCCCCAGGGAGCCGGGCTTCCCTTGCCCACCGCAGTGAAGGCCTGGAAATGCTGCCTTGATCGGCTGCTTCCTTCCCTGACTCCTGTCCCCACAGACCTGCTGGGGGACACATCCCAGATAAGCACTTGGTACCTGGAATCCTGCTCTCGGAGTCGCAGACCTGGGCTTAGGAGCATGGTCGGAGGCCAGCAGCGCTGCCCCATGCAGCGAGCAGCGGTCGTGTTTCCCCGGGGGGTCGGAGGTAAACGCAGTGGCCACGGAAACAGGAGGAAGGGACTGCAGGGCCCCTGGTGTGCTGGGCCACCCCAGGCGAGGGCTCTACCCAAGAGGAGCTTGAAGAGACCCCGGTGCTCGCACAAAGAGGTGCTTTCTTACCTTCCTAGGAAACATGAGCCCACGGGAAATAGGACCCAAATGAGCACCTGAGCAGTTCAGGGTCCCAGCCTGCCTCTTGTGACCCTCACGGTGGTAAGAGCAGGCGGGGGGAGGGGAGGAGGGGAGGGGCCTTCGGGTGGCTGGAACCCCTTCCCTGGCACAGCTGAGTTCCCAGCAGGCAGGGCACCTCCAAGGAGCTGGAAGCAAGTACATTTGCTCATCAGGAAGGGTCCCCTCTGTGGGGTGCCCAGCAGCGGGAGGCATATGTGTCTGACGCCTGGGCTCTCACTCTGCTGATCCATCACCCACCACCGGTGCAGATGTGCTAGCTCAGGGCCTGCGGTGGGGGAGCGAGTCGCCCCTCGCGAGCTCCCTCGGGCCTTGGCGGAAGGAAGGGTGGCGCTGCCCGTGGTCTAGCTGATGGGGCTGTGGATTTGCAGGGGTGCAGGGACCAGGGGGACGGAGGAGAGGACCAGAGCTCCCACCGAGCTGATCATCAGGGTGAAAACGGAATAATGGTTTGTAATGTGTCAAGAATTGTGTTTAGAACTGTGCTTGCCAAGTTGCACTCTGTTAGCCACCCAGAAGCCCGTGCTGACACTGTCCCCATTTTAGCTGAGGGAGAAGGCGAGTCACAAGCGCACGGCCACCCGGCGCGGGCTGCCGAAAGGCCGACACCCTTTGGAAGACTTCGGAAGAGAGTGGAGGGCTCCCGTTGGGGAGGGTGGTCTATCTGGGGACAGCAGCTGGATGACGTGGACAGCAGCCGGATGGCGTGGACAGCAGCCGGATGGCGTGGACAGCAGCCGGATGGCGTGGACAGCAGCCGGATGACGTGGACAGCAGCTGGATGGCGTGGACAGCAGCTGGATGGCGTGGACAGCCGACCTCCCCACGGGGCTCCGTGGTTTACCCACGGCCTTCACCTATGTCTTCTCTGGAATCTTCTCTAGGTTCTCACAGAAACCCATCACAAGAGTTGGGGAAACTGAGTCCCAGAGGGGCTTGTGTTGCTGTACACAGCCAAGCACTCACGAATCCATCACCTCTCCCCGTCCCTGCATCTTACCTAAGCTGTTCCCAAGCATTTTCTACCGAGAACGCTGATTCACCCCCCGGATGCTCCCACCATAGGGCGGCGGTGTCCTCAGGGCACTTTCTGCACATTTCCACGGCCACCGCGTTTGCTCCGCTGCAGGAGGACTTGGATCTGTGGTCTTCTCCTTCCTCCACCCTGTGCCCCAGCCCAGGAGCCCACCGAATGCTGCTGGCGTGAAAGTGACATGCCTCAGCTGCCCTTCTCCACACCTGCCCTGAAGGGACGTGAGTCTGGCCCACTTTCTGACTTTAAGGAATGGACAGGCACATGAAAGACCCTCCTGCAGGGGAGCACAGGAGCGGGGAGAAGGGATTTCTGAGGGATCTGGGGAGAGCACGGCTTGCAGGAGAGACGAGGAGGACATGCTGTCACGCACGGCCTCTGCCCGGGGCCTCTGTGTGCTTTGCAAGGATTTGCTCTTCTCTCTTTTAACCTTGCTGGCAAGAGCTCGTGCTGGTGTCCATTGGTCTCCCACACGTGATGAACCAACTGGACTCACGGAGGCTCGGTAACTTTTGGAGAGCTCCTCATCTTAGAACTGGAATTCCAGCCCAGGTCCGTCTGACCTCCAAACTAACCCGGATGGCCCTGGATAACTCCAGAAGGACGCATCCATGGTGTGAGATTACACTTGGATCCCGCGGGTATGTGCGAAGGCAAAGCTGTGATGGGAACACTTGTTTGTCCTTAAAAACATCTCTTGGAACTACCAGCATGGGTAACGCCCACGTTTAGAGAGACCGTGGAGCATACACAAAAGGGATTTTCTTATCTTCCCAGGAAAAATAAATCCAAGCGGAATGGAACGCATATGGCTAATGTTGGCCATTATAGAAATCAAATGAGCACTCATTCAAGAAATTCCAATACGCATGTCTCCCCACTCCAAAACACTGCCAAATTACTCCATTCTGTCTGGATCTCGTATAGACAGCCTCGATAAATATGACCCCAGATGATTTTTATTGAACTTGTCCAAATAATTGCTTCAGGTTTTGGTTTCTCCATTAAATTGTGTTTGTTGCACTCCTGGTTATGTGCCCAGGACCAAGTTAGGTTTTGTGAAATTGAAAACCTTGGGACAGCAGACTATAGAAGCTTATAGCTTGGTTACGGAGAAAGACATTTATGTGAAGTCAGCGCTCTGCTTCTAGCTCTGATAGAGCATGAGGTAGCAGACTCACCCTCCCCCATGAAGAGCCACTAAAGCCAGAAAACATGCAAGAAAAAGTGTTGCTCGAAGGCCCTGGAGGGAACCTGGACAGCCAAGCTTTAAGCACCCCTGTCCCCAAGAGAAGCTGCCAGATGAGGCGAGCTCAATTTCTCTGCTGTTTACCCCGATGGGGCATTTGTTAATTTTCTGTATGGGACATAGAGTTCAAGTGGAAAGTTTCACCTTATGGGTCTGGAAAGATTAAGAAAATAGTTCAGGGCTGTTGGGGATTGGCCACATCCTCCACAAAAGGCAGGTTCACGTCCTAACCTCGGGCCATGGGATGTGAACGCATTTGAAAAAGGAACTTGGAAGGTGTTATCATTAGTTAAGAGTCGACTCGTTTGTGGATAGGACCTTAAGACCCCATCTAAATGAGGCCACACTGAAGCAGGCGGCCTCGTCCAGTGGCTCGATCCTTACTGGGTGGAGGAAACGTGGGTACAGGCAGTCCCTGGAAGCCAGAATTAGCAGGAGCCGGGGAGGGCCCTGCGCCGGAGCACGGCCTCCACCAGGACGCCGCCGCCTTTGGAGAAAGCGCAGCCTTGACTTTGGATCCCCAGCCCCCAACCCCAGAGTCAATAGCTCTTGCTCTTTAGACCAGCCAGGGTGCGGTATTGGCCGTCGCAGCCCCGGGAGTAAAGCTGGGGCCGTCGAGGCAGCCAGTGCTTGGGAGCCCAGGCCACGAGGAAAGGGGGCCCGGCATTTTGCAGAATTTTTCCCTTAAGTAACTTGCCAACTCTTCAGCCTCACGGGGTAAGAGACCTAGAGAACAAGCCTAAAGCAGTTGCTCAGGGCAGAAAAGCCAGGAGGAGCTTTAGGGACTCACAGAACTTGGGAGAGAAGGGCCTGAGCAGCACTGGAGGCCAGCAGTAAAGATGAACCGAAACTACATCAGCCTTTGCAGAGCCTGAAAACCAGCCTTGAAATGCCCCAGACTCTCCTGGATCAAGAGTCCGCCTTCATCTCTCACAGCCGGGCAGAAGAAAATTAAATCCACTCAGGAGAGAGAGCCTCATCCAGATCCTCCCATTTTTTTCATACACAATGTCAAATATTCCATAAAAATGTATTAGGCATGCCAGCTGAGAAGATGAAATGACTAAAAAGAAAAAAAAACAATAGAAACAGATTTCACTGTGATCTAGATATTGGAGTTTTCAAGCACAGACTTTAAAATAACTTCAATTAACACATTCAAGAAAACATATAGCAAAATTGGGAATTTTAACAGAGAACCAGGATCTATTAAAAAGAAAAGAATAACAATAACTGAAAAATGCTACAAAAATTAAATATTATGTTAGAAAAGGACCATCAAGCAACATAATCCACAAATTTGAACAGAAAAAGTTCAATAGAAAGAATTAGCAATTGATAACAGAGGATTACTGCCAACGGGTAAAGAGAACTCTAAAGAGAACAGAAATAGGAAATATGGGAGACAGCTACAAAGGCTGTGGCTGAGCACCTAAGAAAAGAAGGCATTGGGAAGAGAGACCGCGTGCCTGAGAGCCAGGTCTCCCTGAGAGGCATGGCTGTGTTCTGCTGTTTACTATCAAGGGTTGAAGTGTGTTCCCAAGAAGACATGTTCAAGTCCAAAACCCCAGGTACGTGACCTTTCTGAAATAGGATCTTTAAGATGCCGTTAGTTAAGGCGAGGACAACCTGCATCTGGGTGGGCCCCAATGAATATGACCAGTGGCCTTGTAAGAAGGAGAGAACTGGACACAGACAGAGAGGCCCAGGGGAGATGCCACGTGATGATGGAAGCAGAGACTGAAGCGCAAGGATTTCCAGCCACAGCCAGAAACCGAGAAGAGGTACACAAGGCTTCTCCCCTCCAGGTGTTTTACTTCTGAGTCAGTAACTTTCTTTTGCTTTGAGCCACTTTGATAAAGCATCCCCAGGAAAGCAAGACATTTACCAAGGTGCCATAGATGTGGACGAGCAAGCAGGAGAATGTCCACGGGCTGACAGAGAAATACCCCAAGAAGCTGTCCACTGGGAATTCTGAAGTCAGAAGGGAAACGATGCAAAGGAAGCATAGGAACTTGAGATAGAAACCCAAGGCAATATAAATGGTAAATATATGTCTAGAACTAAATGGATATTTACTGATTAAAGCAATAAGAACAAAAACTGGTAGACTTTAACACATATGCAAAATAAAACGCACGAGGACTTCTAACTTCCCAAAATAGTAGAGTAGCTCATATAGAACTATCCTTCCTGCCAATAAAACTATAAACTGGAAAAAATATATAAACACCTGTAGGAAGGCAGTGGGGAGTGAAACAAAAACAGGCAGAGACTGGCAGAGATGTAACTGCTGGGATAAGGGATCTGATTAGACAAGCATTTGCTCATCTGGCTTTTCTCCTGAGGGAGCTCCCAGTGTACACTGTCCATGCATATTAGAGCTCAAGCAGAAAACAATAGCCTTATTGGACTGGGGAGTCAGAGATCAAAGTTTAAGATGGCCAGGGCTCTATTGAAGGGGAAAGACGCATGGGAGTTTGTAAAAATCTGCTTTCAAACTCCCCTCAAATCCTTAGCTAACTCCTGACCATACACAGGGCCAGTCACCAAGGCGTCTCAAAGAAAAAGAAAAAAATGGATAGTTAGAAAGCTAACAAGACTATTCAGAGAACTGAGCAGCAACCAGTACTGGAGAGACAGAATTTAGAGTTCAAATTTCACCAAGTTAGAAGCCTTGATGTACACATGCCTTGGGCATTCTACTCAAAGCCCAGGAGGTGTTTAGTCGTAAGAGCCGCATTCTAAACATGAGATCTACATCCCAGACTAAGGGAAAAATTGAACAGTGTTCCCAAGCATAGTCTACAGGACCATATGACCAAGATGATATGTCCATCTTTTAATTACCTTCTAGAATAAAATATATTATTCTTAGGAGAAGAGATCAGAATTCAAGGAATCTCCAGTCACCACTCATAATGTCTATTGTAAAAACAAAGATTACTAGACATGAAGCAGAAATTCACTCTCCAAAATCAAAAGGAAAAAAAAAGATAGAAATAGAACATGAGATTATCTAAATGTTGGTATTAGAAGGAAAGGACTTTAAAATATTTATGATAATTACACTAAAGCATCCACCAGAAAAAAAAATGTATATAATAAGTGAAGAGATAGATAATTTTAAGAGAGCTATGAAAATTCTAAAGACTAAAGAAAAAAAATTATTTGACTCTGATTATACCAAATGCCATTGATTGTAGACTTTGGATAGATTCTCTGTTTATGAGTATGTTTCAATAAAATTGATTTTTTAAAAATTTGTACAATAGAAAAGATCACTATACTTGAAGACAGGCCATTAGAGCGTGAACAAACTGAAGCAGAGAGGAAAAAGATTGAAAATGTAAGCAAAGAAGGAAAAAAATGTGGCTTAATCAATCAGCAAATGCCTCCCACATAAGAAGTCCGGGTGCCTCCTAAATAAGATGAGCAGATGCCACACCTGCCACAACAAGCGAGACACCAGCCTTGCCACAATGAGCAGATGCCTAAATGAGGAGATACCACAAGTCAGCAGACACCACAGCCCATGGGGAGAGGATGTGGCTCAGTTCCTTGGGCATTCACCTTCCATGTGGGACATCCCGGGTTCAAGTCCTGGTGCCTCCTGGAGAAGACAAGCAAACAATGAGCAGACAGATGAGAGAACCATCTAGGGGAGGGGGGATAAGTTAATAAATAAATAAATAAATATTAAAAATATATTTTAAAAATATTTTTCACTTTTAAAAATTTTTTTAATTGCCTTTTTTTAAAGACACATAGATCACAAAAAAATGTTACATTAAAAAATAAAAGAGGTTCCCATATATGCCACACCCCACCCCACCCCACTCCTCCCACATCAACAACCTCTTTCATCAGTGTGGCACATTCATTGCATTTGGTGAATATATTTTGGAGCACTGCTGCACCACACAGATTATAGTTTACATTATAGTTTACACTCTCTGCCAGTCCATTCAGTGAGTTATGGCAGGGACTATAATGTCCAGCATCTGACCCTGCAATATCATTTAGGCCAACTCCAAGTCCCAAAAATGACCCCACATCACAACTCTTCTTCCCTCTCCCTGCCCTCAAAAACTACCATGGCCACTGTTTCCACTTCGATGATACAATTTCTTCCATTACTAGAGTCACAAGTTCTATAATAGAATACCAGTAAGTCCACTCTAATTCATATTTTATTCATCCATCCTGTGGACCCTGGGATGGTGATGTCCACTCCACCTCTAAATTGAGAGGGGGCTTAGATCCCACATGGTTGATGGATGATATTCTCCTGCTTGCAGTTGTAGGCACTCTTGGTTCCCTCATGTGGTGGATGACCATCTTTACCTCCCTGTTAGCTGACCTGGGCAAGTCCAACAAACCAGAGAATAGGAGTTGCAACTCTGCTGAGACTCAGGGCCCAGCTGGCACATAGCCAGTCCAGATATTTAAGTCTCCTGAATATACACCAACCCCAGCACCAACTACAGGCTCAGTAAAAGTGACAGAAGATGCATGTGTAGAGAGGTCATATCTGAGTCCAAGTCCATCACACCCAGAAGCACAAATGGCAAAGTAGGGCCCACTGACAAGGCACCGAACTCCAGAGCCATCTGCAATGATTGTACAACCTGTGTGTCTCCAGAGCCCTCAGGAGAACCACTACCTGGGGTTGTATCTACCTTGGCTGTCTCTGGGATCCTGCTGAGACATGCATAAGTGTGACCTCTCTAATGACCTTCTGACTCATTTTCAAGTCTCTTAGCCATATAAACTCATTTGTCTTTACCATTTCCCTCTTTTATTCAAGGTCTTTTTCTAGTTGCATCACCAGCTGGTGATTGGTAATAATCCCTTGGCACCAGGGAGGCTCATCCCTGTGAGTCATGTCCCATTCTAGAGGGAAGGTAATGCATTTACATGCTGGGTTTGGCTTAGGGAGTGACCACATTTGAGCAACATGGAGGCTCTCAGGAGGTAACTCTTAGGCACCATGCTGCTCTAGGCCTAGTTGCAATTTCAGGCACACAGGCACATAAGCATAGTCATCAGTATTAAGAGCTCATCATTGGACCATTCTTCTTCACTGGTCTTTGCCCTTTCACTTGGGAGATTGTTGCTGTTCCATTGGGGAATGTGACAGAGTTCCCCTGGCTAGGAGCTCAGCACTCCCTCAGTTGTCATTTATAACTAATTACTATGAAAATACCCAATGAATATCTGAACATTTTTATATACCCTATATACATACCCTGGGGAACTCCCTCCCAACCATATGTCCCCCATCAATAACACCCCACACCAGTGTTCATCCCCTGCCATAGCTGAATGCCTAACTTCTTCAAAAATGAAGCCTAATATATTGCCAAATTCAATTAGTAGGAAAATGAAATCATCGTTATAGGTTTAAAGATTAGAAAAAGAATACATACTAATTTAGAAAACTAAAAGTAAAAAATAAATTGGGACACTAAAAAATCAAAAATCATAAAACTTTGTTTTTTGGTGTTTTGTCTTTCATCACTGTAATAGGTGTTGCCCTGTATGTGCAATGGCAAAGCAATTTCTTTCATTCTTTTCTCGGTGTCTACATTCTTTTTTTTTTTTAATTTTTAATTTTGTCTTCAAAAGAGTTTTAGATCACAGTAAAGTCACATATACAATATAGGGGACTCCCATATATCCAACATGAAACCCTTCTCCCCCTTCCCCAGCAATGATCTTTTTACATGTTCATGTTATATTTGCTGCAGTTAATGTACAGATATTGAAACATAGCTACCAAACATGGTTCCATATATTTTAGACTGTACGTTTTTCTAAATTTTTAGTTCCATTATGGTTCACATTTTAGACTGTATATTTTTTTAAAATTTTGGTGAAATTTAGCATGTCTTATTTTCATCATTGCATAATCTTGTGGAACACTTCCTTTGCTCCCCAGTTACCCCTGCTTCCATCTATTCCGTACCTTTCTTCCCCTCCCCTCAGGCTCCACAGTGACAACCAATGCTTGAAGGACTACATTCACAGATATTTACAACAATGCTGAAGGCTTGACACACTAGACTGTCTTCCCCCATTGGGAGCCAACAATTCTCTTGAGAGACACCCTTTCCTCTGTTTGAGAACATTGGGCCTCCCCAGGATGGGGGGACACCTTCCGACTCATTGTCTGGGTCTCCACCAATGATGTAACACACTATGACAAGATGAGCACTCACACACTCCCTAGGAGCCCGCCCCTGTGCCAGACGCCCCCCATTAAGCACCTTAAACAGATAACCCTTCCTTATTATATTTCCTAAGAGTTTTCTCAACATTATAGTTTCAACCACATACCTGACAGTCTCCCATGTTCGTCTGTCCACCCTAACCGTCCCCCCAATTCCTAGGGCCATCTGACCCACTCTCCCAATGCTAGTCCCCCTCAAGCCTGCAAAAATCCACCCAATAAGCAAACAGAGCCTCATTGACCTGTGGTGCACTATCAGGTAATCTAACATATATGTAACTGGATTCCAAGAAAAAGGAAAATTGGGGATGAAAAAAGTCTAAATACATACTAGTTGAACATTTTCTAAGTACAATTAACGCATCTATCAATACAAGAAATTCAGTAAAACCAAACAAACAACAACAAAAAAGATAACCAAGATAATCACAACTAGGTTTATCATTTTCAAGCTGCTGAGCATTATAGTTAAAGAGAAAATCTTAGAAGCTTCCAAGAGGGTCCAGAAATGGGAATAACAGGCATATGGAAAACATAAAAACAACAGCTGATTTCTCACTAGAAACAACAAAGCCAGAGGACAATGGAATGGCATCTTTAAATGGAAACCTAGAATTCTATGGCAAATAAAGTGTTTTCAAAATTTAGGGCAAAGTAAATATATTTACATATAAATGAAAGCTGGAAGAATTCATCATTGCCGTTCCTACACGGAAATAAAAGATCAAAGTTCTTCCAGATAAAGAAAGGAAGGGATAGCATTGAAAATAATGAACATGTGGATATGATAACATTTTTCTTAAATTCATCAAAAGTCACTTCGAAAAAATAAGTAAAAAAAACTGGCACATTTAGAATTTCACTCTTTGCACCCTCCAATAAGCTAATAGGTACAAAAATTAGACATTTACAGTTGTTAATATGACAAAAAGAGATATAGTTAGAAAGCATGTATCTCTTGTTATCCAGCCATCACCAAATGGTCTTCAAAAAGGATTAATATTGAATCTGACCCAGGTTCCAGGCCCCACCATCAGTTTGAAGGGAAAAAAAAAAATATCAGAGAAACATGTTGCCAAAAAATATGAAAATCAGAGAAACATGTTGAGAATGCCATCAGCAAAATCCAGATTATGGGAAAGGCTACTGGTCAAAGGAATAAGGCTCTCCCACAGATAGTTATAAGGAAAAGAAAGAAATAAAAGGGTGAATTTATAGAATAAAAGAAACATTTAAATACATTGAAGGGAGTTTCATTGGGATGAGGCTCTTACAGTGGGTGGTAAATTTCTATTTATTCAGCTGATGGTGCTTATCAGGGTGTTTGCTAAGAATAACTCATAAACCACATGTTGTGTGACTTTCTGTACTGTGTTTCATTTTACAACACAATATTATTGTGCTGGAACAATTGGATATCTATGTACAAAACCTGAACTTCAACCTGTACCTCAGACCATATATAAAATTAGCTTAAAATGTATCATAGACTTATATGCTAAATGTAAAACACCAAAAGAATAGGCTGTCAAATTGAGCTTCACCAAAATGAAAGCTTCTTGCTCTTCAGAAGACACTGTTAAAAGAATAAAATGACAAAACATAGACGAGAACATGTTTCCAAATATTTCATCTGATAAAGGTCTTGTATCCAAAATATATAATGAAATCTCAAAATTCAATAAGAAAACAAATATCACAATTTTTAAAAAGTAGACAAAAGATTTGGACAGACTTCAGCAAAAAAGATATGAGAATGACAGGTAAGTATATGGAAATATTTTCAGCATTATTAGTAATTAGGGAAATTCAAATCATAATGGGATACAACTACATACCCATTAGAATAACTAAAATTAAAAAGACTGACTATACCAAGTGTTTACAAGAAAACTGAGCAGCTAGACCTTTTGTAGACTGTTTTTATGGGTGTAAATTGGTTCAACCACTTTGGAAAACTGTTTGGCGTAATTTATACATAAGTGTATCACAGGACCCAACTACTCACTGTTCCCAAGGAAATGGAATTGGACACTTTTCCAAGAGAACTGACATTACATGTCTAGAGAACACTTGCATAAGAATATTCACTGCAGCTTTATTTGTAGTAGCCAAACACTACATCCCAACCATCCATCAACCCCAAACCCAACCATCCATCAACAGGTGGAAGGATAAACAAATTGTGGTATATTCTCACAATGGAATACTATTGAGAAAAGTTTAAAATAAAGAATCCATTAAAGCTACACACAACAACATGGATGAATCTCACAATAATTATCCTAAGTGAAAAAGGCAGATTAAAAAGAGAACTATAGGGAAATGGACTTTGGCCCAGTGGTTAGGGCGTCCGTCTACCACATGGGAGGTCCGCGGTTCAAGCCCCGGGCCTCCTTGACCCGTGTGGAGCTGGCCCATGCGCAGTGCTGATGCGCGCAAGGAGTGCCGTGCCACACAGGGGTGTCCCCCGCGTAGGGAAGCCCCACGCGCAAGGAGTGCACCCATAAGGAGAGCCGCCCAGCGTGAAGGAGGGAGCAGCCTGCCGAGGAATGGCGCCGCCCACACTTCCTGTGCCGCTGACGACAACAGAAGCGGACAAAGAAACAAGACGCAGCAAAAAGACACAGAAAACAGACAACCGGGGGAGGGGAGGGGAATTAAATAAATAAAAATAAATCTTTAAAAAAAAAAAGAGAGAACTATATATTATATGAATACTCATATAAAATTCTGGGAAATTCTGACAAATGGTCAACTGATATATAGAGATATAAGCAGATGAGTGGAGCCTGAGGGTCGGGGAGAAGGGGGAGGAGGAAGGGACTATAAATGGACACACAAAAAGATATGCTCATTATCTTGATGGTGGTGAAAACATATAAAATTGTACTTTTTATGTATGTGCAGTTGTATGTCAATTATACCTCAAGAAAGCTGTTAGAATCAATTGTATATCTATGTGCTAGCAATGAGCATTGGAAAATGAAATTTATAAATAATACCATTAACGAAAGCCTCAAAGACAAATACATATTTTGAAATAAACTTAATGAAAGTTATCTAAGAGCTCTATACCAAAGACTGCAAAATATTGCTGAGAAAATAAAAAAGACCTAAATATAAATGGAGATGATCTATATTCATTCATTTAAGTCTCAATTTTGTTATGACATCAATGTTCCCTAAATTAATCTATGGATTTAGCACAATTTCAATCAAAACTCCAGCCAGACTTTTGGGGAAACTAACAAGCTGATTCTAAAAATAATTATATATGAAACTCAAAGGGGCTAGAATTGTGAAAATAATTTTGAAAAAGAAGACACTGTGGAAGAACTTACACTACCTACCTAATTTTAAAAAGTACTATAAAGCTATAGTAATCAAGGAAATGAGATATTGAAATAAGATTAAATAAAAAGTAATAAACAAAAGAAAGTAGATAATCTAGAAATAAATCTGGGCATACATGGTCAACTGATTTTTAACAAAAGTGCTAGGGTAATTTAATAGAGAAGTGAAGGTGTTTTCCCTGAAAAATGCTGTATAACTATATGTGAATGAGTTTTTTAAATGACTCTAGACACTTACCTCACGGCTTATGCAAAAATTAATTAGGTATGGGTATAGTCCAAAAGGGGTAAGTTGAAATGATAAAACTTATTGAAGAAAATATATAAGAAATTGTATCATTGATGTGGAGACAGTGGCCACAGGAGTTGTTAAGGGCAGGCAGGGGGAGGTAGAGGTGTGATATGGGGGCATTTTCAGGACTTGGAGTTGTCCTGAATGATATTGCAGGGTCAGATGCAGGACATTATATATCCTGCCATAACCCACTGAATGGACTGGGAGAGAGTACAAACTATAATGTAAACTATAACCCATGCTGTGCAGCAGTGCTCCAAAATGTATTCACCAAATGCAATGAATGCGCCACACTGATGAAAGAGGTTGTTGTTGTAGGAGGAGTGGGGTGGGGTGGGGGGGTGGGGTATGTGGGAATCTCATATTTTTTAATGTAACATTTTTCATAATCTATGTATCTTTAAAAAATAAAAATCCCTTATCCAGAACAAACAAACAAATAAATAACAACAACAACAATAAAGAATATCCTAAAGACTTCCTAGTAAATGGAGATTTTTTAAATTGGACGTTAAAAATGGGGAAAAATTGAGGAGCTAAACTAGATCAAAATTTAAAACCTCAGTTCTTCAAAAAAGTGAAAAGTGAAGCAACAAACTGAGAGGAAATATCCATAGTTAAGATATCTGTTTAAAGACATATATTCTGTATATATAAAAAGTTCTTAGAAGTCAATGATAAAAAGACAAAAAACTGATTTTTAGAAAATAGGTAACAGCGTTTTACAGACACTACAGCAATGAAGATGAATTAACAAATAGCAAGCACGTGGCGAGGGGCTTAACATTATTAATCATCAGGTCAAAGACAGTTAAAATCCTGTTGCAATGCCACTAGAACGTGTGGACTCATGCATAAGTAATAGCAACCCGTGACAAGACACGAAGCAACCAGAACATTCCTACACGATCGATAGGAGAGCCAAATGACCCAGCAATTATAGAAAATATAATTACCCTATAGTCCAGGAATTTATATTAGCCCAAGAGTTATGAAAATTATTCAAAATTTATTGTGCAAGGATGTTAATAGTATCCCTTATATAATAGCCAAAACCTGGAAACAAACAAATATCTATCAACAGATGAATGGGCAGACAAATTGTGGTATATTCATAAAACAGAACAGTCAACATAAGAAAGAAGGAAACATCAGGGATCAATTTCAAAAACATTGTAATGAGTGAAATAATGCAGACACTAATGATTAAACACTACACGGTTTCACTTTTTTGGTGTTCTAAAACTGATATGAAAACAGCGGTTGCCCAGGAGGTATGAATACATTGGAAAGGGGTGTGAGAGCATCTTTTGGGGCATTCTCCTGATTAAGGTTGCAGTTACATGTATAAATACATTTGTCAAGGCTCATCATACTCTGAAGTTAAAATCAGTTCATTTTTTGTAAGTTAATTATACTAAGAAAAGCAAAAACAAAAAGGAGTATGCGGGAAAATGACAATAACAAAAAAACCAGGAAATGGATAAGTGACTTAAAATGTTGTAAAGTCTTTTATTGTCTAATAAGAGGTAAAGTACTGATTTATAATAAACTGTAAGTTAAGTATTACATGATCACATCTCTAGTCTCTAAGGTAACCACTAAATAAAAATGAGAAATGATTCTGAAAGTAACGACATGTTATTTGATAAATTGGAATATAAAACAGATACTTCATTAATGTAAACTAATGCAAGTAGAAATAAGGAGCAAGAACAGATGGACCAAATATAAAAGAAATGGTATAGTGGTAGGTTTAATCCCAACCATACTAGTAATTGTTTTAAGTGTAAATGGACTAGAAATTCCGATTAAAAGACAAAGATTTTCAGGTCAGGTGAATATGCAACTTAAAATATTTAACTCTTAAATACAAGGGCACAGAAATATTAAAAACACAAGAAAGATAAAAGGTAAACCACACAAGAAAGCCAGAACAGCTATACTACTATCAGTAAAGCAGCCTTGAAAGTAATTCTTACCACTATAGATAAAAAGAACTACCTAATGATAAGTGAGCTAATTCAACAGAAAGATACAACAATATTAAATTTGGGTTTTACACACTGACATGTACACACACACAAAAGCATATCCTCACACACACAGCCAAAAGTTTAATGTAACTCAAAGGAGGTAGACAGATACATAATCAGAGTTGAAAGTTTAACACAGTTCTTTCTGTAACTTATAGAACAAACAGAAAGAAAGCATTGAAAACCCTAAAGATCTGAACAAACGATTAAAATTTTTTGTTCAGTTGACATGTATCAAACAGTGCCAATAAGGACAGAAGGTGCAATTCTAGGTACACCTGACACATTTGCCAAAATTGAACACATGCTGCATCATAAAGTAAGTCACAAGTTTCATGTATTGAAATCGAATCTAGTATGTTCCCTGACCACACTGAACTTAAGTTAAAAACCAGGAACCACAGGGAAGCGGATCTGGCCCAACGATGGGGCGTCCGCCTACCACATGGGAGGTCCAAGTTTCAAACCCAGGGCCTCCTGACCCATGTGGTGAGCTGGCCCTCGCGCAGTGCTGATGTGCACAAGGAGTCCCCCGCGTAGGGGAGCCCCACGTGCAAGGAGTGCACCCCGTGAGGAGAGCCGCCCAATGCGAAAAAAGTGCAGCCTGCCCAGGAGTGGCGCCGCACACACGGAGAACTAACCCAGCAAGATAATGCAACGAGACACAGATTCCGGGTGCCGCTGACACAAGCGGACAGAGAAGAACACACAGCGAATGGACACGGAGAGCAGACCAGGGGGCGGGGAAGGAGAGAGAAATAAATACAAAATAAATCTTAAATAAAAACAAACAAGAGACACACCCAGCTAAAATATACTCAAATATTTGGAAACAAAACAACAAACCATTAAATTACAAATGTTTTAAATAATCCATGACAATGAAAATGACAGTGCTTTGAAATGAATGACATCATAACTTGACATATAAAAACTCGTGAGCATGAGCTAAAGTCACGCTTAAAAGAGATGTTTGTAGGCTACAATGCAATATCAGAAAGGAAAAGAAACCAGTGCAAACCAAAGTCCAAAATATCCATCTCAACAAACTAGAAAAAGAACTGCAAATTAAACTCATAGCTGGTAGAAGAAAGGGAAAAGATGTCAGAAATAGACGAAATAGAAAAGAAATGCACAACAGAGAAAAGCAACAAAATCAAAATTAGATAATTGAAAAGACTAATAAAATTGAAAATTCCTAACAAAAATGTATCACTAGCAAAAGAGGGAAAGCACAAATGGTTACTATCAGGGAAGACAAAAAGAGTATCAGGTATTCTTATTGTCCTTACAAGCAATAAAAAGATATTAAGAGAACATTATGAAAAAATTTTATGCCATTCAATATGAAAATAGATATGGAGTAGTAAGAATTTTAAAATGTAAAATTTAACATAAATTTGTAGCTGGGAGGCTCTTGGGAGGAGTCTGATAAATCTGACACAAGAAGAAAGTCTGAATATTCCTAATCCATAAAATTTGAATCTATAATTTAAGAAATCTTCTTCCAAGGGAAATTTTAGGCCAAGATACTTTCACCAGTGAATTTTTCCTAAATTTGAGAAATAATTTAGCAGCTGATTTTAAATTTATATGGAAATGCAAAGGGCCGGAAATAGCCGAGACAATCTTGAAAACCCGCAAAGTTGGGAGACCTGCATTACCTCAATTCACTCCTTATCTCAAGCCACTGTAATTCAAGAGTATGCTATTGGCGTAAAGAGAGATAAATCAGTAAAACCAAAGAAGTTCAGAAATAGAACCACACAAACCGGTCAAATGGTTTTTGACAAAGCGCCACCCTGGAGGGCAGGAAAGATGCCCTTTTCCATGAAGTGTGGGTCAGCTGGCTATCAGACCCACATTTTAACTGATGCTCACCTTGCCTCATTTAAACCAGTTCAAAAACCACATCAAAACAGTTCCAGATGGAGTTTAGTCAAAACGTGAAAAGTAAAACAATGAACCTTCCAGAAAGTAGCATAGGACACTTTCTCCATGACCTGGGCTTAGGTCCTGACCATGAAGGAAAAGATTAATACATGAAATTTTATTAGAATTTAGAATCCGTGTTCATCAAAAGACTCATATCTAGAATATATTTACAAGAATATTTCTATGAATTACAAAATTATAAAACACAAACAACCCAGTTTTAGAAAATGCCAAGTAGCCTGAATAAGCAATTCACAAGGATGATATTTAATTGAGCAATACCCCAATCTATATCAATGCAATTTATTATCAAGGAAATGTACATTAAAATTGAAAAAAAAAAAACAGCATCACTGCACAGAATGATTAAATTTTTAACTGAAAATACCAAGTGTTGACAAATATGGGAAGTAACTGGAAACATGCAGCTGGAAGAAATGTAAACTGGTAGAAGCACTTGAAAAACTATTTACTAGTTTCTACTGAAGCTGGACAAGCCGTGTTTTATAACCCTGTGATTCTACTCCTAGATGTATACCCAAAAGAACTTTATATATTCACCAAAAGATACACACATGAAGGTTTAGAGTGGCCCCATTGGTCACAGCCGAACATGGAGGCAATTATGTTGTCCATCAACAATAGGTCTGATAAATAAATCTGCCTATTGTTGTGTGGTTGAGGAAAACAGAGTAAAGACAGAGGAATATTGCCGCTGGCCAGACAGAATGCCTCCTATACACGACATGGAGAGAAAGACACCAGCCACTTGCGCCCTCGGTGGAGGATTCCACATCTGTGGACTTCTAAGCAGGCAAAACTAACCCCTACCACATGAAGTTAGGACAGGGAGGCCGTGGTGGGAGGTCGGTGGTGGGGGCACAGGTGGGCTGAGGGGTGCTGCTGTGTTCTATTTCTTGATCTGCTTGTTGAGGCCACCCTGCAACAACACTGTGTAACCACTGCTCACTTTGGATTTGTGTATTTTTCTGAATGTGCCTTCTACTTAAATATAATTTTAAAGAGTTGTATGAAATAGACAGCAGTGGAATGCCAGACTGAGCAGTACTGACATAGCAGGAGGGGCAGTGTGCCACAACAAGGAATTCTGGGTTCAGATCCCAATTCTATCACTTTATAGCCCCAAACAGTGGGAAAGCCACATGAGCTTCTTCAGTTTCCATGGCCCCATTTTCGCAGCTCCATCATAGGATTGTTTGAGATTTGACAGAGAGCCTAATACATGCATTTAATTCAGGGCCCCGCATATAGCAGACAAGCGAAAAACAACCTAAAAAAAGAGTGGTGTTGGTATCAATTAAGGAGTGAGGACTGTGGAGTCCGATTGCCTGGGTTTGAATTCAGGCCCTGCCACCTGTGACTGTCTGACCTTGAGCAAGTTACCTAACATCGCTGTGCTTCCATTTCCTAATCTATCAGTTGAGGACAGCTAGGCGAGGAGTAAATGAGTGAAGACGTATGAAGCACACAGGACATGACGTAACAGTGTTTGCAATCACTATGATGACGACGATGATGATGATGATGATGACGACGATGATGATGATAGTGGGGTGATGGAGCTTGGGAACCCCAAGCTGGGAGGCTCATGGGAGGAGGCCGAGGGCAAGTGGGCCTCTAGAGGACCTTGGAAGGACGAACGGCTGCGGAAGCGTCTCAGTTCAGGTGACTGAAGCCCTCTGGGTTTCTCTCCCTCCTCTCCTCCCCATTGCCTGAGTGGGGTCCTCTTCCCGTCCTGTCAGAATCAAGAGCTCCCGTAAGCCACAGGGTCCAGCCCTGAACGACCCTCTCCCCAGCTCCCAAGGAGGGAACTGCTGCCGGGGATGAGGGCGCTGCTTCACGCTCCCCTGAGGGTCCGGTGTGGACCTGGGCTGGGTCACTCCCCGAGCACCTGGGGAAGCACTGGACTCAGCCCTGGCCCGTCTCGGAAGAGCTGTCCAAAGGCAGCAACTGGACTGTAAGTGCCTGTGCACGGAACCCCATTCTTATTCTTAAGCAAAGCACCCAACCATGATTACACTGGGTGATCGCACACACGAATGAGAGGGAAAATTCCAAACCATTTAAGGGCTAGAGACTGCAGCTCTTTAAACTGAACACATTAATCATTATCAGCCTTCCCCCAGACTCCACTTTTCCATCTAACTTTTCAGCAGCTAGCACAGCAGCTAATGGGCTTTTACAGCTTTTAAATCCAGCTCACTAATTATAGTTCAAAGCACCACGTGCAGATTCGAGCACTTTTCTTTTACCACATTTCCTGATCTTTATGAAGAACTAATTAAAACTTTTTTTTCCTGCTATTGCTTGTCTGACAGTTTGGTCAATTTGCAGTCTGACATGCGGGACTAATTAGAAGAGAAGGTCCTCAGCGGATCTGCCTGGGGAGCTGGGGCCCAGCGGTGCGAGGAGAAGGGGCCTCTGAGAAAGGGAGCTGGTCAGAGATAGAGAACCCTGATAACAAGCGGCAACACGCGCCCATGGAGGGCCTGCCCTTCGCCCCGCAGGGTGCTGGTTCTTCGACACAGAGCAGGGCTGGCGTGGTCCCTTTCCCCAAGAAGCTTACATTACCACCGAGCAGAACACAGGGGAAAGGACACAGGACTCACCCCACCCCCACCACCATTTTACTTATGGGGAAATCGAGGCACTTCGAGGTTGGAGTCTCAAACTCATGTCTCACTAACTGCCCCCATCTCCACTTTACAGATGAAGAGCCCAAAGCTCAGAGGTGAAGCTACTCCCCAAAGACAGTGGGGACGGCGTTGACTCTACACCCAAGCCAAAGTCCAAACTCCTTCCCTGAGGCAAAGCTGCATCGGGTCACAGCCCGGGGATGGGAAGGCGAAGCTTTATCACAGGAGTCCCAGGCTTGGTTCTTTCAACGGCAAGACACTGCCCTCTCTGTGGATGTGATAAGAGACACTGATTGCATGAGAGAGAAGGAAGTGTCTCAACTTGTAGTGAGCTCTTCTGCCCACACCATGTCCTCAACCACCTTAGGTGCTAGAAGTAGGGCTGCTGGGGAAGATTCCAGAAATCTAGAAATCCCTCCTCCAACTGGTGCCTGAAGGCTGACCCCTGCCATTCTTCTCACTCAAGGTTGCATCTGTACTCCTGGGAAATGCAAACCCTCTCTTCTCCATCACCTACACCTCTGCTGTCCTGCTGCCCTGGGGCGCGCAGGCAGGGAGGGAGGTTGGGGCCACCGTGCTATTTTTCTACGGCTTAGTTGTTGAGTGTGCCCATGTATGCTTGAGGATCTAAAGAGCTTTTGGAAGCAAAAAGGCAGGTAAGACTTGGTCCTTGCCCTGACAGAGTTTACTCAAGACAGGACAGCAGAAGTGTGTAAACACAAAGAGACAACGATATTGGATTATACTGAATTGGGTTCTGCCATAGGAGAGCTTGAAAGGGTTCCTTGGGGGAGTCCTGGATGAGCCAAGGCCTAAAAGATGAACGGGGATCAGTTGAGTGAAACATGAAAGGAGACTGAGAGAATTACTTAGGAAGAGGAGTCAGTGGTCCCACAAAGGCACGTCTTTCTGTGGGTGGCTGTGCTGGGAGCAACGAGTCTGGAAGGCAGATAAAGGCTCCCAACTTGGATCTCGTCCTGGAGGCAAAGGGTAAAACCAAAGGCAGTTAAGTGGGGTATGGCCTGGTCAGATCTGTAATTTAAAGAGGGCTCCGGCTTTGGGCTGAGGAATCAGCTTGCAGGGCACAAGCCTGAGGCAAGGAGGCTAGCGAGGAAGCTAGATGGGGCTGGAGGGCGGCCTCAGAGGCAGTGGGATGCAGACAGTGGACGGATTCCAGAAACCCTGCAGAGGGAGATGTGGCGGAAGGAAGTGAGGCGTGGGGCGTGGGGTGCAGGAGGAGAGGGAGGCTTAGGTTTCCGACCTGGGCAACTAAGCCACGGGGGGGGGGGCGGTGGCATGAGCTGGGGAATTAGGGAGGACGAAGGGGGTGGCGATTGTTGGGGAGGACTCGGCAGGAACGTGAACCGCCTGCAGGAGCAATTCCAGGCACCCCAGAGAGGGGTCAGGTCTCTGCATCCAGTCGTTCCGTCACGTGGCCTGACCCCCCTTCCTCGAACAAGGCTTACTGCTGGCCCCTTGGGCGCTGCCTTCTGACAGCGTAAAGACAGCCCTCAGGAGTCTTCATTATCGCCCCTTCACTTTAGAAAACATCTGCTCCTGTTTGTGACCGGAATTTAGTAATAGAGTTGAAGCTGAACGTCTCCGTCTTCCTCAGAATCCCTGGGTAGGATTTACACAAACCTGGTTGGGAGGAGGTGGGGTCAAAAGACATTTGCTGATGGGAGCCCCAGGTGCCTGGATCTCACCTTGCCACCCTCCACTCAGCTCATTTCCCCAAGGTTCTCAAGGAAGATACCAGAATGATGTTGCTGGTATTCAATCATTCATGACTTACAAAAATGGCAATAGCATAGAGAAATTAGAGACTAGGATACACAAAGAAACAGTGCTACTTGACAATGAACTGAAACTACCATAGGCTTCCCCGGCAAGCAGCAGATATAGAGCATCACAGGGGGCCAAACGCTCAGCAAGCTTTCTTCTCCCTGAGCTCTTGGGACCTTGTTCCTCTCTGTACAGCCACATGGGACAGGCTTGCAGAGAAAGGGAGCTGGTTAAGTGAGGGGCCATTTCACACCTGTTAACCCAACTCTAAAAAATGGGTCCTATGAGTAACCTTTTTGGGGGAAGAAAGAGAGAAAGGTTGAGAGAAAAGGGGGCTAAGAGGTCCTTCCCGCTCATTGATGCCAGGTAATGGGAAAGTCAAATTTGGTAATTAGAGGGATTCTTGTAACATAGATGTTGAAAGAACCTTGGTCTAGAAGGGTGTTCCCAGGGACTGATTGATTGGATTGTATCAGGGCATACAAGAATAAACACAAACACATAAACACACACATGCACACATGTGCACACAGAGAAAATACCATTGAGTGAAACCTTGATGACAAATGCCTCTGGATTGGGGGTGGAAGCTCCCATTGTAGGTTAGCTCTGCCCATCTGAATTAAGTTTTGGTCCTTTGAGAAGCAGATGCAAGCTGGGATTGGATGTGCAGAATATTCACTGGGGCATACATCTGTGAAGGATCAAGGAAGGGAACTAGAGAAAGCAGAGAGTCTTCAGCTCTTTTGCAGACTCTTGTGAAGAAAAGGGAGGAAGTGGGAGGATCGGACGCTTTGGTGCAAAGGCAGTGGTGGATCCAGAAGGGCAGCTGCTGGGTCTGTCAGTCAATTCTGCAGAAGGAGATCTGAGCACATTTTTATGGCCACCACCCCATCTATCCTGAAAAAGTTCCACTGATTATCAAAGGATATGAATTACTGCACTAAAGAAAAGTAATTCAGCTGGACGGGAGCTGTTGAGGCTGTTGGAGCTGGGTATATTTTTACTTTGCGAAAACTTACTCTTTTGAGATGAGTTTGCAACATGACATAAACATCCCTCTTGACGCTCATGATCAACACAAGATGTGAGCGTCCTCAAGTTCCTTCCAGCCAGGCGGACTGACCCTTGCCTTTGGCTGGTTCCCAGCTGACCCCAGGAAAGTCATTGCAGCAGAGGTGGAGAAGAGGGGGGAAAAAATGCTATGTCCTGCAGGCCATGCAAGTGGATAAGGACACACAGGGGAAAGTGAACAGTGAGAAACACACGTGCACTTTCTCTCTTTTTTGCTTCAGGAAGGCCTGGGTTCAAATCCTGATGCAGTCTCTGCCCCTCAGTGTCTGTGCACACTTGGACACACCCAAACTTCCCTGAGCCTCAGTTTGTCGCATTGATAAAATGAAGTTACTTGTCCTCCCCTTTCAGAGTAGCTATCAGAATGATGTGAAATGACCCATGGAATCTGTCTAGCAGTGTGCCGGCAATGTTATGCGTGCTGTGTGAAGAACTAACCTCTTCCTTTCTCCCATCCCCCCTTCCTCTATGTTCCATTCGCTCCAGTAGAGATGGAATTCAATAAGTTAAGTGATGTTTATGATTTAATGGGTGATAAAGTAGTAATTAAATATATAGACTGATATAGTCAAATGTCAAACCATAAATCGCGCGTTGAACGCCTCCTCTGGGCGCGAGTGTGACAAAGTCACATTCAGCACCATGGACAGCGCGCTCGGAAACCGACGGAAGCCGCGGGTCCTGCGGGCAGGGATCTAAATGAAACCATCACTGCACATTATTTATGTGTTTCCTGGAGTCATTTGACTATATCTTGCCTCTATTTCCTGCATCATCAAATTTCCTTGTTCTATTGAATCATAAAATTCTGTTGTAAATATCTTCCCACTGTGTGGTGTGTGTGTGTGTGTGTGTAGGCACACATACATGCATATATACATTGGTACAGATAGATGAGAGAGAGAGGGAGAGGGAGAGGGAGAGAGGGAGAGAGAGAATACATCACTCCCCTGCAGCAGCAACTTCTCTTTTCTCTTTCCATTTATAGTCTGGCCCTTTCACTAGTTTGCTATTTGCTCTTTCCACTTCTCTTCCATTCTCACTTGTGCCCACTCCAATCAGAGATTGTTTCCATCTTTTGGCCAAAACAGCACTTAGCACTTCTTATGTTGTTCAACCAGTGGTGCTCTCTCATTTCTCAGCTCTCGTCTTACTCAGCCTGTCGCCGACACTCGACAGGTGACCCTGCCCTTCTTTTTAAAGCACCTTCTTCACTGGCCTCCAGAACGCGGCGTTTTCCTGGTCCTCCTTCCTCACTGCTCCCGCCTTCCCAGTGGCTGCGGCTTACTCCTCACTTGCCCGCCTCTAAATATTTGCGTTCTCTTGGTATTAGTCGTCAGATGAGTTCTTATTTCTAAACTCACTTCCTAGCGAAATCCTTTGGGGCCAGCCTGAACTTTTCTTCCGAACTCCAGATTCTAACTGAAACCTATACTTCAATGTCTAAAAAATACCCCAATTTAACATGACCAAAATTAAACATTTCTCCCAAAAATGCCTGCTCTCCTGCAGTGTTCCATGCCTCAGTAAAGGGAATTATTTTCAACTTTTCCTCATGTTAAAGACGTTGGAGATATTTTTTATTCTTCTCTTTATATCCCAACTTATATCCAAATCAGAAGAAAATTATTCTAGCTAGATTTTCAAAATATATGTAAAGTCCGACCACTTCCCTTCTTCACTGCTACACATTAGTCCAATCCACCATCATTTTCTCCTGGATTATAGCATTGTCTCCCAAGTAGTATCACTTTATTTTATTTTATCTTTTTCTCTTATCCCTCTCTGTATAAAACATGGCACCCAGGCCATCCTGTTAAAACACAGTCATGTCATGACTCTCCTCTGCTCTAGCCCTCAGGTGGCTCCCGTAACACTCAGCGATATCCACGGGCCTTACAATGGCCTAGAAAGTCCTCTGTGTGTACTTCTCCTCCCCCGACACTTCTCCGGGCTCATACCCTGCCACCCTTTCCCTTCCTCGTATGTCCAGCCATACTCTCTCCTCGGGCTCAGGCCTCACTCTTCATCCCTCGGCTCCTGGTTCAGTGCTACCTCGCCAGCTGCTGCCCTGGCCACCACTTTCCACGGTCCCTCTCGTCACCACTGATGGATGACTTGGCTGCTTACTGCCTGCTCTCCCCGCTGGAATGCAAGCTCCCTGGGAGGAAGACTCGCGGCTTGTTCCCTCTTCCACGCTCCACCTTCAAACAATACTTGGTTCAATGTTTGTTCAACAGCGGGAGGGAGGGAGGGAAGGAGGGAAGGAGGGAAGGAGGGAGGGAGGGAGGGAGGGAGGAAGGAAGGAAGGAAGGAAGGAAGGAAGGAAGGAAGGAAGGAAGGAAGGAAGGAAGGAAGGAAGGAAGGAAGGAAGGGAGACAGAAAGGAGAAACTGTTACCTGAGGCTAGGCCATCTCCCACATTTGGTAGTGAACCCCTGGAAATCAGGGACCAAGTCTGACGCACCCGTCCATCCCAAGCCACATAGCACACCCTTGGGACATGACTGCTCAGTGTGCAGATTATTGACTGAATGAATGATCTGATCCAGGTAGCCTGGGGCCTGCTGGGGTGCGGTCTAGCCAGGGTCACTCCAGGATCAAGCATCCCATAGGAGGTCAGGGAGCACAGCCCAGGGTGAGGGAACTTGTGACGGAACCAGGCTCCAGGGAGAAGCACTTTATGGTCCCCAAGCCACAGGCCTGCATGGTGTCCTGACACACTTCCAGTCTGGGAATGGCGCCTGGGCAGGCTTGAGTCAATTGGCCACAACAACTGGCAGACAGAGCTTAGGAAGAGAAGAAGGAAGCCAGGTCCAGACTGCACATTGCACGGGCAGCGAGTCCTTCAACTTGACCCTGGATTCTTCTCCCCACCGTGGAAAGGGTCTGCCACAAAAGCGTCTCTGGCTGATGCCAAAGCAGGACCTCCTTTGTCATCCAGGGCAGAATCCCAGCTGTGAAGGAATCCTCGTGCAGATGGCCGGAAGAGCCCAATCCATGAGCAAACACACTGGCTGTTGTTTCAGCTCTAAGTGCCCATTCACAGGCAGCAGGTGTCCATTCTTTTTTTTTAAAGATTTATTTTGTATTTATTTCTCTCCCCCCTGCCCCAGTTGTCTGTTCTCTGTGTCCATTCACTGTTTTTCTGTGACTGCCTCTATCCTTATCAGCGGCACCAGAATCTGTGTCTCTTTTTGTTGCATCATCTTGCTGCGTCAACTCTCCATGTGTGCAGCGCCATTTCTGGGCAGGCTGCACTTTCTTTCGCGCTGGACAGCTCTCCTTACAGGGCGCACTCCTTGTGCATGGGGCTCCCCTACGCGGGGGACACCCCTGTGTGGCACGGCACTCCTTGCACGCATCAGCACTGCGCATGGGCCAGCTCCACACGGGTCAAGGAGGCCCGGGGCTTGAACCGCGGACCTCCCATGTGGTAGGCGAACGCCCTATCCATTGGGTCAAGTCCACGTCCCACCATTCTTAGGATGATCCCACAAGGGCCACGCAGTCGTCCTTAGAAAGAACACCGCAGCCAGGGCATCCTGCTGGCCATGACGAGTCACGAGAGCACCAACATAGTTACTCACTGAACAAAAATGTACCGGGGTTGTTAGCTTTATCGGTGTATATGCACATGGAGAGACACACACACATATATACTCTAAGTGGGTCATAAATAATGAGTAAACCAATAAACTGACACATCATAATTCAAGTCTCAAATGCAATCAGCTGCTGGGACTTGGAACTGCGCCTGAAGTGAATGAAGAAGAACGAGTGCTGTGCGGCCGCCGCACCCGCTTCCCGCTCACAGCCCCCACCCCGGGCTTTCAAAGCCCCTTCGTGGAGAGGCACTTCGTCAACAGTCATTGTCCGCTGGACGTTTATGACTTTGGTTGGCTGTTAACAACTTGGCCTGCGGCAATTAATATTTATATTTGCAATACCCAGCGCCGATGATGGCCTCTAACAGGCCCCGTTAATTGGCTCGCCACCCCCACCTCCTTACATTTCTTTCCTGACCAGTGGAGGCGTCTTTCCCAGGGAACCTTATAATGGGCTTTTCATGTGTTGGTGATTTTAATTACCTTTTTATTGCTATGCAAATCTCTCATCATTTAATCTGCCAACTAAAAGGAAGGGGCAAAGTAAGCAGCAGAAGTGAAGACAGGAGAGTGAGGGGGATTGAGGCTGTACCCCAGCTGAGGCATGGAGGAAGTGGCAGGTGCGGCCAGGTGGAGAAGGAAGAGGACGGCAGGGCCAGGTGGAAATCAGGGGAAGGTGCTGCCTCCTGTCTAGGGACCCCTGAGAGTGCGGCCTTTTGGGAGATCCCCGGGGGAGACCAGAGGGCAGAGCGGAGGGAGGACCCTGGCATCTTGGAAAGCGCCTGTGCCGCGGGCACTGGGTTCATTGACCTCCCTGGAGGTGGCATCCAGGAGGGGAAACTGAGGCCTGGGGAAGGCCAGTGAGAGGAGGCAGCAGTGTGGCAGGCTGCTTCCTGGCCGTGGTCCGGGTCTCTCAGCACGTCCCTTCACCCACCGCCGGTGCCTCGTGCCTCTGGAGGAGCAGGAGATTCCGGGGGAAAGAGCCAGAGCTCCTGAAGGAGCCGAGGGCTCCCAGGGCCCCTGCGGGGGGAGGAGGGGAAGGGCCACCTCCCACAGCATCCCGGGCAGGCGGGGTCCAGGCCTGCCCATTGCTGTGACCCGGCCGAGCGTGACCCCGAGGGGCCGGCCCACAGAATCCAGGCTGGAGGGTGGAACGTCCCCTCATCCTGCTCCACAGGTCCTGTCTCTCCCATCATGCTAGCACCGCCCTGGACTGCGAATGTGACGGGCTTGTTTTTCCAGCAGCCCGGCACAGCAGGGAGCGCTGGCACCGCATGCAGGTGGACAAGTCCTACGGCCGAACGAGGGCATGAGAGCCAGCCACGCGGTGACAGAAGCGGGCAGCGTCTCCGCGGGCATTCCAGCAGCCTTCCAGCTGGGGTGGAGTTTGGGGGATTTTCCAATGAGGATGCAGGAGAGAAACTGGAAGCAAAGAGGCCAGTGGGTAAGAGCGGGGGTGGGGGGGGTGCAGGCTCAAGGGCAGGACAGGCCAGCTCTGGTGCCCCGGGCTGCCCTGAGACACACACCATGCCCAGTCTCACACCTGACATCTCTAAAATGTCAGGAGGGCCATTGAGAAAATGCAAGGTGACAAGCTTAAATGTCTCCCGGCAATATTTTTAACTAATGGATGTACAGTTATTTTCATGTGTTTTAGGAAAATACAGTGGTTGGCATCAAACCTGACTTCACAAATATTTAGCAGTTATTTCCACATAATTTAGATAAAAATACAGTGACAGAGTCGACAAAGCTCACTGTGGTGGGTAAGCAGGCTAGTAAGATCAGGAATTAATAAACGGATCTGGAACCTGGCAGAGTCCACGTGGACATCAGTAACCCCCAGGCGGCTGCTGGAAGCCCCCACCCCCAGGATTCAGCCATCCAGAACAAAGGCTTCTTCTGGGAGCAAGGAAAAGCCCCGGATGTCCCCTAGGGACTTTGTCATTGGGTCCTAACGGGGGATTGATGGGTGCGGTGACCAAGCAAAACGGCAAAGAGCTGGAGCCCCTCCCCTGCCATTAGCAAAGGGGTGGAAGAATTAGCAATTTAGAAAGCAAACCACAAGGCGTGAGCGAGCTCTCCCCCTGCTCTCCTGCCTCTGGACCCGTACCTGTCCTCTGTGAGCTGCTCTCACCATTTTTCCTCTGCCATGTGGCCACGCAAGTAAACCTGGGCATTTATTGTCTACAATGGGGAATTGTAGTCAGTAAATCAGCCCTGTTTACCCCTTTTCACCCCCTTCCTCTCTACCGGGGACCCCTGTTCTGTTATTTTCTCCCATTTCTCCTTCTTCCCTATCTGAATAAATCACTGACCTAACTCACCCGGCGTGCTCTTGAAATTCATTTCTGTAGCATGGCCAAGAACCTGGATAAAATCCCCTAACAGTGGTAGGCAAACAACGAGCGTGTGGAGAACGCTGAGATACTGACGTCGCGACAGCCCCGCTCCTCTCCCAGGTGGCCTGCAGCACGCCTGGACGCACGCCTTCCGGGCTCTTAGCCCACGTGGTGGGCCCGCCGGCCCCTTGCCCACATGGAGCTCCGCTCTTGGGAGGGCTGCACATTTTCACTCAGGCAGCTCAGTATTAGCTCATGTTGTGCCAGTCCCCGCACCTCTACGCAAGGAGCCTCGTGACGACAGCGCACACTCATGCTCACTCCTCCGTCCCGCAAATCAATTAATTCCTACAACCCGGTGAGCTGTGAGGAAACATTCAATAACTCTCCCCAAATGTTCCATCCGGGCCCCTAAATTGCTCATTAGATGATACGAGGTAGGGGTAATTACCCGGAAAAGATACACCGATTTCCTGTGAATGCCTAATTTCCTCTTCTCACTCGTTAGCTTCCCTTAAGGCGAAAGAGAAAGAGCTGTGGCCCCACGTGCTGGCATGCGTGCGTGTGCATGTGCGTGGGTGTGCGCGCGCACGCGTGCGGGAGGTGGACTCACTCTGGGATTCGGGGACCTTAAGGAACGCTGCCGGCTACGCTTCCTTTTCCTCTAGCCAATCAGGGGCGTGGGTAGAATGGGGTGGGGACCCACAGGGCTTGTTCACAGGACATGGCAAATTCTCAGGGCTGCCCTGGGAAGTCGGCCGGAGCAGGCCAGCCCCACGCCGTCATCTCACCCCGGCCCCCTCTTCCCGCCATGGCCCGGGCTCTGCCCTGCTTCTCCAGGACCAGGAGCAGGTTGCCCTGTGCTGGAGCCTCGGAAGCCCCGGGGAGCCCCGGGAGGCTGCAGAAAGGACGAGGCTGTAGGAGCCGCCTCCGGGCATCCAGGCATCCAGAGCGGGCGCCGGCTGGGGCCAGGGCACCAGAGCCTGGCAGAAGGTGTGCTGGCGACGCTCAGGGCACAGAGTTAAAAGCCAGGAGCTCCTGCAGGGCGAGCGCAGTGCACAGCACCAGTCAGCCCCCGGGGCTCCTCCGGGAGCTTCGGGAAGGTGCCTCGAGGGGCTGGAGGCAGATGGGCACAGAGGGGAGGGCCTGGCCTGCGCCCCCAGGGCCTCGTGTCTCCGGGCAGGGAGGGGAGGGGGACCTCTCTCCCGAGGATGCTCAGGCTGAGGGCCTGGCCCCGCCCTCTGAGGCTTCCCCGCTGCCCCCCCAGGGAGGGCCCGTGCCCGAGTGTCCCCGCCCCCAGGGAGGGCCCGTGCCCGAGGGTCCCAGCCCCCAGGGAGGGCCCGTGCTGAGGGTCCCGGCTGGGGCAGCGCCTCCCTGGGAATCTCTCCTTCATCTTGCCGAGCCCAGGTGCTTCCACTTCCAAACAGCAAGAATGACTGTGACCTTCAGTCCCTTCTGCAGAAACAGAAAGTGGAAGAGATGATAAGTGGGCTCGGAAGCTTCCAGCGTAGGCGTAAGAGACCCAGGCCTGCCCCGGGCTGGGGGCATCTCCTCTCCAGGCCCCCAGCCGCCCAGCAAAGCTACCTGGGGACCGTCACCTCCCCAGGAGGTGCTGGCGCACAACAGGGAGGAAGGCGCGAGAAGGTGCGTCTCTCCAGTGAAAACGATCCCTCCGGGCTGTGCCTCCTCGGTGGCTGCTGTGAGCGCCAGGAGACAATTGGCGGGAAGCTGCTCCTGGAGAAGTGTCACCTGCTATAGAACTCCAGGCTGCTATTCTTAGCTCTGCTGACAATGAGCACAATTGAGCCTGCGGGGTGGGATGGGGCGGCGGGGCGAGGGGGAGCAGGGGGCTGCAGAGTGTAAAGGCACAGGATCCAGGGGGGCTCCAGCTCATTCCCCCCTGCCGCTCCCCGCTGGCCCCTCCCCAGTCCTCCCAGCCCCTCTGGAGCTCAGGTCGCCCACGCTGCTGGAGCGCCGCAGCACTGGGAAGCCCTCCACGGCTCGGCTCCCGCCGCCCCACCTCCAGACCTCCGTTCTGGGCACTGCTGCGGCCGATCATCTGCTCATCGGTCACCTTGCGTCCTTCGGGGTCCCCGGTTGCTGCATGTCGAGCGCAGGCCCTGGTGGCAGCACCAAGGTGGAGCTGGAGGTGGGGACTGGCCGGGTGGACCATCGGGGATGGGGCAGGGTAGTGGGCCAAGGGCTCCATCTCAGGCCTCACCCACGCCTCACTCGGGCCCCCACGAGCAGGGTCTCCAGGGCGGCTGCCTTCTGGAAGCTTCTCTCTCCTCTGGGTCCTTGCATGGTCCCTCTCCCAGGGGCTGCCAGCTGGAAGTACTAATCAGCACTGCCTTCCTTGGGCAGACGGCGCTCTCTGTCACTTCCCAGGGAGTCCCATGTCTCCTCTTTATGAACCACTCATTCCCTGAGTCAAAAAATCAGCTGACAGCACAACAGAAGGGACCAAAGGACAGCTCCAGGATCTGGGGACGCACAGCCGAAGGGGACTGTGAGAGGCCATCTGGTCTACCCCGCCTCCCGAAGACAGGGTCATCCGCACGGAACTCGCAGTCAGAGGTGGAGGAGGGTGGGAGAGGAGTCCAGCACTCTGCGTCCCAGCTCACGGTGTCTTTGGCCCCACGGTCGTATTGAACACATCCAGCATGGGAGCTCACTCCACCCCAGGTGGGAGCTCACTCTACATACCCAGTGTGGGAGTGATGTAGGCTATGGGTGGGGGAGCGGGTGGGAGCTCCCTCTACTCCAGGTGGGAGCTCCCTCTACCCCGGGTGGGAGCTCACTCTACATCTGGCATGGTAGCTCACTCTACCCCAGGTGGGAGCTCACTCTACATCTGGCATGGGAGCTCACTTTACCCCCAGGTGGGAGCTCCCTCTATCCCAGGTGGGAGCTCACTCTACCCCCAGGTGGGAGCTCACTCCACCCCAGGTGGGAGCTCACTCTATCCCCAGGTGGGAGCTCCCTCTATCCCAGGTGGGAGCTCACTCTACCCCCAGGTGGGAGCTCACTCCACCCCAGGTGGGAGCTCACTCTACCCCCAGGTGGGAGCTCCCTCTACCCCGGGTGGGAGCTCACTCTACATCTGGCATGGTAGCTCACTCTACCCCAGGTGGGAGCTCACTCTACATCTGGCATGGGAGCTCACTTTACCCCCAGGTGGGAGCTCCCTCTACCCCTGGGTGGGCGCTCACTCTACCCCCAGGTGGGAGCTCATTCTACACCCGGCATGGGAGCTCCCTCTTCCCCCAGGTGGGAGCTCACTCTACCCCCAGGTGGGAGCTCCCTCTACACCCGGCATGGGAGCTCCCTCTACCTCAGGTGGGAGCTCCCTCTATCCCCAGGTGGGAGCTCACTCTATGCCCAGGTGGGAGCTCACTCTACCCCAGGTGGGAGTTCCTCTACCCCAGGTGGGCGCTCACTCTATGCCCAGGTGGGCGCTCCCTCTATCCCCAGGTGAGCGCTCCCTCTATGCCCAGGTGGGCGCTCCCTCTATGCCCAGGTGGGCGCTCACTCTATGCCCAGGTGGGCGCTCCCTCTATGCCCAGGTGGGCGCTCACTCTATGCCCAGGTGGGCGCTCCCTCTATGCCCAGGTGGGCGCTCCCTCTATGCCCAGGTGGGCGCTCACTCTATCCCAGGTGGGCGCTCCCTTTATGCCCAGGTGGGAGTTCCTCTACCCCAGGTGGGCGCTCCCTCTATGCCCAGGTGGGCGCTCCCTCTATGCCCAGGTGGGAGTTCCTCTACCTCAGGTGGGAGCTTCCTCTTCCCCCAGGTGGGAGCTCCCTCTATCCCCAGGTAGGCGCTCCCTCTATGCCCAGGTGGGCGCTCCCTCTATGCCCAGGTGGGCGCTCCCTCTATCCCCAGGTGGGCGCTCCCTCTATGCCCAGGTGGGAGCTCCCTCTATCCCCAGGTGGGCGCTCCCTCTATGCCCAGGTGGACGCTCCCTCCACCCCAGGTGGGCGCTCCCTCTATGCCCGGCTCACTCTATCAGCACTGGTGTGGGAGCTCCCTCTCTGCAAGCAGCCATTTCACCATGGAACATCTCTGATTTCTAGAAGCTTTTTTTCCTCACTCAGCTGGTTCCACCTTGTGACTTGCCCCCACTAGTCCTATTTCTCACTTTGGTGACCACACAAAGCCCATTTGCTCCTCTGTCCAGAAAACCTCTCAAAAAGTTTAAAACTGCTTTGGAGACTAGCACATTTAGAATGTCACCTCCTCGATTTAATTGACTCCAAGAAGGACGGTGCACATCTGAAGCAGGATGGCTCTGACCACCACGGTGTCTTCCAGTGTAATTGGAACCCTTTTCTTTCTTTCTTAGCGATGCATAAAATAGCAGGCGTCTTAAAATATGCAGCACCGCGGGTTTGATGACATACAGCCGGCCTGACCCGTTTGCCTCTGTGCTGTTGCTCGCGTCTTTGTGGTGGGAAAGTCCTCGAAGTCAGAGCGGTTGGAGGAGGTGCCTGAGGTCCCACGGCCAAGGGGTCCCAGACCCTGGGGGGAGCTCCAGCCGTGGGACACCAAAGATGGCTGTCCAGCAGTCAAGCCTACTCACAGCGAGTCTGGCCGGATGTCCCTGGGTGGAGACAAGGCGCTGCTCTGCCCTTCTACCCCACGCAGCCAAGCACCGTCCTCAGTCTCCCTCGGACCTCAGCCTCCGAGCACCTGGGAGGAGCAGGGCAGAGCCAGCTGGCGCGGTCCCTGCCCTGAGCAGGGGAGGAGAAGGGCGAGACGTGTGGTCAGGCTCTTGCTTTGCCCTTGTCGGCCCTGATTTGTCTGTCCCCATCATTTACCTCTAATGCTGTCGCTTGCAAGTTCCCTGGTCCACATGTTTATTCATCACACATCGCAGGCTCGCCTGGTCGTCACTGTTCTCCACCCTGGAGCTGCCGAGGGGTGGCCGAGTCAACCGGGGACCCCCTTGAAGCAGCGTCACCGTCATTTCTCACTGGATCATCTCATGATCCCCTCAGGGCAGGACCTGGGGCTAGGACGCCCGTCCTGGTTTGGGGGACGAGGGAGCCAAGCCCTGGGCGCTGAGGGTCAAGGTCAAGGTCAAGGTTAAGGTGGAGCTCTCCTGCGTGCTTGCACTAATACCGTCCCCTAACTGCGGACTGGCCATGCCCAGCCACACGTGCCAAGCCCCCTCGTGCAGCCAGCTGTGATGGTGTCTGGGTGAAAAGGGGAGGGGGTGTCCCCCGACAAGGGGCTGAGACTCGGCCAAGATCACAGCTCAGGGCAGGGCCCAAGCGGCAAGGACGGGGAGAGAACCAGCCGCTGGGGACTCGAGGGCACTGTTCCCACCGCACCCCGGAAGCCTGCCCGGGCCTGCCCCTGGCCTGAGCACTTCCTGCAGGTGGGTGGGGGGTCCTCGCCCTCCAAGGCCCGTGCGCTGACGGAGCAGAGCGTGCCCTCCGTGGACCACCCTAACGCCCACACTGGAGCAAGTTGCTGGAATCTTCTGTGCCCGTTCCTGCATCTCCCTCAAGGCTGGGACACGTGGCGAAGGCCGGGCCGGCGCTGAGCCTGTGCCCCGGCCGTAACTCGAGCGCTAAAAGGTGGCATCAGAAGCGAAAGGCAACACCTTGACGCAGCCTCAGCTCAAGGGCGCGGGCACAGGGAGAGCCTGCCCTGGCCCGTCCCCTCAGGCCACCCCGCCACACGTCTTGGCCCCTGCAGCAGCTGCCAAGCGCCCCCGGGGAGGCTTGGGACCCTGCCTACTCTCTTCCAGCCCCCGTCCAACGCCAGACCACAGTACCTTGGGCCAGTTTGGACCAGACCCCTGGAGAATCACCACCTCCCCTCCAGGCAGCCCGTTCACACTGGCAACTCGGTGTAATTAATGAGGCTTGTTCTTACACTTCTGTTATTTTTTGCCTGACAGAGCAAAAGAGGACAGAAGTGGGAGCCCCTTGTGGCGGGGCCTTGTGTGGAGGGGGGCCCAGGCGCCCGTCCTGCCGTACTTGGCAGCAGCAAGCTCCTCCCGGTGGCCTCTAGGCTGTGGCCCCGAGAAGCAGGTGCCGCTTCCAGGGTCCCTGCGTGAAGAGCCTCCTCTAGGCTGTGGCCCCGAGAAGCAGGTGCCGCTTCCAGGGTCCCTGCGTGAAGAGCCTCCTGCGTGGCTGCCCTGCATCCAGGTGGTCCCCGTCCCCCCGCGCTGTGCGCAGAGCGACCTTTCCATCACGCAACACTAGCCGGCCAGCCCGCGCTCTCCCCGCGCTCCCCGCGCCCGCGCCCTCTGCCCGCGCCCGCCCGGCCTCACCTGGGCGCCCCCTCTCGTGGGCCCTCCCCACCCGCCAGCACCCAGATTCGAGGGCAGCTGGAGGAAAGTCAGGGCGAAGAGCAGACCCCACCCGCGTCGCCCTCCGCCCACCGCCAGCCGCGGCCCAGCAGGGCGAGCGCGACACACGCCGATGCCGAGCCCGCGTGCAAACGCGCTCCTCTCCCTTCCACGCCGGACTAATCGCTCTTCGCTTGTCAGGCCATTAAGCGAGGAGTGATTCCGTCCCCGGGAAGAGGTGGGGAGAGGCTTGACAGGAGCGTGGCTCAGCCACATCCATCTTCAGGCGGAAGGAGGCGCGGGAGGACGCGGCGCGGCGCGCGAGGGCCCACGCGGGGCGGCGGGGCTCGCAGTCAAGTGCTCTCGCGGAGCCCGCTCACGTATGATTTACGCGTGGAGGGAGCCCGCTCTCTAATTACCGCGCAGTTGATTTAGGGGGAGCCCTGAGTGGATGCAGAGCAGGCAGGGGGGTCCGGGGGGCGTGCGGAGGGGCGGCCGCGAGCAGCCGCGGCAGGTTTTGCATTAAGCACCAGGACGGGATTAGAAGCCATCTCCCAGCCGTTGACGGCGTAAGTCACGGGAAATCTCCCCATCAATAACGCTAAGTGGGCCGGGCGAGGCGCAGGGCGCTCGGCGTGTGGGGTGGAATGTTTTATATTGTTTGTCTACGGGCTGTGTCCACAGGAGGCGAAGCAGCCGAGCCGGCGGGGCTATTTTCTCCGCACGTCTTTTTTCCGCTCTGGATTGATTGCCCCAGGGGAAGAAGAGGCTGCGCAGCCAGGGCGGCCACAGCAGGGCAGAACCTGCCGGAAGGACTGCCCTCCATGACCTTGAGGTCTCACGGCCAGCCTGCAAGGGCTGGCATTGTCCCGATTTATAGGGAGGAGGCGAGGTTCCAGGGTGGGGGCGGCGAGCCGGTGGGAACACCAAGACTGAGTCAGTGGGGTGCAGGGGGGGGCCGGACCTGCAAACCTGGCACCTAGAGGCGCCTCTCAGCTGGTCCAAACTCTGAGGCCCTCGACATCCACTCTGCCTCAGCTCCAGAGTCCATGAGCTGTCCTCTGCCCCAGCCCTGTCTCCACTTGCTGGGGTGCAGAGCCCCAGGGAGGCGCCCCCACTTGAGGCAGTCTATGGGTGACCGCCAAATGCCGCGCAATTGCCACACTTCTCACACCAACGTGCTCGAGGTGAGAGCAAGCGGCTGAGATGCCCGAGAGCAAGGCTGGGGCTCACCATCCTCCATCCTGAGAAGGCACCCGAGAGCCACAAAAGGTCCCCAGGTGGCAGGAGCTTGGAGGGCAGACCCCAGAGCGAGGGGCTTGGAAGCTGGGAGATGAGGCAGGAGTCTGGACCCTGACCTGAGGGGGTCTCCAAGAAGAGGCAGGAGCAGGGCAGGGAGCTGAGACTGTCACGCGCAATGGCCAGGGCCGCCTGAGCTCGGGCAGCAGGGAGACCGTGTCCTTCTCCTTCTTGCCCGATGGATGGGGAGGCGGGCCAGGAAGACTCCCCAACTCTGACCTGAGTCTCTGGAGAGCGCTGCCTGCCCGGGCAGAAGGGGCTCCTGAGGTGGGTGGGAAGAAGGGGGTACAGCAGCAGGAGCAGGGCCACCTGTGGGGCCCTCTGGCCGCCCAGCATCAGGTCCCTTTCTATGCCCCCCCGATGCAGAAGTCAGAAGTGCAGTGGCTCTTCTGGGCCCTGTGGTTAGGGCGCAGGACCCCCGGCTGCCAGCTGCAGGGACGTGGTGGGTGGTCGTCCTGCGTCAGCCGCAGGCCCCAGCAGCAGGCAGGGGCGTGGGGTCCCCCAGGTCTGCGGTCCCGGCTGGAGGCTTCCCCTGCCCGGCCTGTTTCCTGAGCCTGGATCCCAAGCCACCCAACATCTGGGAGGTCCCATCGCCTTCCAACCGGCGCCCTTCCGTTACCCGGGCAGGGCAGGGGGTTTGCTCGCCCCGAGAAGCAGCAGCGAGCAGGACCCAGGCCGCCACTCCCTGGCTGGCCGGCTGATGCCACCAGGGCTCACCCCAAAGCCGGGGATCCCCGTGGGGTTCAGAGCGCCGAGGCCACACTCGTCCACTCGGGAGTTCGTCCGCTGGGGAGCTCCACCGCCCTTCTCCCCACGCCCCGATTTCCGTCATCTCTCCTCCGCTCACCTCCTGCCTCCCTCTGGGCCAGGCTCGCTGCCCCCCAAGCTCTCCACTCCTGTAACCGCCTCCCAGGACACCCTGTCCCCGTCTCCGTGCCCGCCTCCAGCCATGAGGATGCATCGCGCCAGGCTCGCCTGTCACTCTGCCTGGGGGCCTTCCCGACCCCCGGGTCCCACCTGGGGCCCCTCTCCAGCCCCCGAGCCCTCCCTGCCTTTCCCACAGGGGCCGGCTCCTTGTGGGCATGCCTTGTCCTCTCAGCTAGAAGCTTCCGGGCTCGGGTGACAGAGACCCCGCGTCCTGAGCTTGTCACTCTCCAAGGGCTCACAACCGGCAGCCGCGGGGGCCACCACTGCCTGAAAGGTGGTGAGTACGGCCCGGTGCGCCCCCCAGCCAACCACGCAGCCTGCTCGCAGCCCGGTGGCCCGTCCACCAGGTCCTCCCCACTGGCCGGCAGCCAGACAGGTTTCTGGCCGGACTTGCAGGGGCGGCACGCAGGGGTCCAGGCTGCTGCGTGACATCTCCCGGCTCCTCCTTTGTGATTCTCAGGCTAAAAATACAGTCTCCGGGGCCCGCAGGCACTGCCCCGGCCTGTGCTGCTGAAACGTGATGAGCCTGATCAAAACGCTCCTGCGTGCTGACTGGAGAGGCAACCCAGCATTTATCTCCCGGTGACTTCAAAAATAGAGCCGCTTCCTTTTGTGCCAGGGCAAAGCAATAATTTAGATAATTGAAACTCTGAAATGAGTTGGAGACGCATCGCGGTGGCTTTGGGCCTTTTTGTGATACGGTCTCTTTGTGTGAGAAGAATGGAGTCGGAAGAATATTCCGCTCGCACAAAAGCCCCGAGCAGGGCGCGTTCAGCCCGCCGCAGGCTGCGCGGCCTGGGCGCCCTCGCTGGGAGCCTGGGTGCCATTGTCCTCCGCTGGCCCCCCACGGCCTGCCCCGGGGCGGGGCTGGCGCTTCCTGGGAGCACCATGTGGTGTCCGGCGTGAGCTGGGGCTCTGCCCCCCCGGACACCCTCCCAGCGTGTGCAGGGCAGGCCGGGGGCAGCGCTGGTGGCCTGGGCCTGTCCCCCCTCCCCGTCTTCATCCGGAATCCAAACACGGAGAACTCTCCACGTCTGCAACGGCAGCCCAGATCGACCTCGCATCGTCCCACCACCCCTGCCCCATCACCCACCTGGGCAGCCCTCCACAGAGCCACCTGCTGCCCTCTGCATCCCCACCCCCACCCCCTCACTTCCTTTTCTACACGCCCAGGGCCAGAGGGACCGTGCCAAAGCTGATTAAGTCTTGCAGCCGCACCCTCGCTCCCGGCCCTCGCGCACTGCCCCGCGTCCTCCCCCGCGGGCCCCTCGCCTGCCGCGCCCCACCCCTCGCCCCTTGAGCTACAGGGACGAGACTCCTGCCTTGTCCCTGCCTATTCTAAGCTGATATCCTCTCAGGGATTTTGCTGGAATCACCAGATGAAATACAGGCCACTGGTTAGATAGGGTGTGGGACATGCTTCCCCTGAAACATTATTTATTGCTTATCTGAAATTCAAATTTAACTTTTCCGGGCATCCTGTATTTTTATTTGTGAAACTTGGCAACTCTCGTTTGCACCTGCTCCACCCTCGATATTCTCCTGTCTTTTGGCCCTCGGCTGCCAAGGGCCTGCTCAGCCGCCTGTCCTGACCCCCGTAGCCCCTTCCTGGGTGTTACCTGTTACTCTGCTGTATTTCCTTTGTAGCACATCCATCCTGGGAATCAGGAACTGTGTGTCGCTGTGCTCTGCCACAGCCTGCCTCCACCAGTACATGTAAGCTCCCAGCATCTGGTCACTGCTGGACACCTAGCACCCTAAAACGCCTGGTAAAGGGGGTGCTTCACAAACACGTGTGGGTGTTTGCAATTTCCCATTCTGAAAACTTACTATATCATCCACCTGCCAGTGACTCAAGTTCAGAGCTCCTTCCTGCTTCTCTGCCTAAGATGTCCTTGACTTTTTCACCTCTGCTAAAGTGCCCTTGAGTTCCTGCACCTCTGCTTAGATGCCCTTCACTTCCTGCATCTCTCCCTAAGACGTCCTTCACTTCCTGCTTCTCTACCTAAGACGTCCTTCACTTCCTGCATCACTATCTAAGATGCCCTTGACTTCCTGCATCTCTACTGAGGTGTCCTTCACTTCCTGCATCTGGATCTAAGGTGTCCTTCACTTCCTCTATCTTTGCTAAGGCATCCTTCACTTCCTGCATCTCTATATCTAAGGCGTCCTTCACTTCCTCTACCTTTGCTAAGGCATCCTTCACTTTCTGCATCTCTTTACCTAAAACATCCTTCACTTTCTGGGCCAGATATGGCCGAGCTGGCCTATGCAGTGGCCGAGGCAGGCCCAGGGCTGGAGTAACATGAAGGTGTGGGGTGAAACGGAGAAGACACGTCAGCACCTCCACAGAGCAGCCGTGGGCCGGTGCGTGTTGACACAACTACCCCTTCTCCCTTCTCCATCAAAAGCCCCCTTCGTGCCTCAGGCCTCCAGCCTGGCTCCTTGTGCCCTCAAGGCTGAAAGCTAGCTTGTTGGAAAAGTAATGATGCGATGTAATAAAATGGAGCAATACAAGTACTATTTCATCTAATGCTAAAAAAAAATTCTCATGAAGAAGACATTGTTAAGAGATGGGAAAATCAAGGCTGAAAGAATTCAAGGCACCTGCGCAAGTTTTCACAGCTACTACGTGAGAGAGCTGGGGTCAGGTTTGGGCAGCGTGGCTGCAAGCCCCATTCTAACTGCTTTACAGGCGGGGGTTTAAAATTCCACTCCAATCCCTTGCCAGCTGTATGACCCTGGAAACGTCAGCAGGCATCTTATTTATGCTAAGCTTCCTCAACTGTAAATTAGGAACCACAGTAATATAGGGGGGTTACAAGTAATGAACTAGTTAATTCATAAAAGCAACTGGTATAGAGCAAACAATAAATCTACCTATCCATCCATCCTCCATCCATCTACCCAGCCAGACAGACAGACAACCATCCATCCATCCACTCTGCCCATTCACCCGTCCATCCATCCATCCATCCTTCCATCCATCCTTCTTCCCTTCCTTCTCCTGTTCACCTTTAGTAATGGGGCAGGGTTAGACCACAGATGCCAAGGTTTGTGACATAGTTAGTGGCAGAACCAAGATTAATCTGGTTCCAAAACCCCTCCTGTTCCACTGCCCTGGAAGACGCCCCGAGAGGAACGTGGCGTGATGAACTGCGGCTGGTGGTCCTGACTCCGCTGGGCCGTCCTCCGTGACTGTAGGGCTTCCGGGGTCCTCGCTGATACCAGGTCCCCTCTCCTGGGCACAGAGGAGAACTGCCTTTCCTGCCCCTTATGGTTGGGTGCAGCCACGTGGCTGGTTAAGGTCAAGGGCGTGGTGCAGACAGGACCTTTGTCACCCCCAGGCTGGACATTAACTTGCCGGTGCCAGTCCCCATCTCCCCTCACTTGCCCTCAGCCGGAGCAGGTGGGATGGCGGAGGTGGTACAGCGGCGGTGCCAGTCTAGGTGTCCACGTCGCCATGATGAGAAAGCACCCTGCTGACCTCCAGGCTCACGAGAAGCGAACATCGTGGCTTTAGAGCTTGGCGATGTGGGATCGTTGTTACACAGCATAGCTCAGCCTGTCCTGACTGACACAGTGACTCTGGCTTCTCTCTGGGGGTGTGCAACCTCCCTTACCCCTCCCTCATCTCTGAGCTTAGTCCAGGAAGACAAACATTAAAGAAGACTCACTGTGTGCCAAATGCAATGATGGCATTAACTAAGCAATCTGGCATGAAAAATTCCATGGCAAATCCAATGTCAGAGACGGAGGACTGGGATGACCAGTCTGACAGTGGAGACAGAAGAGCCCTTAGACCCAGTGCGGTGAGTGGGGAAGCAGCCCGGGGGCTCCGTCAGCCGGAGCTGGTGCCCTGAGCCCGGCACCTGTGCCCCGCTCTCCTCTTTGCCTCCACCACCAGGTCAGAGCTGGCGGCAACTCCGTAAATATTGGTGGAATCAATCGCCTTGTTCCCACGCAGGACCCGCCTGTCTCTTGCCACCGTCACCATTTGCAAAGCCCATCTGCGCGCCAGCGCATGCCAGGTCCGCATGGCGGCAGCCCAGCTGGACAGGCCCACGATCCGCTCAGCAGCTCTGGCCCAGGGTCCTGGCTCCCGCACACTCCCCGGCTCCCAACGGCACCCGCCGGACCATCCATCACGCCACATTCCCCGTGCACGCGTCTGCCCCGCTGAGCAGAAAGTGGCACAAAACTCACAGCTTCCTCCTGCTTGCAGCCTGGTTTCCTGGGTGGCAGCTTCGACCCTCCAAGTGCTCGACAGGGCAGAGCAGGGCGCTGTGAGCCTTCCCCCAGCACAAGGCACGCGCCTGCCCTGCCCCGCTCAGTGGAATCGCCATGCGTGTCCCTTCCTCTGTGTCCTCGAGGTTACAGCTTGCCCCAAAGCTGCGCAGGCTACTCTCGAATCCTGGGGTGCAGTGCTGGCACCAGGATTTAAGGGGTAGCCTTGACAAACTGCGGGGGGTCAGAAGACAGATGGGTGATGCAGGGGTCTCTCCACCATGCCGGGCGGGCTAGGAGGAGAGGGGAGGGGGCCACCTCTCGGGGCGGATGCTCCGGGGGCCTCTCGTCGTGTTGACCACGGAGCACGTGTGTTTGCACCCCAGAGCATAGCATGCAGTCACCGCAACACCGCAAAGATGGAAATCCCAAACGCACACGGGATTCTCCCAAGGAAGAGCAGGCGGCCAGCCCTGGGGGCAGAACCGGGGGACATTACAGGGACCAGACTGGCTGGTAGTGAGCTCACCGTCAGCAGAGCGTTCAAAAGAGCCCGGAACGCTCGGCGTCGCTGCCCCACTCCAGGCCGCCCTGGCACCCGGGCTTCCTGCGCAGTTTGCTCTCACGCTGCTGCTCACGTAGATGCGTTCTCAGGAGTGAGGATCCCCGTCAAGCTGCGGTCACTGTCAGGCGCCGGGAATGCTCGCGCCTTCTCCTGACCCCTCTGTCCCTCGGTCCATGCCGCGCACAGGGCCAGAAGCGCGCTGCCCAGCCCCCACCGGCCCCAGGACGCAGAGGCGGCTCCGCGGGCCTGGAGCACGTCGGCCGCGTTGCAGTCTTGGCCCTGCTGGCTGTGTGGCCTGAGGAGTCAGAGGCCCCTCTCTGAGCCTGTTTTCTTTTTTTTTTTTGTCTTTATTTTTTTTAATGTTACATTAAAAAAATAAGAGGTCCCCGTATACCCCCCACCCGCCCCACCCCTCCCACATCAACAACCTCTTCCATCATCGTGGCACGTTCATTGCATTTGGTGAATACATTTTGGAGCACTGCTGCACCACACAGATAATGGTTTACATTGTAGTTTACACTCTGCCCAGTCCACCCAGGGGCCATGGCAGGACATACAATGTCCAGCATCTGTCCCTGCAGCACCACCCGGGACAACTCCAAGTCCTGAAAATGCCCCATATCGTCTCTCTTGGTTTCTACGCTGCCGACCGGGCTTGTAACCGGAGGCGCCGAGGTAGAGCACTGAGCCAGAGACGGTTCCCAGGGCTGAGTGCCGGCTCCAGAGGGCAGCAGCCTCGTCCCGAAGGGGGGCTCCCCGCCCTGACTGCAGCGCCGCTTGGCGGGGGCTTCTGCTGTCACACAGCCCCCCAGTCCCTGGGCTCCCCTCTCCTCTGTGGCCAAAGCCGGCTCCCCTTCAGGCCCAAGGACCCCGGCGGGAGGGCCGGCCCCTCCTCTGGCCTCCGTGGTTCTCCAGGAGGGGTCCACCAGCACCCACTGCCCCCCTCTTCCTTTCCTGTGGTCCCTGCGACAAAGCCTCACAAACCGGGGCGCTGAAGGCGGCTGGGGTCGATTCGCTCTCTTCTGGGGCCTGCGGGCCTAAATCGAGGTGGGGGCCGCCCTCCGTCCAGGGCTCGGGCGGCTTCCAACCAGCCCCCCAGCGTCTGTCCTCTGCCCACGTGCCTGGCCTGGGGCGGCCGCGCTCGCCTGGCCCCTCCTCTTCTGTCTCTCATGAGGTGGGATTTAGGGCCCACGGGGGGGGGCAGGCTCCTGGCCCCCAAAGCCTTCCTGAGCCGTGTCCTCAATACCGTGACCCAACTGCAGCCACGGCGCAGGCCGGAGCCCGCGGGCAGCCCCGGGCACCACCCGCCCACGGCACACCACCCCCTTGCGGGGCGTGCCCGACTTCCTGCCGGTGGCCCAGATGTCCCAAGTCGGGGTGTGGGCGTGAGCTCACCCTGCAGGCTCCAGGGGGACGCCCACGGCCTCCCCCGGTGCTGGCGGCTGCTGCGTTCTCGACTTGTTGCCGCCTCCCCTGCCTCCGTCTCGGTGGCCCATGGTGTCTCCCGGGGTCTCCCCTGTGCCCGCGCCCCTCCTCTCCTCCGGACACTGGGTTTAAAGGCCACCCCAAATCCCGGCTCCTTCCATCTTGAGATGCTTAACTTTCTGGCATCGCAAAGACCCTGTTTCCAATTAAGGCCTCATTCTGGGGCCCGGGGGGACGTGCGCTTTGGGGTCCCTCTCCTCGCACTCACCTTCCTGCTGCTTCCCTGGGGTCACACCCGACGAGGAGCCGCAGGCGCGCCCGGGCTTCGGTCCTGCTGCTTACAGCCCAGGCCCGCGGGCCAGCGGCTGTCCTGGTGGGGACGCCCGGGCCCCGGAAGGAGCGGGCCGCGTTCCCAGCCCCGCTCGGCCCCCCTGCAGGAGCTCCCGGGCACCGGCCCCTGAGCCGGGACCCCTCCTGGGGGCCATGCTGGCCCAGGCCCCTCTGCCTTCCTAGGCTGCGGCGCCCCTGCTTCCCAACCGTGGGGCGGCCGGGCCTGCTGGGGTCGCAGATCACGGGGGGGCCTTGCCAGGGGGCCCAGCGTCTCCTGTCCCCAATTCCACTCTGCATTTGGGGCTAAGAAAGACACTTTGGAGGGACCTAGCCCAGATGCAGGCAGCTTTTTCCCAGGGTTAAGTGGGGACACAAAAATTCCTGGGTGAGGGGCGAGGTATGGTGGCATCGGGCGTGGCCCGGGTCCCCTGTGCTCAGAAGGAAAGGCGCGGCTGGTAGCGTCCTCACTGGGCCTCTGCCGCGTGGCGGCTGCTGTCCCCTGGCACGGGCGGGCGGTGGCTGGTCAGGGTCTGAGCAGAGCCCACGCTGTCCCCTCTTCCAGTCGCTGCGTCACCTGTCCTGTCTCTGACGCAAGGGGCCCAGAGACAGAGCAAGACAGGCCCCTAGCGGGCAGCGCCCCCCGCCGCCTCCCTGCCCGCCGCGCGGCGGTGGCCACTCACCTGGCAATGCACCACGCCTCGTCCGGCCCCAAACGCTTCAGCGCCACGTCCATGGTCAGAGCCAACTGCCTCCAAGAGGGCCCAGTGGCGGCGAGGCAGGGCGTGCCAATGGCGGGGACCTGGCCGGGCCCCCACCCTTCGGGGCCTCGCCCTGAGCCCCCCGCTCTGCAGAGTCCTCACCCGGGCCCGAGCCCGGCGTGGCGGCTGCTGCCTCCGCTGTCCTCGGCCACCGCTGGCCCTTGCTGTCCTGCTCGGCCCCCGCCCACCCCCAGGGCCTGGCCCACTGGAAAGACCCTGCTGGAGCCTGGACTGGCCGTGACAGGACGCCCTGCACCGGCCGACGGGCAAGCGCGGCCCGCGGTGCCACCCGCGGCCACGGCCTGGTGATGCCCGAGGCGGTCACCTGGTCCCGCTCTCCCCAGGGGCCCAGAGGGTGGCGGGGGACGGAACCAGGACGGGCTCTGAGCACCCAGCGCCTGCGCGCCTGCGGGGCCCTCACAATCACTGCCTCGGTGAGCGAGGCTCGCGATTCCCGGGCGGGAAGAAGAGACCTACTGTGTGCAACTTGCCTCGGTCCACACGGCGAGAGCTCGGGGCTGGCCCCTGATCACAGGGGTCCAAGGTGGCACAGCAAGTCCAGGCCGGTGCCCTTTGCCGCGGGACGTCTGACGCGCAGGGCAAGGGGGGTTTATGCCCCCCGCCTCGTCCCAGGGAGTTTAGAGCAACGCCACGGACGGCGTTTTAGATGACTGTTTTGCAGAAGGTGGGGTGTCACCCCCGGATGGACAGTTCTAATTAGAACCTCTACGGACGCTCGAGACGTGGTGTGACGTCCCAGCCCGGGCAGGAGGCCTTCCGGGAGGGGTGGGTGGTAAGCGTCAGCGCGCTCGGGCTCGGCCTCGCCTGGAGCCGCGTCGTTCTTCCTACCACGCCCAGTGCACCCCACAGCCCGTCCCGGGCGACAAGGGCGGCGTCACGATATCCTTAGCTGAGCGCCTCGTCTATTTTACGCTGAAACAGAAGGGTGGGCCAGCAGCTCCCCTGGGCCATCCCCGGCGTGGCAGCGTGCAGGGAAGAGGGTGGGGACAGGGTGGCCCCGCGGCGCTGGGCGTGTGGGGCTGAGCGCAGTGCTGTCGAAAGCAGGGCCACCGCCTTCCTTCAGTGGCTCCATCTTCCGTCTAGCTGAGCCCCGGGTGGGGTGGGGGAGACGGCCGGGAACGGAGAGGCTTGGCCCCCGTCCGCAGGGAGAAGCCCAGCGCCGGCCGGGGCGTGCGGGCGGCGGGTGCCTTCACTCCCAGGCCGCGCTTCTCCACCAGCATCTGCTCCGCGGGGCAGCCAGGCTGGTCTCTGCTGCACCGCTTAGCTCGGAGCAACAGGACACGAGAGGCGGCCGAGCAGCCCACCCGGCCTTCTCTGCAGGGACGGCCCACGCTTCCAAGGCCACGGGGGCCCCAAGGCTGCCGCAGGGAATGAGCTCTCAGGGGACAGCTGGCCAGCACTAGGAGGCGGCAGGAGGGTGTGGGGAGGACAACACCACCGTGCAAACCCACAAGGACACGCCGCACGGCCTGCCCGGGTGCCGGTGCATGATGCCAGAGCCTGGGGCGCCCGGGGGCCCCGGGCCCAGCAGCAGCAAGTGCGCCGGAGCTGGAGTGGGGGGCGCCGAGGGGGTGCTGGCTCTGCAGCGAGGATGCGTTTGTGGGTTACGTGTCTTTAGGAACCAGTGACAGCTGAGGAGTGGGGCGCTGGGAAGGGCCGCGGCCAGCACCGGCCAGCAATGCTCCGTGCCAAGGGTGCCATAGCCGGGGTCTGCTCCTCTCCAGCCACCCTGTGGACGAGGCCCTGGACCGGAGAGGACACGGGAGCACAGGCACGCCAAGGACACGTCAAGGTCACACCTCCTGCAGGGCCACAGCCTACCCCAGGTGAGGCTCCAAGCCGTGCTCGTGGTTATTCCAAGGAGCTAAACACCCCGTCCAAGGGAAGGGGCTCCCCCTCTCCTCCCCCTCCCTCTTTCCCTCCTCCCCCTCCTCTTTCCTTCCCCTTCCTACCTCCTTCCTTCCCTCTCCCCTCTCCCTCTCCCTCTCCCTCCATGCACATGCACAAGCATGCACACACACGCACACATGCACATGCGCACACACACGCACACACCAGCCACCTGCACTAAGGGCAGGTGCCGGGAAGCACCCACTGTCTCGTGTCAGGGCACACACAGAACTGGAAGGCAGACGCCTGCGCAATGGAGGTCAGCATGGCCTCCGACAGCCTGTGCCTCCAAGGCCAGTGTCCTGAGGGGGCTTGCCGGGTACGTGCCAGCCTGTGGCCCCGCCCTGCGCCGTGCCTGGAGCACCGGCGCTCTCCGTGGCCAGCCTGGCGCGACGCTGCGGCGACCGCCGGGCGGCCTGAGTCCGCTGGGGGATATTGTGGAGCTCATGCGACTGTCCACGATTTCAACCACCAAATCAGTGAATGGTGAGGTGGGAGGACGGAGGATGGGGGGACTGAGGGGCTTGAGCCCCTATTATGTTCTCAGCCTCTCCTGTGCGTGGCCCACTCCTCTCAGGTCCAGGATAAAAACGGCCGCTGCCGGCCGCCCACCTGCCCTGACCCTGCGGTGTGCACGGGCCTGGGCTGCTGCTTCGCCCCCCACGTCATCAGGCAAGGCGCTGGGTTCCCAGAGGGGTCCCCGAGGGCCACGCGGTGGCCTGGAGGGGTGGGGGGGCGGCATAGGGGCCGAGGGCCTCACACACACCTCTGTGGCACCAGAGAGCCACCTCCCTGGCCGCAGTTATGGGCGCCCGGCATAGACATGGCGTGGACATGGCGGCCCCTCACCCAGCATGAGTGCCTCCAGGGCGACACCCCTGGAGAGCCAGGGGGAGGGTGGGGGTCTCCCACGGCACATGGCTCGCGGCCGCCTGGGCCGCCCCCTGTGGGTCCCACCCTCCGCTCCCTGCTCGTCCTTCCTGCTCTGCCCACACAGCCTCCTCTGAGGGTCCGCTTCCAGGGACCCCAACCTCTAGCACCGCGGGCCGTGTGCGTCTGCCGCGCGCACACTCACCCTGCTGTGAGCCTTACGGCTCCCCAGTGGGGTAGTTAAAGCCAAGGAAAAGGAAGTCCCAATCGTTCTAGTGCTTCCCTCCAGGGCCCAACTGCACGCCCCTGGGGTGCCCACTTTGGGCTTTGGGGACCTCCACGGCGGCACCAGGGAGCCCCAGCAGGGTGCAGCTGGGGGGGGGTTGGGAAGACGGGGCTGGAGGGAGGTGTGTGTGGCAGAGAGCCTGGAGCCGGGCCGCGGCCCCTCTTCAGATCCCAAGCAAAGCCAGGAAGCTTGCGAATGCCGGCCTGAGGGGCCGGGCCCCGCTGCTGTCCCGCCACACGAACCGACGCGCCGAAGCCTGGACTTACGCTCCAGGCAACTTCCTTACGACTGCAGATGACCCCATCACCCTGTCACCCTGCCCCTTGTGCCCCTGTCACCCATCACCTCATCACCCTATCACCCCATCATCCTGTCACCCCATCACCTAATGCCCCATCCTCCTGTCACACCATCACACCATCACCCTGTACCCCGTCCCCCTGTCACCCCGTCACCCCATCATCAAGGGCTTGTCAGGGGCCTGTCGTGAAGCAGGAGGAGCCCTGAGGGTGAAGGGGAAGACGGGGCTGACCCCCCCCCCAGGCCCTGCCTCTGCTCTCCTCCTGTAAAGGGGCACGAGGGGAGGTCCCTTAGGCTGGTTCAGGGCCCCAGGAGGGAAATGCTGGGTGAACCCGACTCTGAAAGGTTAACTGGGAGAACACTTCCCGCAGCCAGGAGGCAAGCTCCCTGGGCTCGTACTAGGGTCAGTCTGTGGCTGGACTAGGACTCAGTCTATGGCTAGACAAAGGCTCAGTCTATGGCTGGATTAGGGTCAGTCTGTGGCTAGACTAGGGTTCAGTCTGTGGTTTGACTAGGGCTCAGTATGCGTTTGGACTCAGGCTCAGCATGTGACTGGGACTAGGGCTCAGTTTGTGACTGGATTACGACTCAGTCTGTGGCTTGACTGGGGCTCAGTCTGTGTCTGGACTAGGGCACAATCTGTGGATGGGCTAGGGCTCAGTATGTGACTGGGACTAAGGCTCAGTCTGTGACTGGGACTAGGGCTCGGTCTGTGACTGGGACTAGGCTCAGTCTGCAGCTGGACTACGGCTCAGTCTGTGGCTTGACTAGGGCTCAGTATGTGGTTGGACTAAGGTTCAGTCAGGAACTGGGACTAGGCTCAGTATGTGACTGGACTAGGCTCAATCTGTGGCTGGAGTAGGACTCAGTATGTGACTAGGACTAGGCTCAGTCTGTGGCTGGACTCGGCTCAGTCTGACGGGGATCACCGCTCACCCTGTGACCGGGGCCAGGTGCTCCTGTGAGTCATGGCCAGGGCTCAGTCGCCGTGCCTCAGCCTCTCCTGTCATGCTGAGGGCACCCCAGCCTCTGCCTCCCAGCCCCTGGGGGTCCCGGCCCCCAGCCCCTGTGCTTTGTTCTGCAGATGCCCCAGTGGGGTTTCATCACGCGCCGAGCCCGGCCCCCACTGCTCTGCAGCCCAATCGGGGCGCCCACCCAGCAAATTTGCACAAAATCCTAAGCCGATTAGAGCAGCTTTCCTGGTGGGCAGTGCGGGTCCGAGCAGCAGAGGAGGCGACCCTGGCCCAGCCGGGTACCTGACTGCTTCCCCCAGGGTGACCGGCGCCCACACGAATCGTAGTCACCCTGGACGCCCCCTCCCTCTCGCCTTCCCTGCAGCCCCCGCCCAGTCCTCTCCCACTTCCCTGGCTCCACCTCGACGCCCCACAGGGGCCCGGCCTCCTCTTCCCCTGCTTCCTGCAGGGGCGTCCTCACGGTCCCCAGCACGGCCTCCAGCACGGCCCCCCAGCACGGCACCCAGCATGGCCCCCAGTGTCCCCCCAGCATGGCCCCAGCACAGTCCCCAGCCCGGCCCCCAGCCCGGTCCCCAGCCTGGCCCCAGCCTGGTCCTCCAGTGTCCCCCCAGCATGGCCCCAGCCTGGCCCCCAGCACGGCCCCCAGTGTCCCCCCAGCATGGCCCCCAACCCGGCCCCCTAGTATCCCCCCAGCATGGCCCCCCAGTGTCCCCCAGCACAGCCCCTCAGTGTCCCCCCAGCCTGGCCCCCAGCATGGCCCCCCAGTGCCCCCCAGCACGGCCCCTCAGTTTCCCCCCAGCACGGCCCCCAGCATGGCCCCCCAGTGTCTCCCCAGCCCGGCCCCCAGCACGGCCCCCCAGCACAGCCCCCCATCTCACACTGGGGGCTCAGCCAGCGCAGTGGGGACAGAGCCGCACCCGCCCCCAGGGTCCAGGGCCTCCCGTGGACGCTCCCCTCGTTCGGGGCTCGGAGTCCGTTGCCCACACTCGAGGCAGTGGGCCGGGGTCGGGAGGGCCCGGGCCCGACTCTTCCTTCTCAGTGGGGGCCTCATGGCCAGGACTGGGGTCTGGCCCCTAAAGAGTCTGACTTGGTTTACCCTCTGCATCTCCAGCTGCATGGGTTGGGTCGTGTCCCCAAAGGGCCACTCCAGTCCTAACCCCACCTGTGGGGATGTGACCTGGTTTGCCGGTGGGGTCTCTTACATTGTCACCAGCTACGACGAGGCCAAACTGGCTTGGGGTGGGCCTGCTCCGTGGGCCTGGGGGCCTCCCGGCAGAGGAGACCCCAGAGGAGACAGCGGCCAGCGAGGGAGGCGGGGACAGCACTGGGGAAGACCCCACCGCTGGAGCCCAGGCGCCGCGCCATGCCTGCGCACAGCGCCAGTCCACGGACGCCGAGGCAGGGACCTCGTGGAGGAGGCAGCCAGGGCCCTTCCCCGCCTCACCCAGGGGGGCCCATCCTCAGGCCCAGCACTCCAGGTTTGACTGTGGTCTCTCGGCCACTCTGTCCACACACTCACACGTGCACACACGCAAATGCAGGCCGGCCACCAGGCCTCGGCCCCAGCGCCAAGCCACCCCTCCAGCGCTCGGGGCGTCTGCACAAGGTCCCAGAGGGCTCCGGGGTATGTGGGTGGCCACGGCGGAGCCTGGGGCTGGCAGGGTGCCCTGTGTCCTGGCCCTCCGGGGCCAGCGGCCTGTGCAGGGCCACACAGGGTGGGTCCTGCCTGGCCCCCCGACTCGGCCAAGCGTGTGCCTCAATGCTAGGAGCCCACGCTTTGGGCCTTTCCAAGGGACCCCCCCTCCCAGTGCAAATCTGCAGCCCCCGCCTTGTTTCCCCCACAGACCCTGCCGCCGTGAGGGTTTCCCAGAGCCCAGGGCACTCAGAGGCATGCAGGGCAAGTGCTGTCGGGACCCGGGGTCCCTGCCTGTAAATCCTGCTCCATGCCCGGGCGCAGAGGTGGCGCTTTGGGCTAGTTGGCGCCTCCTCCGGCTGCGAGCCACGGTCAGCCCTGAGGCCTGGCGGGAGCTGGTTTCACTGGTCGGGGCGAGGGCAGCTGACCTGAGGACGGCTGGGTGGGGCCGGGCCTGGAGAGGTCGAGAAGGATCCTGCTGACCCTCAGCTTCCCCTCCCAGGCCCCCTCCCCGGTGCCCGGCCCCCGCCCTGCCCATCCGTCCCTGGGCTCCTGGGAGGGGCCCCCACCTGGCCGGGCGTTCCCCGATGACAGCTTGCCCCATCTTGCTGCGAGCTCCCGGGAGTGTGCCCACTCCCCTGGGGGGGGCACAAAGCGCCTGGCGTCGGGGAAGGCAGACCCCCGGGCCCCGCCTTCCGCTCTGCCTCCTCTTCACCTCTCGGGTGGTCCAGAGGACTGGAGCTCCTTCTGGATCTTTCCTGAAATGAGCTCACCTTCTGAGAACTTGGCACTTGCAGCACGTCCTGGGGTATGTCTGCCTCTGTTTGGGCTCAGGCGGGCAGCCAGGGCCCTCAGTGCTGGTCCTGGCACGGCCCCTCCCGGCCCACCGGACCACGAGGGCTGATGTGCTGCTCCTGGTGAGGCTGGTGACGCCCGACCCCTGAGCCTTGGCGGGGGGGGGGGCGCCCGGCTCCCATCCCAGGGCTGCGCTGGCTCGGCCATGCACTGCACTGGGGTGCACAGGGCCTCGTGTCTGCTCGGGGGCAGCAAGTGCACCGCAGAGGCCATGTGCTGCTGAGGCCCCCATGGGGCCCCCCGTCCCCAGCCAGCCCCCGACCCGGGCTCCGACCCCACGTCCACGGGGGTGCTCGAGGGCTGGCGCGTTCCTGCACCAGCGCACAGGCGGGGCAGCCCCCAGCTCTGTCCGGACACCACCGCTGGCTGGAAGCAGGGCAGAGCGGCGACGGAGGTGACCGCTCCGCCCGCAGCCGAGCGCCCGGGCTGCTTTGGCAGGATCCCCGCGGGGTGGTGTCCGCGGTGACCGTGTTACAGGCTCAATTGTGTCCCCAAACATCAGTTCAAGTCCTAGCCCCGTCCTGGGACCCTACCGGAAAATAAGGTGGTTGAAGGAGTTGTCTGTCCAGGGGGCCAAAGGGGCCTAGGCCCTGGCCCGCCGTGAGCGACATTCTGAGGAGGGCAGGGGCTCTGGACACAGACGGACAGAGGGAGGACGGCCATGACGGAGGCAGCACGGGCTGCCACGGCGCCGGCCACAGGAGCCAGAAGGGCGGGGACAGTGGCCTTGGGACACCTCAATTCCGGATGTCCAGCTGCCAGCGCAGAGGGCTCCCCTTCCTGCTGCTGGAGCCGCCCGGGCTGGTGCCTTGTCACAGCGGCAGCACACAGGTGCAGGGGCCACAGAGGCGAGGGCTACGGGCACGTGTGCATGTGTGTGTGCAAGCATGTGTGTGCATGCACATGTGTTTCATGTAAGTGTGTGAGTGTATTCACGTGTGCATGTGTGCGTATGAATGCATGTGTGTAAGTGTATCTGTGTGTGCCTGTGTGTGCATGCGAGCATGGGTGTGAGTGTATTCATGTGTTTGCATGTGTGCATGCGTGCACATGTGAGCGTGTGCATGTGTGTGCATGTGCAGTGCACATGTGGCGTGTGCGAGCACATTCATGTGTGTGCGTGTGTGCATGCGTGCAGTGCACGTGTGATGCATGTGAGCGCCGGCGTGAGTATTCGTGTGCGCATGTGAGCACGTGTGTGTGCATGTGTGAGCGAACATGTGTGCATGCATGCACACACCTGTCTGTGTGAGCATGTGTGCGCTTGTGTGCATGCGTTTGCACAAACATATGCACATCAGTGAAGCGTGTGAACCAGACCCTGCCCGGTAGCACGAGGTGCGACTGCAGCCCTTTCCTGCCTCCGCCGCGGCTGCCCTCTGGCTCCAACCGCACTCCCCAGCCCAGCCCCAGGAGCTCTGCTCAGGGGACACTTGTTCTCAAGCATCAGCTTCGAACAACCAGAGTGTGCAGGTTCATCCACCCACTCATTCACTCATTCATTCACTCACCCACTCACTCACCCACTCACTCACCCACTCATTCACCCACTCACTCATTCATTCACTCACTCATTCACTCATTCACTCACTCATTCACCCACTCACTCATTCATTCACTCACTCATTCACTCATTCACTCATTCACCCACTCACTCACTCATTCACCCACTCATTCATTCACTCACTCATTTACTCACTCATTCACCCACTCACCCACTCATTCACTCACTCATTCACTTATTCACCCACTCATTCAAGGAGCCTGGGGTGCCCACACCAAGCCCTCCTCTCACTGGCACACCCCCCAGATGGCTGGGTCTGTGGGCATGGCCGCCCCACCCGGGCTCCTGCCTGTGAATTCTAAGCCACCCCCACACATCCTGTCCCTCACCTCTCTCAAGGAGCAGGGGCAGGAAGGCGAGCGGACATGGAGCAGCCACGAGCCCCCGGCCGGAGGGGCAGGCTCGTGAGCTCCCCCGACAGCCACTGAGGCAGCAGGGGAGGGGACCCTAGCGTCACTCACTGCTTGCGGTCGGGTAGGAGGTGATGGTGTCACAGGCACAAGGATCAGTGCTCTTCCGTGAGCCACCAGGGGAGGGCAGCAGCTTGGGCAGGGGCAGGGACGGGGTGGGAAGGCGGGCAGGGGCCCACGGCGGCCACAGAACCACTGAAGGCAGGGGCTGCACCCTGAGCGCCCGGTGGGCTGAGGCTGTTCCCGGCAGCCGGGGTGTCTGCAGGTATCGGATGGGGTGGGGCACAGAGGGGTGTGTTGAGCTTAAAGGCGTGGGACGAGATGGACTGCCCCCAATTCCATCCCCCTTGTCCACCCCTAGCCCTCCTCCCCCCAGACGGACGCTGGCCTCTGCCACCAGGTGCCTTCTCGACCTCAGCCATCTGCCCGCCTGGGGCCAGGGGCCACCTGCCCTGAGCGCAGTGCCCACGGCCCCCATGGCCCACTGACCGGCTCCTCGGACGTCGACCTTGCCTGAAGGAAGTCACAGCTGCATCCCCTGCCCAGACGCACTGAATGGAGCAAGGGGTGGCCCCTGGGACCCGCCCAGCTGCCCCGGTCCTCCGCTCTTGCCCTGACAGAGCCAGGGGCCAGCCTCCAGCCTGAGCACGCCCGGACCCCGGTTCAGAAAAGCCACAGCCTCCGTGGCCGCCTCCCATGCCAGGAAACAGGAGTGGGCAGCCCCCTCCCAAAAAGCTCAGAGGGGACCCAGGACCTGTCTCTTGGCCGCCGCTGGGGTGGGCTTGTGGGGGTCTCCTGCGCCGGGGGAGGCAGGGACAACCAGGTTTCTGCGAGGAGCCACTGCCCCCCCCTCCCTGGCCGCCAGCGCTGTCCCTGGTCAAGGCACTCCTGGCCACAGCGTGGACGCGCAGCTCGGCCTCGGCGTGAATCAGCAGCCGGCGGAGCCCGGCAGCTTGGCGTGACCATCCCTGCTGCACCGTCCTGCTCGCGGGGCTCAGGCCTACTGCCCGCCAGGGCGGCCAGAAGCTCGAGCTGACCACAGTGGCAGGGACGGCCGCCCTGCGGCCACACGGCCACCCGCACAAGCCCTCAGAGGCCCCCCCCACACACGGGAGCAGGCCCAGCACCTCAGCCGCCCCTCCCCTGGGTTCCGGAAGCCTCTGCCAGCCACTGGCCCGGCCACAGGTCCCAGGCAGGCAGCAAGGAATCAGAGCCCCCTGGGGCAGCTCTTGGCCGGGCAGCGCGGGCAGTGGCAGGTGCAGGGGCCATGGCCATTGTCCTCCAGGGCCGGTCCAGCTGCTGAGGCTCGGAAACAGAGAGGCCGCCCAGAGGGGCTCGCCTGGCCCAGGCACGGGGACAGCAGCGTGCCTCAGTTTCCCTACCTGAGAAATGGACGTAAAACTGTCTCTCCTTGAGCACTTGTTTGGAGAATTCATTCATTCATTCATTCACTCATTGATTCCATCAGCGTCCAGCTATGGGAGCAGAACTTGGTGCTGACCCACGGGCTGGACAATGAGGTGTGTCCAGTGAGGCCTGGGGCCAGGTGCCCAAGGCCCAGACCACCGAGAAGGCAAGGCGGCTCTGCAGGGGGTCTTCCCTGGGGGGCTGCCCCAGCCCACAGGCTGCCCATGGTCCGAGCTTGGCCGACCCTGACCCTCCCACCTGTGGGCGCCTGCCCCCGCCCCCACCCAGTGTCCGGCTCTGGTCTCACCTGCTGGTTTTCCCAGCACACCACCATGCGCTGAAGTCTCATCCGCGTGCTCGGCCTGTCGCTCCCCCGACTTCGCTCAGCTCCGAGGCCCCTGCAGGCTGGTTTCCCATCTTCCTCACTGCTGAACCCCAGAACAGCCGGGGCCTGCAGCATCGCTGCCGCAGGGGTGGGTGCTGCCCGGCCAGGGCTCCGGACCGGGCCAGCTGGAGGTCAGTCCCAGAGCAGGGCACATGGGACCAGGCCTTCCAGCCACAGCGGCTCCTACTGCTGGGTCCAAGCCAGAGGTGGAGAGGCCTCCTGCCCTCCACCAGGCCGGACGGGTGCCTGGCGTGGCCGCGGCAGCTGGCGGGAGGACGCGCACCCTTCTCCACCAGGAGAGGGGGAGAGACGCTGGCGGAGCAGACAGGCGGCCGCCCGCAGCCTCTCCCCCTTCCCAGACTCCAGCAGCAAATCCTGTCTCTGCGTCTCATTTAAAAATTAATGGAGACAATAATAAGCCTTAACGAGCCAGCCCCTGGCCTCCTGGCCTCGGGGTCCCTCTGTAATCAGCCGCTGAATCCAGGAGCCTGTATTTATTATGAACTTGGGAAGGCCAGCCCAGTGCCGGGGCCACAGGACCCAGGGAGGTGGGGACCCCCGTCCACGAGCCCCCCATGGGCTAAGGGGTGTGTGCCCACCCACATGCAGGGTTGGCCATGGTTCAAGGCGGCGTGGGGGGCGGGTGGCGCGGCAGGATGTCCCCACCCCGTGGCGTGAGGCCAGCCAGCGCCAGGCTGTCCCCTCGCCCACTGCTAACCGCTGCCCAGCCTTCCCTCCAGACCCCTCTGTGCCTCGGGCCCGCAAAGCAGGGGGCAGGGGCTAGGTCTGCCAGGTGTGACTGAGCCCCCAAGGGACAGACTTGTGTCCAGCTGTGGAAATGGACGTCCAGAGCCCAGACCAGACGGCTGAACGCACGGTGGCGGCAAATGCAGGAAACTGGACGCAGGCAGGACCGGAGGCCAGGGGAGGGGGCTGCGGGGCAGCGCAGAGCCAAGGAGGGTGCGCCGGGGCCTGCAGCCTCACCTGACAGCCAGCGGGGGCCCCAGGGCCATCTGAGAGCGCCGGCCCCCTGCGGCCACCGATCCACGCGCATGCTATGTCGTGATGTGGTCAGAAGCCCCAGCCCCGCAGCGTCTTACACCCCGCCTGAGCCTCACGCACCTCCTGGGGGCGGGTATTGCCCCCGCTACATGCGGCAGGAAACCAAGGCCCACCGAGCTCAGGTCACACGCCAGGTGATCATCCGGGGCCTGGGTCCCGGCGAGTAAGTTTCTTCCGTCCCCTGCTGTCTAACTGCTAGACCTAAACCCCGTGCGTGGCCACGTGTGTGTGTGCGTGCCTCGCAAAGGCAGCGGGTCAGCTGGCGGCCAAACCGCGCCAGGAATCCCAGCCGCACGCACGGTCCCGCAGCTCACGGGCAGCCTCGCCCACTGCCGGCAGAATGTAAGCTGGCGCAGTCGCTGTGCGCCTTGGTGGCGTCTCGGAGTTAAACACAGAGATACCTACGACTCCTAAACACGTACCCCAAGAATTGAAAGCAGGGGCTTGGACAGATGCTGGTCCACCAAGGCTCACAGCGGCATTATTCACAACAGCTGAAAGGTGGAGGCAACCCATGCGCTCATCAGCAGAATGGAGAAATGAGAGGTGGTGGTCCATATAGTGGATATTATCCAGCCGGGTAAGGAACGGGGTCCTGATGCACGTGACGCGAGGCTGACCCTTAGGTACTCTGTGGCGAGTGCAGTAAGCCAGGCACAAAAGGACAAATACGGTATGAGCCCACCTGCACGGAACAACCAGAACATGCAAGTTCACGGACAGGACGTGGCTTTCAGGGGACCAGGGGCCAGGGGTATTGCTGAAGGGATACAGAGTTTCTGTGTGGGGCCATGAAGAGTTTGGATCACAGACGGTGATGATGGCAGCACGGGGTTGTGAATGTGACTGATACCGTTTTGTTTGGTTTTTTTTGAAGATTTATTTTATTTATTTCTCTCCCCCCGTTGTCTGCGCTCTGTGACCACTCTCGGTGTGTTCTTCTGAGTCTGTTTGCACCCTCAGTGGCAGTGGGAAACTGAATCTCTTTTTTGTTGTTGTTGTTGCTGCGTCATCTCGCTGCATCAGCTCTCCATGTGTGCGGTGCCACTCCTGGGCAGGCGCACTTTTTTTTTTTCACGCTGGGCAGCTCTCCTTGCAGGGCACACTCCTTGCACGGGGGCACCCCCAAGCAAGGACGCCCCTGCATGGCAGGGCACTCCTCGTGCACGGCAGCTCTGCACATGGGCCAGCTCACCACACGGTCAGCAGGCCCTGGGGATCGAACCCTGGGCCCTCCATATGGTAGGCACATGCTCATCAGTTGAGCCACGTCTACTTCTCTAATACCGCTTAATTGTATGCTTGAAAGTGGTTGAAATGAGACGTTTGATGTCGTAAATATGTCACCATAATTTTTCAAAAAGCTGATGGGCAGAGCTGGTGAAGTCTCACGGCACTCTGCGGACACACTCAGGACAAGCTCAGCCCTGCTCCTCCCGCAAGCGGCTCCCGAGGCCGCCCCTCTTAGCCAACGGCCACCCAGCCCTCAGGTTCTCAAGACAAGCCCCGGGGTCTTCCTAGACCCTCCTTCTTCCGCTCCGTCAAGAAACCCTGTCAGTTCTCCTCTAAAATAGACAACCCGACCGTGTCTCACCCCTCGCTGCTGCCCCGGCCCAGTGTCCAGGGTCCCTCACGTCGCTCTAAGCCTGGCAGGCAGAGGCCCCCCTGCTAACATCTAAGACAGAGACTTCCTCTCCCAGGCCACCCTCTGCCAAGGCCGCGCTGGGCCGAACATGAGTCCACTCTCTCCGGGTGCTGGTGTCGTGCAATTGCTGCAGCCGAAAGCAGGTTCAACGTGGCTCGAGGGCAGATTCCGCACAAGAGTTTCCTTGCTCGGTGCAATCTGTGTGCTCGCTCGCTGCAAGCGGCCAACACGACCACTACGCAGTAGCCAGCTCCAGGCCGCTGGCGATTTAAAGGTGGAGCCCAGAGCCTCGGAAGGCCATCGGCCCGAGGCAGGCTGGCACCTTCAGAAGCAGGCTCAGGGCGGGTCTGGCACTGCCAGGGGAGGGTCCGCGGCCATGCACTGGAGGTGCTGGTGGCGGTGCGGTGGGGGTAGTGGATCCTGAGTCAGAGGGGCCCCTGCTCGGCCTGCCTCGACACGAGGCTCACGGGCTTTCGTGCCTCCGAATCTGGTCATCAATACTTTACAGAGGTTGAGTTTCCCAGCAGGGGCCGAGCCAGTGCCCACCGCACCCTCCCATAGTGTCTGGTCATCGCTTGTGCAAAAGCAGACTTTTCTCAACTTGTTTACATTCTAGCCGTGGTGTCTCAGGATATGCCGTGTCATCTCAGTCCTCAACAGCTGGACCTCAGCGGGGCCAAGACTGGGACCCCGAGAGGAAGGAGGTGGGGGCACAGCGAGCCCCACTGCCTCCAGCTTCTGCCTGGGGACAAATTTCCAGCGTCCTGCACAGGCTGCGGTTCCGCCGAGCACCCGGGCCCCAAGCCGGGGAGATGGGATCCACATTCTGGGCAGCGGGAGTGGCCAGCAGCCCAGGGCAGGTGAGCGAGGAGGGCCCTGTGTGCTGGGACAGCATCTCGTGGGGCCCTGCGGGAACCTGGCTGAGGGCTGACTGCACACGCAGAGGCGGTTTTACAGGGCGCGGAGCGGAGGCAGTCAGCACTGGGGTGCTGCCCCCAGACGGGACGGCGGCCAGGCGGCCAGAGCTGCCGCTGGAGGAAGGTCTGCTCTAGACGTGCCACGTTGGGGAAGGAGGCTTTGGGGCCCGCCCTCCGCCAAGGGGCAGCTCTTACCTGACATGGGAGGCAGAGGGCGGTCAGTGCTCTGGGCAGCGAGGCCGGCAGTCTGGAAAGGGCGAGCGGACGGGAAGAGCCGTTCCATCAGCGTGGTTTGAAACTTGGCCCCTTCTGTTCCTCCCCTGGGAATCTGCCCTCTTCAGCCAGGAGGAGGGGCTCCACAGTGTGGACGGCGGTGGACGGGGCCAGTGCCCTCTGCCGCAGTGCTCCGGGCCCTGGGCGGGCGCCACTTCCTCCAATCCAGCCGGTGGTACTTTCCCTGCCCTGGGCTAGTTTCCTGCGTTCACACGCCGGTCAGCTCGGCTGCGTTCTCAGGCTCTCCCCCGTGTACCTCTCTGTGCCCTGCAAACCTCAGCCGCCTTGGGCCCCTGCACGTCCCTGTCTCCTCAGTGTGGGGAGGTAACGGGGCCCTGCCTCAGTCGCCCTTCCCTGCCAGGGCCTGGAAACTGTCAAAGCAACAAACTGTGGGTTTGTAGGGTCAGCGCCCTGGTTTTCCATCCCTCAGAGACCACTGATGTCCAGCACGTAGAAAGTCATTGTTTCATATGTTTTTTCAGTTGTTTCAGGGAAGAGAGGAAATCTTGTCCTTTTTGTCCCATTTTGGTCAAAAACAGAAGTCTCCGTGTAGAATCTGAAAGGAATCCCCGAGTCCAGGGACAGTGTTTGAGTAGCCTCGCCCTCCTCCCCGGCTTCTGGGACACACAGACACCCAGCCCTTGGCAGAGAATATCTGACGACAGGTTGCCCACTACCCCCTCCCCAGTAGTCTATCTTTGGGCTTGGTGTTTCTTCTGTAACAGCCACTGCCCCCCAATAGTCTATCCCAAGGCCCAATGGTTCTGTAATGGCCACTCCCCCCCCCAATGGTCTATCTCAAGGCCCAATGGCTCTTTGGTAACGATTCTCACTGAACCAGGGCTGGGTCCCCATGGCTGCTCCACAGGCAGGGCAGGGAGAACACAGAGAAAGAATGTGGCTACCTGATGAGCAAGGCCGCCTCCTTTTTCAAAATTCTTCCTCCCAGAGAGCCCTCGTTGGGTAGGGAAGAAAATCTTGTTGGAAAAATAATGGCTGAAAACTTTCCAGATTTGATTGGAACTATATAAATACCCACAGATCCTAGGAGTTCAAAAATCCCAAGCCTAAGAAACACGAGGAGAACCACACCAATGTACATCATAATTAAATTGCTCAAAGCCAGTGATAAAGAGAAAAGCTTAAAAAAGAAGAAGACAGCCTTCATCCAGAGGAACAGCTGTAGGCATACCAGTAGCTTTCTCACTGGAACGGTGCTAAAACAGATGCCATGCAATGGCTTGGCTCAGCAACAGGTATTGGTTGTCTCACAGGTTCAGAGGCTAGGAGGCCCGCATCTTCTGGTCCTGGCAATGCTGGGGTTCCCGCCACGTGGCAGTGCGTGTGATGGCCTCTCCTCCTTTCCTTCTGGGCTCCGCTGACTTCAGCTTCTGACCCTCCCACTCTGCGCCCTTCCCTACTAGGACTCCAGCGAGAGGACTAAGACCCGCCTGACTGAGGTGAGCCACACCCCTGAAGCAACCGCATCGGAAGGTCCTGTTTACAGCGGGCTCTCACTCCCAGGAATGGATTTATATTAAGAACATGTTTTTCTGGGGTTCATAATTCCAAGCCACTACAGCACTGAAATAAAAAATCCTGGCCACCTAAATTTCTATACCCAGCAAACACGTCTTTTGATTTCAAAAGAGAAACAAGAGTTTTTCAGACATGCAAAGCTAAAAAGAGTCCATCCCCTGCTGACTCATCCTACATCCTACAACTGCTAAAGGAAGTCCTGCAGGTAGAAGGAAAAGACTAGCAGATGGACATGTGAGCTTCCACGAAGGGATGAAGAGTGCCTGAAACGGTGACTGCGTGAATATAGAGGACGTTTTCCTATTACTTATCTCCTCAAAAGGCTCTACGTGACCAGCATCAGGACTTGGTCTCAGGCCAGCGTCCGGTGGTCAGTATAAGACTCAGGCGGTCATCGGGGTCAAAGGCGGGCAGCTGAGATGCTCTCACTTTAGGAGAGAGGAGAAGGGGCATTTCCAGCCGTGCACGGAGGACACCGTGGACCCAGGACTGTGGGAAGACAGTAACAGCCCTGTCTGGGTGGACTCACAGCTCCCTCTGGCTCCGGGAAATGCAGTTGAACAGCCCCTGCAGCCCTGGCCCAACTTCCCAGGATCAGAGAGCCTCCAGTGCTCAGGCAAATGCGCCGACAGATGGGGCTGAGAGACCTGCCAGGGAGACCCTCCACCCACTCTGCAGGCGCTCCTCTTTGGAAAGAGGCGGTAAACGTTTGCTGGCTCCTGCTCCTCAAATCCCACATCCGGGTCCTTTGTGCACATAACCAACAACGTTAAATGCCGCTTGGGGTTTATTGACTCAGCTCTGACCACCACAGAAATCCATGTTGCAGGCAAGCTCCTGGAGCGGTTATTAACGGTTTTAGTGTCTGACTTTTAGCAGCTGAGGACCTCCCAGGGACGGCATGCTTTTGCGTGCAGGTGGGAGCCACATTGTGCATGTGTGGGCCACGTGCATCTCTTTGCATGCATGGCCCTGATGCTTGTATGAGCATGAGTGTGAGAGCACATTTGTTGCAGGAGTCTGTTCACATGTTTTCACGTGCATTTATTGTGGGCGTGTGCGCATACCTGCCCGTATGTGGGCTCACGCCTCCTGGTTATACTTGACCATGTTTCTGTGCATGTGTTTGGGTGAAAATCCTAGTGTGCGTGTGTCCACACTTGGTCACCGGGGGGCCACATGTGTGCCCTGAGGAGCAGGTGTACAGCGTGCACCTTGAATTGGAACCATCAGTGAGGCCCTAGATCCACAGCGATAAATCCTTGTCTCTAATTTGAACTGAAAAGAGCCTCGCTTGGCCTTGGGCGTGAGCCTCTGTGGATGGGGGCTGAGCACAGCAGGAGTCCTTACAAACCCTGCGCTTTTGAAAGGAGCCCGTGGAAGGCCTTCTGGTAGGTGACATTTCCCATCCAGCCTGCCCAGCCTGAGCTGCCTCCAGAGTGACATTTATCCAAAAGGCCGGGAAGAAGGAGGAACAGACTGCCCCCCCACGCCAGCAGCCCTGGGAGAGGCCCTGGGCTCCCCCAGCGGAGTTGTCCACGATGGGGCAGGTCACTCAGCCCCTCGCCTCGCCCAGGATGGCACCACTTGTCCCAACCATGTCTTCTAGCCGCCCAGCCAGACTCTCGGGGGTGGGGTTAGGGGGACACTTCTCGCCCGACTTGTTCCTGGAAGAGGCAGAGTGCAGCGTGAGCGTCCACGGAAGGCTCAGGGTCAGGCTGTGCAGTTTGTGCACTGCCCAACTCTAGGGCGTGCTCGTCTCACGGCATTCACATGTGTGACCTGTGCAGCTGCTTGTGGCAGATCTGGGTGGGCCCAAACTGCAAACTCCCACCTGGGAGCTGAGTCTGGGCCTCCCTACAACCGCCAGGGGCTGTTCCCAGACCTGGGGACTTCAGAAGCTTCCCCAAGGTGGTGTTCTTTCCCTGAGCCTAAATATTCTTTGTGGTTTCTATGAATTGGTAACAATGTTTATTACAGCCCTTTGTTAATGTTAATTGTGATACTCTTATTAACAAAATTAGAAACAAAATGTCTCTAACAATTTAATCAAGGGCTGGTCCTGGTCAGGGCCAATTCCCATCGTCTGCTCTGCCCTGAGAAGCACCCGGTCTCACCTGCAGGAAAACGCTCAGCGCACTGATGGACGAGGACTGAGCAGGCGGCGCTGGGTGAAGGGCACCGAGGGGCACCCGTGCTTCTTTACAAAGGAGACTTTGGCCCACGCAAGATTCATGGAAGCTACACCCTGTAGGCTCCATGAATGCTGGGCAGCAGGTCGGCGTATCGCTGGAACCTAAGGACAGGATTAATTTGGCCTGTCATTTTTAAGAAGCCACGATGGTAAAGTGGATTTCGCTCAACGGATAGAGGGCCCGCCTACCACCTGGGAGGTCCAGGGTCCAAACCCAGGGCCTCCTGACCTGTGTGCAGCTGGCCCACGCGCAGTGCTGATGTGTGCAAGGAGTGCCGTGCCACGCAGGGGTGTCCCCCGTGTAGGGGAGACCCATGCGCAAGGAGTGCACCCCGCAAGGAGAGCCACCCCATGTAAAAAGCACAGCCCGCCCAGGAGTGGCCCCACACACACACAGAGAGCTGACACAGCAAGATGATGCAAAAAAGAGACACAGATTCCCGGTGCCAATGACAAGAATGCAAGTGGACACAGAAGAACACACAGCGAGTGGACAAAGAGACCAGCAATGTGGGAGAGGGGAGAGAAATAAATCATTCTTTAAGAAAAAACAGCCACCACGGCCCCTGCAGGCTTCTCCGACCATGGAGCCTTCTGCCCGGCCGGTGCCCCGGGAGCCCACCTCTGCCCCTCCAGGCACGTTTGCCCGCCTGGCCCGCTCGTCACACGTGCACGCCCCAATCCCCAACTCTGGAACCCACTTTCCCTGCCGTCCAGGTATTTCCTCAAGATGAAGGACTGTCTCTCATTTATATTTTTATTTTTCCAAAACAGGTAAGGCTACTCATCTGCCCCACGCCCCTGGTGGGATGAATAAAGGACCAAGTGCATAAACGGAAGGAAGAAGGAAGAAGGAAGGAAACTCGCCCTCCTCCGCACCGGTCCTCCGTGAGCCTTTGTCAAGAACCAGCTTACTGAGAGAGACCCAGTCCAAATCACAGCCTTTAACAGCCTTGTTTTTCTGCACAAACACGCAAGTTACACAAACCAGAACCAACTCATTAGGCAGAGGTCCTGCAGGAACAGCTTTAACAAATAGATAAGAATTGCTCGTAATTAACATATCAATTGTATGCAAATAGAGTCCCTAAAGCAAGACGAATAGTCTCCTTCGCTTAGGCGCACCCAGGGCCCTCCGGCAGCCGCAGCCCCGTTCTGCTCCTGCTGAAGGGTCCTGGGCAGCTCAGGCTGCACCTCGGAGACCCCCACTTCCGTCTCTCCCGGCCCCTCCTCAGGTGAGACCTGATCACAAAGCCGAGACCCTCCTTCCCCCGGGTCTGGCGGGGCCCCCTGCATCTCAGGCCCCCCTCCAGCCACAAGGTCCCCGATGCCCTGAACCCCTGGGTGGGGGTCTCCCTCAGCAGAGAGGAATGGCCAAGAGGAGGGCGGAGGGGCTGCCCTGCACTGCTGCCTCCCACCCCAGGTCAGCACAGGCCCTTGGGGGTCGGCAGCCCCCTGAGTGTCTCAGGGAGACACTCTCCCCAGAAGAGCCCAGAAAAGGCCCTTCCTGTTGGTTCTGAAGGCTCTTTGGGGTCTTGGTACAATCCCGACCCTCCCCGTCCAGCCTCTGCTCCCGGTCTAATGTCTCAGGGGTTACACCCTGAAATCTTGCCGTACAAGTAAGTGGCGGGGAAAGCTTTATGGTGGAAAAAGGGAAGGCTCCAGGGGCGCCTGGGTAGAAGGCTGGCGCGGGCTGGCTGGCCGCGGGACCACCCTGGGACGGGCTGGGGGAGCTCTCCAGGACATCTCGGGTTTGGCCCGCCCCCCTTCTGCCCCCAACTCCCCCCCCTTCCCAGCATCTTCACCTGACTCCTGGCCCCAGGGCTCATAACGAGAGACCCCAGGGAACCCTGCAGGGGGAAATGTGCGTCTCTTCAGTGATGGCCCCTGAAATGGAATATTTCCTTGAACGTGAGCGGCCGCATGCTGGGCTTCGCCCCCAGCAGAGAGCCCCACGCTCCGACCACAGGGCAGTTTCTCAAACTATCACACCCATTCGTTACTGTTTAGGAATTACACTGATTTCAGAGAAGCTTGTTTGTTATGGAACGAGAACTTTGCTTTTCTTACACTTTGAGCTGTGCTTCTGTAGAACGGGCTTTCTTCGGGCTTTCTTCGCTATCTTAGGTATTTTGTTTCACACAATTAAAAAACATTTGGAGAAGGCATGCACACGCTTCGCTGGAGCCCTGAGGGATGGATTTGCCAGCAAAGGAATCTGGAACCTGAAAACAGCAACGCAAGAAACATAAAAACAATAAAAGAAACTGCACACAGCAGCCAGGAGGATCACTACAAAGGCTTCAGGAACAATTTTAAATAGGTATGACAGATCCCTGCAAGATGATAAGGGAAAGCGATGTCAAATAAACACATGCATAAATAAAAGGCTATGGCAACACTTTTGATTTTAAAAATGTAATAATTGAAGAAAAGAGCCGATTGATGGGGTCAGCCAGGGACAGATATCTTTGAGGAGCTAATCTGTGAGCTGGTGGAGCAGGCTGATACAACTCTCCCCGAGGGCAGAGGGAAGGAGTAAAGCGCCAGAAAACAGGTGAGACAAGCTGAGGGACCTGGAGGACAGAAGAGGCCCCAGAGCTCATACGGAAGAATTAGAAGGAAAGAAAGTAAAATCAAGAGGAAGGGTTTGACAGGACGGAGGGTCCCGGGGTCCCCAGACCCCACATTCTTGGACTGCAGAGCTTTGTGCCCCGTGTGCTCCAGAATGCTGGAGGGTGGCTGGCGAGGGCTGAGCCTCAGTTTCCCCAACTGGCTGCAGCGTGAGTCCCACACGAGCACCTGTCCTCGGAACCCCTCCCTCTCCCAGCACCCTGCGGTCAGCTCTGAAGGTGTCCCCTCCTCTGCCTTCCCCGCTTTGAAGTGACGCTCCAGGGATGGGCACGGGGGTCTGAGCCGAGCCCCTCGGGCTGCACGCAGAGGGCACAGCTCGGGTCCAGGACCTGCGTGGGAGAACTGGCCGCGAGCTGGGCATCGTGGGAAGGCTGAAGGGTGCCAGCCCCCCTGAGGGTCTCGGCAGCCCCCGAGGGGCCGCGGCTTTATCTCCACCGAGGACCATCGTGGGTCCACGTTCGCTCAGGTGGGAAGTGAGCAGGCGAGTGGGGGCAGGCTGCTTGGCCAAGACCCATGCCCTCCCCAGGCGCCTCGTGAAGGGGCCGGAGAGGGAGGGGCACGGCGAGAAGCTGTGGTCGCGGCCACGGCGCCCGGGCCGGGGGAGGGGGCGGTTCTGACCGCAGACCCTGGGCCTCCCACAGGCGGCTGCTTCAGAAGGTCCTTCCTGGGTGTGCGTGCCTGCAGGCAGCCCCCGTGCCCCGGGAGGGGCCCTTCCCTTCCTGCGCACTGCCCGGCAGCACGGGGTGAAGCAGCCGGCCCGGCACCCCCGGCTGCCTTCGGCACCTCCATACATGCGCGCAGCCCGACACGGCAATGTCTAACGACTTGACCGTTAGAAGTTCTGTGAAGCCCAGAAAAGATCATTTCCTTAGAACTAACCCATTCCTGTGAGCACAAGGCCCTCCGACTGCATTACATTCACTTCAGGGAACCTTTGATTACATCGATTGCTTAGATTGCTTCAGGGCCTTTGACTGGACCACATCAGTGAGGCAGGACCCAGGTTTTGTCTCCACACTCTGGCTGGGGTCTTATATAAACTTAGAACTGGAAGGGGAAACACAGAGAAAGCAAGCTGCCATCGTGATCCTGCCGTGGGAGAGAAAGGATCTCCTGCAGTCACAGAAAAGACAAAGAAGCCCCGAGAGGCGGAGAGGTCCTGGAAGGTGGAGGCTAGAGGCTGGACTCTGCGGAGCACAGGGGCACAAAGAGGCCACTGAGAGGCGAGGCCCACAGAGCAGCTCGAGGCTGGAGAGACAAGCCCCAGCAGGGGCTTAATCACCAAGCGCCGAGCTTAAGGAGAAAGCAGCCTGGAGGAGAAGGCACAGGCCGAGACTGAGAGCTGCCATTCTGCCTCGCCACGTGGCAGGAGCCCAGGATCTGGCCAACAACCATCTGCGGTGAGAAGGCATCTCTGATGGTGCCTTGGTTTGGATATTTTCATAGCACCGTAATGACAAGGTTTTACCCCTAATAAATTCCCTGTGTAAAAGTCAACCCATTTCCGGCATTTTCCATTGGGACGCTTAGTTGACAGAGCTGTAGGGAGCTTCTGCCATCTCCCAACGCCCCCGTGCTGGAAGGCACGACACTGGCTGGGGAGGGGGCTGTCCGACATGCCAGCACAGCCAGAAACTGCGCCTGCCTCCTCCTGCCCCACCTGGACGCTGGGTGTATAAACACCTCCTACGGTCTCACCTGCCTTGGAGCGACCACCGGGGGGGGCCATGGACCCCCGGCTCCCGCAGCCTGCGCCGCCCCGCTGGCCTCGGCACCGAGCGTGGCCCTGGCATTTCTCCCCTCCTCATTTACCCCCAGCCGGTGTTCGTCCCTCTTCACGCGCCAAGGCCGCCTGGCCCCGGGCCAGCTCGTCATTCCCCCGAGGACTTGGGGACCCGCCCCCTCCTGCACACTTGGCACTGTGCTGCTGTCACCACCCCGGGTATTTCGGGGACCCGGGATTCCCAGCCGGCCCTTCCGAATCGCTCCAAGGACAGGCTGGCCGGGACCTGCCTTCAGGGCCTGAGGCTGTCCTCCGTGGCGACCGTGAGAGCAGGACGCGACTCGTCCCTTGGACTGCGCCCAGCCTGCGCCCGTCCAGGGGTCTCCCGCCTGCCCCCAGCTAAGCTGGGCAACTACCACCCAGGCTTGGCCGACCTGCACAAGGGCCCTGCTGCTCCGTCCCAGCATGCCCCGCGTGGGAAACAGCGCAGCGCGCGTGGCTGCAGGAGTTCAGAAACGCCGCCGAGACCAGGCCGGCGATTGCTCCCCTTTTTCATTTGCTTCTCTTTTCCCACCCAATGTTGGCAGACACCCTGCGAGCCGTGGCTCTTGTTCTGGCTCTCGGCTCTGACCCACAAACGTCGGCTCCCAAAAGGCAGGCTCCCATTGTCCTCTGTCCGGGGTGGGGTGGGCCGGGGTGTCCACTCTCAGGACATTTTCTTCTGCTTTTGGACAAATGGATGGAGGCGGCTCTGCATTTGAGGCATTTGAAAATTCCCCTTGCACAGCGGGTGCCCAGTGGGCCCCGAGAGGAAGGGGCTGGGGTCCTTCCTCCCCCCGCAGCAGTGCACACAGCTCTGAAACCCTCGGCGACTTCTGAGTGTCCAGTGGTGCCGTCGGGCCACGGCACGGGGTCAGGGAAATGGATGTGGGCCCTAAAGAGGCAGGATCGCAACCAGGGGCGAGGCCGGGAGCCCGCATCCAGCCCAGAGCTGGCCCGGGGAAGGCGGGGGGCTCCACAGAGCGGGGGCGGGCGGGGGCCGGGAGGATTCCTGGAGGGCTGGGGCTGAGCCCGGGGCCGCCAGTGGCCTGAGGAGCAGGGACGCCCCAGAGTCACGCCTCAGGGACCAGATGACCCCAGGATGGGCTGTTCCCTCCAAGACCAGGTCCGGCTTTGAACTCTGGAGAAGGCCCTGCGACAGCCGGAAGGCGATGGAGAGGGCGCTCTTTGGGCTCTAACTTCTGAGCATCAGCGAAGAAAGCGCAAAGGAAACAATCTGACAATGCAAAATTACATTTCTACGTGTCAAAAATGTCACAAGTAAAAATCACATGGCCCAGGGGACACAGGAAATGTTTGTGGCAATTATAGCATCCAATAACTCTTATTACGTGATTGGCTCATACAAAGTGATAAGAATACGAAGCCCCACGCAGAGTGCGTGAGCAGAAGGAAGGACACGCCACACTGCGGGATCACAGCGCTAACTGGGCACATGGAGACAAGCCACGTCGCTGCCCAAGGAACGAGACCAGTCCCGGTTGAGCCAGCCCCGAGGTGGCCCCGATCGCGCCGGACGCTGGCACGGGAGGATGAGCCGGCACCCCGCGCCCACGGGTGGGAGAGGGACGGTCAGCTTGTCTTCCCGCCGTTCACGTGGAAAGCACCAGGGTCAGAGGCCTGGCCCAGCAATTCCACGTCGCAAAGGTGTCCAAAGGAGACGATCTGAGAGGCAAACGAAGCTTTACGGGCACCTGCGCCCGTGGGAAGACTTAGAGGATAACTACGAGGGAGCGGGCGACGCAAGCCCTGTCCACAGCCCGCCGCCCGTGACAGCCCCGGCAGCGCGTCCTTAGAGACCTCAGAACCCTCAGGAAAGTGAATAGAGCAGACGCGGGGCCGGCCGCGGCGTGACCGCAGCGCCCCTAGGTCACCCTGTGAAAACGGCAGGCGGGGACAGCGCAGGTAACCGCCGTCATCGCTCGTGGACGTGGCGGCTTCTGTCCCTGCTCCTTCCCTGGGTTTCCCCATTTCTCCACAATGAGCTGGAATTAAGGACGGAGGGAGGAAGCCGTTTACTTGCGTGCTCGATGCGAATCCCCCGGCCGCGGCCTGGAGCCCGAGTGGAAATGCACCTCTGCCCCGCTCCTTCTGGCTCTGCCAGCACCGCCACCCCCACGGCCGGCCGCTCCCCTGGGGACCCTGCCCACCCCCACCGTGCCACCACCTGCTCCCTGCCCGCACCGGGAGATTCTCCAGGGGGGAGACCCCTGCACCCCGCTCCCCGCGGGGGCGTTCACAAGCGCCTCCTGGGCCAAGCCCACCAGCAGGAACGGGCTCGTGCTTTGAGGCCCGCCGGCCCTGCACCCTCCCGGGGGCCCGGCCCACGCTGCCCTCTCCCTCCATGGCTGCGTGGAGCCCAAGAGGTCAGGCCAGCCTCAGGGCCGCCCGCCCCCAGCCCCCAGGGCCACCTCTGTAAAACAGGCCTGCGCAGCTGGCGAAGCCAGGGCCAGCCTGCGCACCCTCCTCCCTGGCCTCCCCACCTGGGACAGGGACGTGCTGGACGGGAAGTCCCCAGGGCAGGCCAGCCACCCTGGCCGCCACGGGGAGGGCGTGCTCGCAGGGCCCGCGGGGCAGCTTCCAGAGACTACTAGAACGACGAGGACGCGCTGGGCGCCGGGTTCTGCCCTACGTGACGTCGACGCGTCATTGGATCCCTCCAGGGACGAAGGGGCGGGCAGGGTCACTCAGGCCATTCCCTGGGCGAGGAGGGACGTCACGGGTGGGCCGCAGAGCAGCTGGACGCCAGGGCTCGCCACGCACGGGGCCTTCCGAGGAGAGGCGGGTGCGGGCGCGGGGCGGGCAGGCCTCCCGGGGTCAGGCGTGGGCAGGGCAGGGCGGCTCCCGGGGCCTCGGCCTCGTGTGTCCGCTCTGGATCGGCTCGGCCGCCCTCCAGCCCCTTCCCAAGCGCCGCGCGATTCGCTCACCAAAGGACAGCTATGACCTGCTTGCAGGGCCCCCCCGGGTGCTGACAGGCCCAGCTAGCGGTCCTCTCCCTCAGCGCCTTCCTGCGGAAAACTAAATAAATAAGCAGAAGAAATCACTGCCGAGCCTGCAGGCCCCGAGGCCGGCGGGACGCGCGGCCGCCGCGGGCGGCGAGGCTGTGACCGTCAACGCCAATTTGCCTCGTGCACTGGCGGGAGTTCCCGCTAACCCGATGGAGCTCAGCCCTGGTGACGGGGCAGCTGGGCCTCCCGGAAGGACAGAGAGGGACCTGCGCCCGGCCCCTGCTCGGGCCTCCGCCCACGTCTGGCCCGAGGGAGTGCTAGCCAGGGAGCCCCGCGCGAACGCTGCCCCTGGCCCCAGGAGAACCAGGCGAGCCCTCCCTGTGCCGAGCCTCCCCGCCCCAGGACCTCCGCGGCCGCTGGACCTGTGCCCTCGAGCCTCACAGCCCCTCTGCGGTGTCTCCCCTCCCACCGGCCTTGCAGGAGCACAGTCCCCGCCCGGCGCCCCTCGTCCTGGGGGCTGTGCGAGAAGGGACAGGCACGAGGCTGACGATCGGGACCTGGAGGGCGCAATTCCAGGCCCCTGGGCCGCCTGTGGGAGAGGCACCCGGGGACACTGAGGCCCCGAGAAGCTGAGAAGCAGAAGTGTGCCCTGCTTCCCATGGGAGTGAGGGAGCGGGAGCCTAAGGGGCGAAATGTGACTCGAGTCTGCACCGCCTCCCTGTGCTGGATGGAGAGCAGGACCCCAAAACAGCCGCCGACCGCAGGGGCTCCTGAGAGACTCGGCGCCCTGTGCACAGCCCTGCCCACCCACCGCACACCCCTGCACGTTCTCTTTTCTGTGCACCTCATTGCACAGTGTCTCTTCTCCACATACCTTTGCACACTTTCCTGTGCACATCCTGCAGCTCTCTTTCCTGTGCACACTCTTACATGCTGTTTCCTGTGCACACCCCTATACACACTCTCTCCTCTGCACACCTTTGCACACTTTCTCCTCTACATAGCCTTGCACATTCTCCCGTGCACATCCCTGCATGTTCTCTTCCCTGTGCACACCCCTGAATACACTCTCTCTCCTCTGCACACCCTTGCACACTCTCTCTCCTCTACATAGCCTTACACATTCTCCCGTGCACACCACTGCGTGCTCTCTTTCCTGTGCACACCCCTGTATACACTCTCTTCTCTGCACACTCCTGCATGCTCACTCTCTCCTCTGCATACCCCTGCATGCTCTCTCTACCCCCTGCACATCCTTGCACTCTCTCCTCTACATAGCCTTGCATATTTTCCCTCACACACCCCTGCACCCTCCTCTCCTCTGCACACTCCTTCATGCTCTCTCTCTCCTCTGCAGTCCTGCATGCTCTCTCTTCCCTCTGCACACCTTTGCACACTCTCTCTCCTCTACACAGCCTTGCACATTCTCCCATGCACACCCCTGCGCCCTCTCTCCCCTGTGCATGCCCTGCTTTCTCTCTCTCTCTTTCTCTCCTCTCTCTTCCTCCTCCCACCCCTCCCTCCACTCTGGGTGTGGCCTCCTGCTCTGCACAGGCCGTTTCCACCAGAAGGAAACAGACCCCTCAGCCTGGTCATGACCCTCTCCACTGATCAGGGATTTATTTCCCCCAAGTCCAAATCTCAGCCCAGAGAAGGGCTGATTGGCTCCAGGACCCCCTCACACCTGGGGGGCCGCTGTCCTTCCCTGGTGTTCCCGTGCCACCCTGAGATAGCCAGGCCTCGCCTGCGCCGCCGCTCCAGGCGAGGAAACAGCCTGGGGGTGGAAGGCCGGGGAGAAGGCCTGGGGCTCTCAGGAGGGGCCCTCGGCCTCCAGCCCGGGGGGCCTGGATCGGGAGGGTGGAGACCTGGTGGGGGTCTCTGCTCACTCAGCTGGCCCCCAGGCCTGCGGGGCCCGGGGGTCCTCCCTGGCTCCATCCATCGCCCCTGCCCCCGGCGTCACCCTCTAAGAACCGAGATGCAGAGCTCCGGGTGCCGCCGGAGCCGCTGCTCCTAACAGCCATGAGGACACCGGCGGGGGGGCGGCGGGGCGCGGGCAGCGCCAGGCCTCTGAAAGGTCCCCGCAGGGCACTAATTGCCGGAGCGCGACGCGTTTTAACACCGCTCTGGGAGCGCGAGGGCCCTGCCCGGCCGTTAAAGTGGCAGGAGGGCTGGAGGTCAACTTGACGGATGGTGACAGGTGCTTGGTCACCAAGAGCGCAGGGTGTCACAGCCACGGGGGCCGACGAGAGCCGCACAATCCCAGGAACGTCTCGGCGCGGGACGCAGCTGCCTCCCGAACTCGAGGCCAAGACCCCTTTAATCCGCCGTTCAGCTGAAACGTGTCGCGTCAAAACGCCTCAAGCTCCTTCGCCAACAAATGAAACCGGCCTCCTCCTCCCGGGAAAAGGCGTCTCCTTTCCCGAGTCCAGCCGCGGCTGGCCCGGGGCCGGGGCTGGCTGCGTTAAGCCCACGCGTCACACAAATGGTCGGCCCGCATGCCCCTGGCAAGGGGGCGCCCGCACCCTCACCCCCGGACGGGGACGAGCGCGGCTCCCAAGGCGGCGTGCGGGCGAGGGCGGGGCGGGACGCGCGCCTCCTGGGCACCATCTCCTTAGGCCCAAGTGCACGCGGGGATGGGACGGGGAAGCAGAATGACCGCGGGGCTCCACGAGGGCTTACTTTTTTTTTTTTAATGTTACAAAAAATATGAGGACCCCATATACCCCCCACCCCCCACCCCCCCACTCCTCCCACATCAACAACCTCTTTCATCGTCGTGGCGCACTCATCGCATTTGGTGAGCCCATTCTGGAGCGCTGCTGCAGCGCGTGGACGGTGGTTTATTCTGTGTTTTATTCCGCGGTGCCGGCACGGCACGTCCCCCAGCCCGGAGGTTTTTCGGGCGCTGGGAACGGCTCCGCGCGGTGGCGTTCGGTCTCCCTCGGGCAGGGGACCTGGGTGCCAGGTAAGGGCCACGCAGGACAACGAGCCCCACGCACCCTGGCCGGCCGTTCTGCCCCTCGCCAGGGCTCAGGGGCCGCGCACCCCGGGCCAGGGTCACTCAGGGGGGACGGGGTGTAGTGGATCGAAGGGTGTCCCCAGCATTCCGAGTCCACCCGGAGCCTCAGAACGTGGCTCATTTAGAAATAGGCTCTTGGCTGAGGGTTTGGGGGTGACCCGAAATGCAATGACAACGTCCCGTAGGAGGGGGAGTGGGACGGCAGAGGAGCCCAGGACCGCCGTGGCCACCCTCAGCCCCGGAAGAGACCAGCAGGAGGCGGCGCAGCCCGCTGAGCCCTGCTTCCGGACCTCCGGCCCCCAACCTGGAAAGAATCCCTTCCAGCTGTTTTGAGCCCCCCAGTTTTTGTAATTTGTTATGACAGCTTTGGGTGGGGGCCCAGAGACACAGCCCCGAATGGATCTACTCCCTGCAGCAGAGCCCTGGAGAGCCTGGGTGGGTGAGGCAGGGCCTGGGAGCCCTGTCTCCACAGAGTCGCCCCCCAGCCCCAGCCCCCAGCCCCTCTGCCTGCAGCCCCCAGCCCCCAGCCCAGCTGCCTGCAGCTCCCAGCCCCCAGCCCTTCTACCTGCAGCCCCTAGCCCCCAGCCCCCATTGCCTGCAACCTCCAGCTCTGCTGCCTGCAGCCCCCAGCCCCCAGCCCCTCTGCCTGCAGCCCCCAGCCCTGCTGCCTGCAGCCCCAGCCCCAGTCTTCAGCCCCAGCCCCCAATCCCGCTGCCTGCAGCCCCCAGCTCCAGCCCCAGCCCCAGCCCCAGCCCCCAGCCCAGCTGCCTGCAGCCCCAGCCCCAGCCCCAGCCCCAGCCCCCCGTCCCGCTGCCTGCAGCCCCCAGCTCCAGCCCCAGCCCCAGTCCCCAGCCCCTAGCGCTGCTGCCTGCAGCCCCCAGCCCCCAGTCCCACAGACTGCAGCCCTCCTCCTCTTCTCCCGTGGCCCGAGGGCTTGGCCTCATCCATGCAGGGGTGTGGGGTGGGTCCCCACCGCCCAGAGAACAGCCAAGACAGGGCCCTGCCTGCTGCTGCACGTGGACAGTGGCCTGGCTCCCGCTCCGCATGCCCTCTCCCGCCCGGCAGCCCCGGCAGCCCGTGGACCTGCACCCCGCCCTCCCGCCTGGCAGCTAGGAGACTTCCCTGGCCACCCTGGCTCCTGCCCTGGCCCTGCCCTTGCCACGCCTGGGAGCCCTGGACCCCCGCGCCAGCACCCCATCTCCGTGTGCGGTGGACACACTCCAGGGGGGTCGAGATCCCTGCCTCGGGGCTCCGTACACCACAGTGGGGCGCGGCCTTGTCTTGCTTTTTTAAAAAACATGATTTAATTACACTTTTTATTTTGAGACAGTTGTCGATGGACCTGCAGCTGTAGGAAGTAATGCAGCACGATCTCCACCAGCTTCCCCGCTGGCAACAGAGCTCCAGCTGCTGTCCCAGCGGGACAGGACACAGATGTCGACAGGGCAGAGGGCACCGCACCTGGGAGCCACCCCACCCCCAGGCCCCGGCGGCCACGAATCTGGTCCCGTCTTTGTAATTTTGTCACTTCAGGAGCCGCACGTGATTGAGCCCAGGGCTGTGGCCTCCTGGCGCTTTCCCCTCGGCACAGTGCTCTGCGTCACCCTGGCTGGGGCGTTCCCGTCATTCCCGTCTCGCTGCCAGGTGGGCTCCGGGGTCTGGGTCCCACCGCTCATTGAGCCCTGCCCTCTGAAGGACCTCTCGGGCGCTTCCACTTTGTTAAGACGACAATTGCTGTAAACGTCTGTGAACCGGGTTTGTGTGAACCCAGGTCTAATTCTCTGGAAAAGGCCCAGGGGTGTAATTTCTGGGCTGTATGTTGTTGCACATCTAGTTTTTTCTTTTTTCTTTTTCCATTTGGGTTTACATTATGGTTTACATTTTAGCCTATCAGCCCCTATATATTTTTGGTGTAATTTAACATGTCTTATATTCTTCCTTGCATGATCTTGTGGAGCACTTCCATTGCCCCCCAGTTACCCTGATTCCTTCTATTCAATACCTCTTTCCCCCTCCCCTCAGGCCCACAGGGACAGTCCATCTTCATTGCTTGAAGGGCCATGTTCAGAGATACTTGCAACAGTGTTGCGGGCTTGACTTGCTCGACTGCCCTAATGCATTGGGAGCCACCAATTCTCTCAAGAGATACAATTCCCTCTATTTGAGAACATCAGTCCTCCCCAGGATGTGGGTCTACCTTCCCTCTCATTGTATGGGTCTCCACCCAATGATATAACCCACTATGGCAAAATGAGCACTCGCACACTCCCTAGAAGCTTCCCCTGTACCACGTGCCCCCGCCTTAAGCATCTTAAACAGCTAACCTTCCGTATTGTATTTTCTAAAGAGTTTTCTCTACATTATAGTTTCAACCACATACCTGACAATCTCCTATGTTCAAATGTTTTTCTTTAAGAAACAGCCAAATTATTTTCCAGAGAAACCATGCTATTTTACATTCCAGTGATCCAGTTTGTCCACATCTTCACCAGCACTTGTTGTGGTCTCTGTTTTTATCTTAGCCATTAGTTACATTTCCCAAATGGCTGATGACGATGCGCATTTTCCCACGGGCTGATTTGCTATGTGCGTGTCTTCTTCGATGAGCCACTCTCCATACCGTTTTTTTTTTAAAGATATATTTATTTCTCCTCCCACCACAGTTGTCTGCTCTCTGTCCATTCGCTGTGTGTTACTGTGTCTGTTGTCTTCTCATTAGGAGGCTCCAGGAACTGATCCTGGGACCTTCTGGAGAGGGAGAGAGACGACCATTCTCTTGCACCTCCTCACTCCCTGTTCTGCTATGTCTCTTATTGTCTCTCCTCTGTGTCTCTTGTTGCATCATCTTGCTGCACCACCTCTCCGCATCAGCTGCCACGCCTGCGCAGTGGGGACACTCCCGCATGGGCCAGCTCACAGTGCGGGCCAGCTTGCCTTCACCAGGACGCCCGGGCATCGAAGCCTGGACCTCCTAGATGGTAAACAGGAACGCAACTGCTCGAGCCACATATCTTTTGACATGTTCTAATGGGTTCTGTGTCTTTTTTTTCAGAGTTGTGAGACTTCTTTTTATATTCTAGATACTTTTTTTTTTTGTCAGATATGTGGTCTGCAAACATTTTCTCCCATTTAGTAGTTCGACTTTTTGTCTAAAATGGGATCTTTCACAAAGCAAAGTTTTGCATTTTGATAAAATCCAGCATTTTGCCTTTTATAAACCACACTTTGGTGTCAAGTCTAAGAATTCTTTGTTTAGTCTCAGATCCTTAAGATCGTCCCCTAATTTTTCCAAAAGTTTTAGAGTTTTACATTTTAAATTAAGTCTGTGATCTGTTTTGAGTTGATTTTTGTAGACTTCAGTCAAGGTTCTTTTTCGCTAAGTGATGTCCAATTTCTCCAGCAGCCTTTGTTGAACTTGAGTTGCCTTTGCACCTTTGTCTACAATCAGTTGGGCATATTTTCCTAAGTCCACTTCTGATCCTTCAGTTTGTGTGTCTGTCCCCATACCAGTACCAGGTAGTCTTGATTCCTGTAGTTTCACAATAACCTTGACATCCCACTTTAGTCTTTTTAAAAATTGCTTTGGCTTGCTGGTTTCTCTGCCTTTCTCCATTAATTTTGTAATAATCGTGTCCCTGCTTAAAAAATATTGCTCGGATTTTTATATGAAGTATATTAAACTTGAATGTCAATTTGGGAAGAATTGACATCTTCACTATGTTGAGTCTTCCAATCCATGAACACAGGATGTCTCTCTAATTTATTTAGATTTTCTTTTCTTTAACCAGCCTCGTGTAGTTTTGCAGCATACAAGTTCTATGTGTTTGGTTAGACTTACACCTAAGTGTTTCCTTTTTTGTGTGACTGTATATGGTGTTGTATTTTTCATTGAGGGGTCCACGTGTTCATTGTTCTCATACAGAAATACTATTGATTTTGTTCATTGATCTCGTATCCTGCAAACTTTATGAAGTTACTTATTAGTTCTTGGTGTGATTTTATAGATTACTTCAGATTTTCTGATAGTTGTGTCATCTGCAAATAGGGTCTGCTCTAGTTCTTCTTTTCTGAGCTGTATGACTTCGATGTCCTTTTCTTGCCTACTGCACTGGCTAGAACTTAGGGCAACTTTGTGGACTAGAGTGACAATAACAGATGCCCAGGCTTAAGGAGAAAGCACTCAGCCCTCTCCTGTGGAGCCACTGTTAGCTGTAGACTTTTGTAGATGCTCTTGATCAAGTCAAGGAAGTTCTTCCCTACTCCTACTGGTCTGAAAGTTTGGGTTCCAAATGAGCGTTGGGTTTTGTCAAATGTTTGTCTACATCTGATGATAGGATCCTGTGATTTTTTTTCTTTAGTTTATTGAGTGGACTACATTGATTGATTTCAAATATTGAACCAGCCTTGCATCTCTGGAATAAACTCTACATGACCATGGTAGGTGTATTCGTCAGTCAAAGGGATGCTGATGCAAAATATTTGGAATTGGTTGGTTTTTATAAAGAGTATTTATTTGGGGTAGGAGCTTACAGATACCAGGCCAAAAAGCATAAGTTACTTCCCTCATCAAAGTCTGTTTCCCTGTATTGGAGCAAGATGGCTGCTGACATCTGCAAGGGTTCAGGCTTCCTGGGTTCCTACGTTCCTGGAGCTTGCTTTTTTCTGGGTTCAAGGTTTCTTCCTTCCTGGTGCTGGCTCCTTTTTCCTCTGCATGCTGACTTCCTGGGGCTCCAGCTTAAGTCTTCAGCATCAAATTCCAACATCGAAACTCCAACATCAGGAACCCACAACTCTGTCCTTTGTCATGCCTTTTATCTGAGAATCGCCACCCACCAAGGGGCGGGGACTCAATGCCCTAATGATGTGGCCCAATTAAAGCCTTAATCATAACTCAATCAGGCCCAGGTACAGATCAGATTACAAACATAATCCAAAATCTATTTTTGGAATTCATAACCTTATCAAACTGCTCCAGTAGGTAATTCTTTTTCTATATTACTGAATTGTATTTACTAAAATATCTTAAGAATTTCTGCATCTATATTCATAAGGGCTATTGGCCTATAACATTCTTTTTTGTACTGTTTGTCTGGTTCGGGTAATACTTCATAAAATGAATTGGTAAGTGTTCCCTCCTCTACTATTTTCTGGAGGAGATTATGTCGAATTGGTGTTACTTCTACTTTAAACATTTGGTAGAAATCTCCAGTGAAACCATCTGGGTCTGTAGATGTCTTTTTGGGGAGTTTTAAAATTACAGAGTCAATCTCCTTAATAGCTATAGCTCTAGTCAAATCATCTTCCATGTTGGGTAGTCTGTGTTTTTCAAGGCATTGGTCTGATTATCTAAGGTGCCAAGTTTATGTGTGCAGAGTTATTCCTAATATTCCAAGCATCCTTTTAATGTCTGCAGGATCTATAGGGATATTCCCTGTTTCATTCCTGGCATTATTCATTTGCATATTCTACCTTCTTTTCTTTGTCAGTCTTGCTAGAAATTTGTCAGTTTCATTAAACTTTTCAAAGAACCAGCTCTTTGTCTCATTGATTTTCTTTATTGTTTTTCTGTTTTCAATTTCATTAATTTCTGCTCATGTTTTTATTATTCCTTCCCTTCTGTTTGTTTTGGGTTTTTAAAATTTTTTTTTAATTAATTTTTTTTAAAGAGGTACCAGGGATTGAACCTGGGACCTTGTACATGGAAAGCAGGCACTCAACCACTGAGCTACACCTGCTCCCTTAGGTTTATTTTGTGCTTCTTTTTCTAGGTTCTTGAACTGAGTACTTAGAGCACTAATTTGAATATGTTTTTACTAATGTATGTATTTAATGTTATAAATACCTCTCTCAGCACCGCTTTAGTTGTGTTCCTCAAATTTTGATATGCTATTCATTTTCATTCACTTCAATGTTTTGGTTTTTTTTTCATTTTTCTTGAGCTTTCCTTTTTGACCCATGGGTTACTTAGAAGTGTGTTGTCTAGTTTACCAGTGTTCGGACATTTTCCTTTCTGTTATTGCTTTCTAGCTTGAGACCATTGTGGTCAGAGAACATACTCTGTATGATTTCAATCCTTTTAAATTCCATTCATTTTGTTTTATCACCCAGGATATATTCCATCTTGATATATGTTCCCAGGACACTTGAAAAATGTGTATTCTGCTTCTCTTGGGTGGAGTGTTCTATAAAGTTTGGTTAGGTCCTGCTGATTGATCATGTCATTTAATTCTCTTATTTTCGTACTGATTTTCTATCTAGTTATTCTATCTATTGTCAAGAGAGGTATTGAAATCACCATCTATAATTATGCATTAGTCTTTTTCTCCTTTCAGTTCTATCAGTTTTTGCTTCACATATTTTGCAGCTCTGTTGTTTGGTGCATATGTGTTCAGGATTGCTATGTCTTCTTGGTAGATTAACATTTTTGTCACAATGCAATATCCTTTTTTGTCCCTGGTAAATTTCTTTGCTCTGACATTGGCTTTCTTTGGATCAATGTTTGCATGGTATGTTATTTTCATCCTTTTACTTTCAACTTACATATATCTTTATATTTGAAGTGTTTTTTATTGTTGACACCAGGTTATTGGGCTCCTCATTACTGATCGAAAGAGGTGGGAGTTCCAGCTCCCCATGAGGTCTCCACAGACACCAAGGAGAGAGGAATACAAAGTGCTGACCAGCAGTTTTGGAAGCCCTGTCTCCTACTCAGCGAGGTGTTGGAGGACCTCAGTACAGCCTCTCAAGGGTAAGTGTCTCTGTGTGCCACTCACTCTTGGCTGGGATGGATGGAATGGGGCCACCATTTCCTCTTTGGTGTTTGTCTGAGTTTGAGTGAGTATTGTCTAAGAGTTTTCTGTCTTGCTAAGCTGCCCTTTCCTGATCCTTTGAAAAGAAGGAGCAGGTGTTTGTTGGGGCTTTTCTATCTGCTCCTGTAGGTGTTTCCAGGTTGCCAGCCTCTTGGCCTCAGTCTGGGATGTGTAAGAGGAAACCCAGGGTGAGAGCACTCAGCATGGGGCTGTCCCCCGGGCTGAGTCCCCAGCCAGTCTGCCTTCTCTCCACTTGCAGATACTTCTTTTGCTTGCTTTGTATGCAAAGCCCAAGGTTTGTAGCAGTGCTTAGAGGGAGGAACAGGGAAAGCATGTCTACTGCATCTTCTCAGAAGCAGAAGTCCAACTTGCTGTTGACCAAGAACATAGCAAAGATAAGGGAATGTCACTGCCATGGCTATGCTACATTTTATGAGACCCTGTCTTGCCAGCAGAAGCTCTCTAGAGTTCCTTGCTGACTTGATAAAGTAAGCGGTCACTTTGGAGAAGCCCATGTGGCAAGGATCTGGAGGCAGCCTCCAGCCAACAGCAGTCAGGAAGCTGGAGCACCAGCAACACAACCACAACGAAGTGAATTTTACCAACAACAGGAGCGGCCTTGGAAGCAAATTCCTCCCCAGTTGAGCCTCCAGATGAGAACAAAGCCACGGCTGACACTGTGTGAGGCCTGAGCAACCCCAGCTAAGCCAGGTCCAGACCCCTGGCCAGGGACCTCTGTGCAATAATCACCATCTGCCATTGTAACCATTGAGTTTGTGGTCATTTGTCATGCCATGAAAGATGACAAAATACCACCCTTACGCCAAGTCCCTGAAATGACATTTCCTCCCTGCAGCTCCCACAGTGCCCGCCAACTTCCTTTGTCACAGTCAGCCCCAGCTTTTCCCTCAAGCTCGCTGCTGATGCTCACTCTCTCTCTGTCCAGCTTTGGCCAGCCTTGCTCTGGCTTGACCACAAGCTCACCACGGGCAGGGGTTGAGGTTCGACCATCCCCACACCCTCGGCAGGCCGTACACTGGGGACCTGTAGGCCATTGTCCATTAACAGGCTGGTGGTCCCTGCCATGGAGGACAAGGTCAGTTCAGGCTGTGCTCAGAGTTGGATGCCAGGCCCAGAGATGACACCCACCTCGAACACCCCTGGGGAGGGCGATCGTGGAGGGGGCCAGCTCCTGTGGTCCTTTGGCATGTGCACTGAGGGCTGGGAGGAGAAATGCGATGCACAGCAGGACAGGAGAGGGATGGAAAAGGACGGCATGGTGTGGACAGCATGGGCAAAATGGATGGGGGCTGCTAACGTGGACGGCATGGGTGAAAAAGAAAGAGCAGCTGATGTGGATGGGCGAAATGGATGGGAGCCCCTGGCGTGGACAGTGTGGGAGAGACTGAGGGAGCAGCTGGCCGGGCCCAAGGACCCTGGGCATCGGTTGTCCCTGCCCACGCAGTGCCCCACCTGCCACCCGCCTCGAGCAGGCGGGGCAGCGGGGAGTGAGTGTGCAGGTGGAGTGAATGAGTGTGAATGAGAGAGCTTGCTTACCAGGACCCTTGAACGTGGCCACAGGAGGGAAGGGAGGGGTCCACGGCCCGGAGCAGTCTTGGGCCCGTGTCTTCGAGGTGCTCTCACCGGGCCTCGCTCTGGACTTGGTCCAGGGGAGGATAGCAGGAAGGTGACGGAGCTTCAGGCCCGAATCTGATGTCAGGGACAGGCCACTCCCAGGCAGAGCAGGACACCGGCCAACAGACTCAGCTGGACCCTGCTCTTAGGATGCACCGTAACCATGTTCCAGGGCACCTGCGGCCCCTCTCTGGAGTGGAGGCCACAGGGAGCTCCATCCCGCAGGTGAGAACACTGAGGCATGGAGGCTTTGCTTTTGCCCAAGGTCAGAATGCTGGGGTTCCCCGTTCGGGCACAGGCCTGGGGGCCGGCACCATCGAGCCAGGGCAGAATGGCAGTGGGGCCCAGCGCTGTGGCCCAGGCAGGCAGGGCGGCATGGGCTGGAGCAGGCCTGGAAGGCTTCCTGCAGGCGGCCGCCCTCCCCAGCTCCCCGCCACAGTCCCAGCACGCTGTGACACTGGACCGCCGGCGGTCTCCTCCCTCTGGGCCTTCACACCTGGGGCTGCACCTGCCAGGCTCACCCCTGTTTCACCTGGCCAAACCCCATTCCCTACAGCCCCAATGCCCCCTCTCCTGGATGAGCTAGCAGCCCCCGCTCTGTGGGTGCGCCTCAATAACCTCAAAGAAGCCAGGGGCCCTGCCTCTGCACTGGGCGCTCGGGGCATCGTGTCGTGCCGCGTCTGCACAGGACCTCGGAATCCTACTCAACACTGCTCCAGGCAGCCGCACTCCAGCGTGTCAGAGCCGACAGTCGAACCGAAAGCCGTTTGCCGGCCCAGCTGCCTTCCCACCCACCCCTGCCCTCCCCGCCTTACCTCTCCCCTCGGCCTGCAGCCCCGTGCCCACTTGACATTTCTGGAAGGGCTGGTCCTGCTCCCAGAGTGCTGTGGGTGCAATGCCGTCTATTCCTCTCTGATTGCGAGCCGAGGCGCTGGCAGGAAAAGGAGGCTGCCCGGCCCAAGGGGTCTGTGGAGGCAGGGGTGCTGGTGGGATGCCGGCCCGAGGTGGGAACCCCGAGTTTGGGTCCTAGCTAGCGCGGCCGCTGACCTGCCGTTCGACCTTGGATGTGTCCTTTGACTTGGTGAGCCTCAGTTTTCTCCTCTGTAACGCCGGGCGGGATGGGGCCAGTCCAGTGTTCCCCAATCACAGCCACACCCAAAGCTCCCGAGGACCCTGGCACGTCCGGTTTGGGGCCACGACCCCCGCAGAGCTAGGGTGGCCCACATTTGCTTCCTGAAGTCGCTGGAGTTGGATTGGTGGCTCACTCCCATGCAGGGAGGACCTCCCGCTGCTCCGACAGCCCTAGCGCCCAGACTTCCAAGGTGGGGCTGGCTTTGGGTGGCCGGGGACAGCTCTCCCTGGGGAAAGGAACGTCTCCGTAACTTGAGGTCCGGGTGGATCCTGTAAGGCGAGGCCATGAGTGGGGCGAGAGCAGCTTCATCACGCGCTGGTTCAAAGGGCGCGGCTCAGGGCTGCTGGCGCCTTCTGCTCCCAGGCTGGCTCTGCAGGAAGGAGAGGGGCGAGCAGTGAAGGGAGCTGGGGGCTCCAGTGCAGGCAGCTCGCCCCCCCGCCCCGGGCCTGCACCAAGCCCCCTCCACTCCCCATGGGCCCTGCCTCGTGCCTGAGCACAGAGAGCCCTGAGCCTGGTGGCGGGAGCCTGCGGACGCACGCACAGCCCCTCTCAGGACCCCAGGCCTTGCCAGTCCCTCCAGGCAGGGGCGCCTCGCCGGTCAGCCCCCCCTGGCGCCCCACTCAGAGCTGCAGCCGTTGATGCGTCGTGCACAAATCACCGAGAGCCCTGGGCCTCTGCCATCGGAGCGGGCAATAGAATTCCCAATAGAATGGCAGAACGAGAAGCCACGTGGGATGGGGCAGAGCACCCACCAGGAGAGCCGGGCGGACGGGGTAGCGCCTCCAGGCTGCGTGCCCCCACCCTACGGGACGGCCCCCAGCACCGGCCGCCCCGGCAGCCGCGGGGTCCGGCACAGGAGCGCTTCCTCAGTGCCCCTGAGGAGGTGCGGCCCCAGCTGGTCTTTCCAAACGCAGGGCGGTGGCGCGGGTGGGCACCAGGGCAGGCCAGCGCCACGTGGGCCCCCGCCCGGCCTCGCCCGATTAGCTCTGTTTTCCAGACGAGGCAGCCACGAGGAAGATTTCACTTAGCCCTAACCACTCTGGTCGACAAGAAGGGGCCAAATGAAAACAAGTTAATCACCATAATAACATGTTAGAAGCTGCTGGCTAAGAAACGAACATTTCCCGTCCCCAGTGGTGGAAGCATTACGTCTGGGGTGCTGGAATTGGTTTTGCTATTTTTCGTGTATCATGAGCACATTTTCCCGTCTTCCTGCAGGTGTTACGGTTTTTCCTCTTTGCTACTCTTTTATATATATATATGTCTATATATTACACACATATGTACACACACACACACATATATATATGTGGAGGCACCAGGGACTGAAGCCACAACCTCGTACATGAGAAGCAGCACAAGCCGTGGAGCTCCACCCACTCCACTTTGTTGCTTCTCTTTTATTCCAATTTTGTCACTCAATTGTTGCTATTCAACCTTGTTTATTAATGGAAAAGGTGAAAAGCATTGCATGATTTAAAGCAACTACATATTAAATATTATTCAATGGCTCCTTCTACTACTGTACTTCATATTTATTATTAGGCCAGCTATTGGAGCTTCTTACAGAAAACTCAGAAAATACGGGCAAGGAGTAAAGAGCTTGAACAACGCTCGCCTCTCTTCCACCCAGAGGCCATCATGACTGGCTCAAGTGTGACTCCTCTCCGCCGCTTCAGGCAGAGACAGCGGTGAGTTCTCTTATGGAATGGGTTCGAACGTATCAGGCTGCTTTAATTTTTTTCAGGCTACCCTGGTTTATTTAACGATCTAACAAAGAGTGGGCATTTCACTTTTCCCGAATATTCCTCTGAGGTGAACGTTGGGTTTGGATAAATTGCTTTTGGCCAAATGGAGAGCTCATGGCTTCTGGAGAGAGCCGGGCGGCCACGCCGGCAGGGCCACGGCCACGCTCAGCCCGGACGGAACCCGCTTCCCGCCCACGGTGGCCTCCTGTGGGGTACCACGCCACGGGGTTCGAGGCTGGGTCTCCAAATGGAGAGCTCCTGGACGCGTTTAACGGTTGGAATGACTTTGACTCTGAAAACACCTTGGTCCTGCTGCTCCCGGGTGTGTTTGCAAACTGAAGGAACCCTGAAGGGTGTCCACTTGGGATGAGGCAGAGCACCCACTGGTCAGGGGGCCAGAGATGCGGGCAGGGCCGGACCAGCTCCTGCCTTTGCCCCGCTGCAAACAAACAGCGACTTTAACTGGTGGTTGTTTGAGTTCTTTGTAACGTTCCTGTTTCCCACAGTTAGGAAACTGGGGAACTCACCCATACTCCTATGGAACAAGAGAGGAAACTGAGGCACGAGTGCATTAAGGAGTTTGCACGAGGTCGCAAGACCACACGGTGTCCTACCCTCAGAGTCAGAGAACACCCTGCAGTCACGGTGTAGGACCCCTGCTTGGTGCCTTCTGCCCCTCCCCTGAACCCCAGATTTCTCTGGTGCAGCGTGGCTCACAGTCACTTCCCTCCCTTCTGGGCATTTGAACGACGGCACACGACAGTACTGGTGAAGTCTGACCGGTGCCAGGCCCCCGCCGGCTCAAATGCACGCCAGTCCCCTCCCCCCGGGCCTGTTGGATCCCTGCAGCACCGCAAGACAGGGCCCCCGGGCCAGCCTCCCGCCCGGGGACCCCCCTCTCCTGATACCAGTTATAAAAAGTCCTGGAGAGAGAAATAAGCTGCAGTCATCACCATGCAGCTGGAAACTTTCCATGCAGGAAATTTCCATCCCAAACTGATGTATGGATTTATTCATGTGGAGGCGGGTGGGGGGAGTTCCGAAATTAAATCTCCGTTGGGCCGTCTCTTAGTTACAGGTTCAGGAAGGGAATAGACGTCTTCCCAGGGGCCTTTGGCTGCGTGGGATTTTACACACCCAAAGCAGCACCCGGCCGTGGGCAAAGCGGGTCAAAGGTCCCGGAGGAGCCGCTGCCACGCCAGCCCGGCGCGTCCCTCCAGCGTGTCCCTCCAGCGAGTCCTCCAGGGACACAGCCACCTGGAGGTGTCAGGGATGCCGTAACTAAGGACCACAAACCGGGGGATCTGAAACATCAGAGATTTGCTGTCAGGCCTTTCGGAGGCCAGAAGCCTGAAACCAAGGGGCGCAGGGCTTGCACCCCTGAAGGCTGGGGTGGGTGTCGTGCCTGGCCTCCCCCAGCTCCTGGGGGCTGCCTGCCGTCCTTGTCGCATGGCCGCAGCTCTCCGTCCTCACGCAGCCTTCGGCCCGGCGCCTGCCTGTCCAAACGTCCTCTTCGTCTGAGGGCACAGCCATCGGGTGAGGTCTGCGCTCTCCAGCGTGGGGCCTCGTCACGACTTGACGCCACTGCAAAGACCCTATTTCCAACAAGGCCGCCTTCCCCGGAGCCCAGGGCGAGGACTTGGGCAGGCCTCTGCGGGCACACGATCCCCCCGTGCCAGGGTGGAAGAGCGGGGGCTGCCATCACCAAGGCCGTGCACCGAGGCCACAGCAGGGACAGTCCAGCTCCGTCCCCAGGGACTGTCTGGACCCAGTGTTCTGGCGCCCGTTCCCGGGGCTGGAGCCGCGGCGGGCAGCCATGAGCCTGTGCGCAGAGCGCCTGCGCGTCAAGGGAGGGGGCCGGCAGGGGTGATGAGGCCTGTGAGTCTGCCGCTGGCCCTGGACACATGGGGGACTCCGGGCCATGGCCGTGCACCTGAGCTCCTCCACCCCGGGCTGCCCTATGCCCCGGGGTGGGGCCCGGCCTTCGGCGCTCAAGCTGAGCTCTGCAGGAGGGGATGCGCGGGCAGGGAGGGGGCCTGCAGGGAGGGAGGCAGCCCCGTCCGTGCTCCTCACAGAGCCCCTGGCCCCGGCCGTGGGCACGTGGCCCGTCCTCTCTGAGACTCGGCCCCTCGTCTGCAGAGCCCAGATGATGATCGCAGGGGCTTTGTCGACAGGAGGGGGCTGTTGAGCTAGAGGGACCCAGGCTGCAAGGGCGCCACCCGGCGCTCTCCGGAACAGCCTCGAGGGGGCGGCGCACACCAGGACAGGGGGGATGGCAGGTCCCAGGGGTCACGGCCGTCGGACCCCAGACCCACAGACCTGGAGTCCACTCGCAGCAGGCAGGCGGCGCGGGCTCAGGAGAGAGCCCTGGGGACCCAGAACCCTGGGGCGGGGGACAGGAGGGGCCCCCCATGCCCCCACCGGAGCTAGGCCCTTGGCTGAACACCGGCTTCTCAGCATTTAAGGGGAGGCGCCTGCTGACTCAATCTCTCCAAGCTGCGCCCCCTGCCCGTAACCTGGCCATGGCAGCCTCACCTCTGCAGGTCCCCGTGAGGCTCGAGTGTCTCCAGGACACCGGCTGTCGGCGCAGGAGCAGGAGCGCGAGTGGCGACGGCGATGGGCAGCACCCGTGGGCGGCGGGGTCCTTGGGGGCCAGGCTGCGGGCAGGGGGCTTGCTGAAGCCCCAGGCCAAGGCAATGCCAAAGCCAGGCAAGGGCCCCCGGTGCGCCCGCCGGAAGCCCCCTCCCGAGCACAGCTCTCACCCCCAGCCCTGCGGGTGTCAGGGGAAGGCAGCTCGGGGCGAGCCCAGCCAGCGGGCGCTGCTTCCCCACGTCGCGCCCTCGCGCCCCGTGATGGGGCGAGCAGCGCCGTGGCCGCGGGCTCGGCCTTCTTGCCCAGAGCCACATCCGGAGCTCCGGGTCGGCCGCGGTCTTGTCGCGACGGCCTCGCAGCTCAGCCTTCCCACCAGTGCCTCCTGCGCACAAGTCCCACCTGTGAGGAAACCGATGCCAGACAGCGGGGCCAGCGCGGGGGCCGGGGAGGGGTATCGGGCTGGACCGTGGGCGGCGCACCGGCATGACATCGCATTGCACCAGCTCTTCCAGGGATTGGAAGAAGAGGACACAGGAGCCTATTAACTTGTTGAGGTGCACTGAATCTGACACTGTGGAGCTTACTCCAACCAGGAGAGAGCTTGCAATATCAAAAAATCTAATAATGAAATACTACACATCAATAAATTAAATGAAAACCCCAAGGAATGATCTCATTGGAGTAAAAAAAAAAGGCATTCATTAAATTCCACATTCATTATCAATTTTAAAAAACTCTTAAACAAGAAATTAACGAGAATATCCTTATCATGATGAAGAGCCTCTATTATAATACTAGGCAAAGCGCATAATAAACGCTGAACCACCTCCTGACAGGCAAGGCAAGGCAAGCCTCTCACATCTGCACTGCATTCACCAACACAATAAGAGAAAAAAAGAATTACAGAATGGAATCTGGAAAGAGATTGACAAAACTGTCCTTGCAATTTAATGTCTGCATGGAAAATGCAAGCATATCCAGAGACAAGCTATTAAACCTAGCAAGAGAATTCAGCCACATTTGCTGGATGCAGGATTAATATCCAAAAATTAAAAGGGGCCCTGTACAGCACTGATAACCAAGGAAAGGATATAATTTTAAAATACATATGGATATCTACAGTGGCAGCAAAAAAAGTATAAATAAATGTGTAGGAATAACTCTAAGAAAAGATATACAAGTCGTTTATGGAATAAAAAGTATAAAACACTATAGCAGAAAATAGAAGGTCTCAATCCAGAAACGATGTAAAATTTCAGTAGGCACGGGCTCCCCTGCCGTGAGAAGCACCCCGGGGTCTCTGCAGCTTAAACTGGCAACGGGGCATGCCCTGGTGTGCCCGCACAGGTTTAACTGGCTCTCCAGCCAGACCCAAAAATTTTTTAATAAAACTCTGCTCTTCAGGAATAAACATTTTCTGACTGGTTGCATTTGCAAATTTCTGTCGTGTGAATGTTCCCACCACAGCCAGGGTCAAGCTAACTGGCTTGGAAAATTCTAGAAAATGTAGGCCTGGGCTCCCGTGAGTTGGTCCCGGGGGCCTGGCGCCGTGGCTGGGTGTGCTCCACTCGCATGCCATGTCCACTGTCGCTGCAGGAGCCCTGGGCTCCCCCTCCCCGCTGGACGAGCGGCAGGAACACACAGATATCGAGCCCATGAACGAGAAGACTGGAGTCTTCAAGTGTCATTATGTGCCCATCAGATTTCAGCAGGACTTTTCATCAGATAGGAAGAAAGAAGAGCCTAGAACAGCCAAGAAGTCTACAAGAAGAGGGACTAGTCCTGCCAGAAGCCAGCACTCAGAGAGCAGCAGCCAGGCTGGTGGGGTCCTCGGTGCTGAGAAGGACAAATGAGCCAAGGGAGCAGAAGGGACCCAGGAACGGGTGCACGCGCGGGGACCGAAACGACAGAGGAGGCATCCACTGCCGCACGGAACGGCACTGAACTGAGCTGTGACACCAGTTATCTGTAATCAAATAAAATTAGATCCTTTCTTCATGCCGTGAACGAAGGTAAACCCCAGGTGGAGAAAATCCCTAAGTGCAAACAACAGAATTTTAAGAAGAAAATATCAGATCGTAGCTTCAACTATTTGAGTCAGGAGAGGATTAATAAAGCAAGCTATAAAATAGCACACGGCCATCAAAGAAGAGTAATTTTGACTTCATTAAAATTACAAAGAAACTCCACAAACAAAGGAAAAATGCAAGGTATGGGCCTGGGAAAGATATGGGCAGCCCGTGGAGCCGAGGAAGGATGAGCAAAGCTCAGGAAAAGTCCATCAATCTAGAAGCAAAAGAAGAGGGCAAGAGATGTAATTCACAAAGGAGGAAATGTGAAAGGCCAATAAATACCATTTTTAAGTTTTGACTTCACAATTAATCAGGGAAATGTAATCATAGCTACATTAAAATGTCCTGTAACACTGTGACTTGAGCAAAGTCTACAAGGCTGCCAACACCTAGAATTAGAGAGGAAATGAGGAAAACAAAAACACCTTCCAGCCTGTGGCAAGCAGGCCTGGAGCCCCCGGGGAAAAGCAAACCCTCCCAGAAGTAGATGCAGGGGTGACAGAAGCTGCAGGGGGTGGCAGGTCTGACCCTGTGGCCCGTCCTTCTCTCTGTCCCGCTGCCTTGGGCCTCTGTGGCATCTCGCAGTGCGGAGGTGGAACATAGCTCTCCATCCTGTTGATGATGGCACTGGCCGTGGGTTTGCATCGGCCAATGGGATGTCAGTCGGCATGATGGGTGAAGAGGTTTGCACGATTTGGGGGGCCTCTGGTGTTTCTGCCATCAGCCATGGGGAAACAAGCCCTGGGTAATTGCTGGTTCTAGAAGAAGAGGTGCACGGAGCAGTCCTGAACCCCACTGCAGCCCCAGCTGATCCCAGCCAAACATAGGACAGCAACAGGCAGCCCAGACCTGTGTGCAGAAACAATGCCTGGCATTGTATGCCACTGAGACCTGGGTGTTACACAGCATTGTAGACTGGTAGCTGACTGATACAGGGAAAGGGCGATGCTGGAGCTTGGGTCTTGACTTGAATAGGCGTTCTTGTGCTGAAAGAGAAAATACATCCACGGACTGTTCATGCTATAAGGATCTCTGGCATTCTTTTATCTGACTCCAGATAAAAGATTACTGATTAGAACTACACCAAACATACAAACAAAAATTGGGGTGGCGAAATGGAAAAAAGAGCAAAACGATAGAGGGAGCTGGTAGCACTGAGGACAGTGCTGGTAGTTCCAAGACAAAAGACAGATTCCCAGCCCCTGACAACACGTGGGGCCCCTTTGGGGTCAGGATCACCGCCGAAGGCCTGGGTGCAATTTCGGGGTCTCCTACAAGCGATGAAGGCTTGCAAGCTTCATTTGGCACGCTCGTCTTTTGTACCGAATGGATTCCTCAGCCCGTGGCCAAACTCTTAAGTGTTTCTACAGTTCAGATATTCCCTTTCTGCTTAGCATTTCTGGGTCTGAAATAAACATGTGCCCTGAAGATAAAGGAAGAAATCCAAAGCCGTGTCTAATTATATATTAATAGCACAGAAATGCACAAGCTAAGGGCAAGTAATAAGTGCAGGGAAAATAATGTAAAGAAGCTGCCGTGGGCGGGAAGGAAGGCGCGGCCTAAAGGGGGTTTCCCTCCCCCGGGAGGCAGGCGGGAACGAGAGGCCTCCGCGGGCCCCCAGCTCTGCCACCGTCACTGCCAGCAGCCTCAGGCTCTGGGAGAAAGGGGGGCTCCCCCGAGCCGAGGGGCCCTGGGAACCGGGGGCTGAGGGGTCCCCTGGCAAATGAGCTCCCGGCTGGCCTCTCCTCCCGACCTCACGCCTCTTTCTGGTCTGCTTGACTCCAAGGTGGTCCCCCCCGGCTCACGTCAAGGTCCATCCCTTCCCAGACGCCCGCCCCACTGGGCCTCTGGGCCGCCCCCGGCTGTTCTCATTGCCCAGTGCTTGGTCAGAAGGATGATGGGAAAATCACCGACCCTGGCAGCAGGAAGCAAGAAGGCCCTCCCCAGACCTAACGTAAAAGCTGGGACACGCTAACCTCTGAACTCCTAGGTAAGTCACCTGTCTCCTCTGCATCAAAATCTTTTCAATGCTGACATGGAGAAAGAGGCGCCTGCTCCACGGCTGCCGTGTCACGGCATGGGTGACGTGCCACTGGAAACTGGGAGAGCTTGGGACCCGGTGCAGTCACTTCTGGCCAAGACGGAGCCCCGGGGACCCATGGACCCTCCCTCTGGAAATGGAGACAAGGACCAGGCTGAAGGCACCCAGAGGCAAGAGAATGACCCTGAGGAAGGGGCAGAGAGACAGGCAGCACGGAGACTGGCTCCTTCTGCTGCCTTGGGAGCGTTTCCAGGCCTAGAAGTACTCGGGGAGGGCCAGGGACAGCTCAGGACAGCTCAGGACAGCTCAGGGAGGCCAGGGGACAGCTCAGAACAGCTCAGGACAGCTCAGGGATGGCTCAGGGACAGTTCAGAGATAGCTCAGGGACGGCTCAGGGAAGGCCAGGGGACAGCTCAGGACAGCTCAGGGACAGTTCAGGGCAGCTCAGGGAGGGCTCAGGAACAGCTCTGGACAGCTCAGGGGTGGTTCAGAGACAGTTCAAGGACAGCTCAGGGGGAAGCGGACTTGGCTCAGTGGTTAGGGCGTCCACCTACCACATGGGAGGTCCACGGTTCAAACCCCGGGCCTCCGTGACCCGTGTGGAGCTGGCCCATGCGCAGTGCTGATGCGCGCAACGAGTGCTGTGCCACGCAGGGGTGTCCCCACGTAGGGGAGCCCCACGTGTAAGGAGCGCACCCCGTAAGGAGAGCCGCCCAGTGCCAAAGAAAGTGCAGCCTGCCCAGGAATGGCGCCGCACACATGGAGAGCTGACACAGCAAGATGGCCAGGGGACAGCTCAGGGATGGCTCAGGGATGGCTCAGGGCAGCTCAGGACGGCTCAGGACAGTTCGAGGATAGCTCAGGACGGCTCAGGACGGCTCAGAGTTCGCTCAGGGAAGGATCAGGGAGGGCTCAGGAAGAACCTCAGAAAAACCCCCAAGGGAAGAGGACGGAGCTGGGGCTCCAGGGAGAGCCCAAGGGGGCTGACAGCGCAGGGGCGGGCCTGTGTGGATTGAATGGTGCACCCCCAAAATGCTATGCTCATCCTAACCCCAGGGCTCTGCGTGTGGCCTGTGTGAAAATGGGGTCCGCAGATGGAACTGAGCTAAGACAAGTCCTCCAGAGTCAGGCGGGCGCCAGGAAAAAGTGGAGAGACACAGAGAGGCACCCACGGGAGAACCGCGTGGCAAGGGGGCGGGGCCTGCAGTGGCGCATCCGCAAGCCAAGGGCGCCGGGACCCCTGCGGCCGCCAGCAGTGGGAAGCGGCTCGCGGGAGCCTTCAGGGGAGCGCAGCCCGGCCCACACCCCCCCCAGGCCCCCAGGGCTGCCGTTGGCACCGCCTGCCTGGCGGTCCTTTGTCCTGGTGGCCCCAGCACACTAGTGGACGCTGCACAGGGAAAGCCTTCAGGAGCTGAGCACACCTGGTGCTCAGGTGTTGGTTTCTAAATACCAACAGCCTTGGAGATCACGGGGCAGAGAAAATATAAAATGTGCCTGGAGCTTGTTGGATGCCCACCAGTCAGGAAGGGCTTAAAAAATGACCCAAGTCAACTGGACACAGGGGCCACCTTGAACAAGCACCCAGTGGCCAAAGCTGGACAAATCCGAGCAACAAAATAAACAAGGTAGTGTTGGATTAAAACCCAAAGCACAAAAGAAACACCGATGAGGACGTACACATAGAAATAAACAGTTGAATCAATAAATAAATGAGGGAGAATGAGCAAATCTTCCTTACAGAGGAATTGCAAATAATAAGTGTAGAAGGAATGAGGAAAATAGAAAATCACCATGAGAACAACACAGTAATAATCGCCGTGGGCAAGAGCCACTGATGAATGCTAAAATTAGAAGGCGAAGCTTTAAGGAGAAGTAAGATATTTGCACAGCCTCAAAGTAGCTCTCCCAAAATGTTTATTAATTACTGTGGTTATCTGAACATCTGCCCACAAAGGCTTTGATGCATCTCCCTCTAGGAGAAGGGGCCAAGTCCCCCGCCCCCTCCAGAAGGCGCGGGACTTCAGAAGTGTCAAAGTCACGAGAAACAAGGAAAAACAGAAACCGTCTCACACTGGAGCAGAGGAGGCGAAAGGACAGCTAGATGCGACGTGGGCTGCTGTACCAAGAGCGGACGCTGGCCAGGCACTGGGGAAACCCCCGCCGTGTCTTGTGTACTTACTAGCCCTGCACAGTCAACCTCCGAGTTTTGACACAAGGACATCAGAAGAGAGGCCAGCAGCCCGGGCCTGGCAGCCGAGCTCTTCGGGCGCAGCTCACTCATCGGCTTGCTGATTGCCTGTGGATGCTTTCGTGATGAGCTGAGCCATTTCCAAAGAGCCCGATGGCCCACGAGGCCTCAAATGCTCACCCCTGGCCCCTTAGGGAAATTCTGCCAACTGCTGGCTTCAGGAACCAAGATGAAAATATTAGGAGTTCCCTGTTGTTCCTAAATCTTTTTTTTTTTTAAGATTTATTTTTTATTTATTTCTCTCCCCTTCCCCCTCTCCCCATTGTCTGCTCTCTGGGTCCATTCGCCGCATGTTCTTCTGTGTCCACTTGCATTCTCGTCAGCGGCCCTGGGAATCTGTGTCTCTTTTTGTTGCATCATCTTGCTACGTCAGCTCTCCGTGTGTGTGGCCCCACTCCTGGGCAGGCTGCACTTTTTTTACACAGGGCGGCTCTCCTTATGGGGCGCGCTCCTTGCACATGGGGCTCTCCTACGCGTGGGACACCCCAGCGTGGCACGGCACTCCTTGCATGCATCAGCGCTGCACATGGGCCAGCTCCACACGGGTCAGGAGGCCCGGGGTTTGAACCCTAAACCTCCCGTGTGGTAGGCAGACGCTCTATCCATTGAACCAAATCCATTTCCCTTGTTCCTAAATCTGAAATTATTCCAATGTAAAGAATTTGGTCAAAGGTCAAAAAGAAGTCGAGAGGGGAGGGGCAAATAAGGAGGGTGGTGGGTGGGCCTGAGCGGAGGGGATGGAGCTCTGAGCACCCGCTCACTCGGCACAGAAGCCGCCTGCTTCCTGAGAGACGGGGTCGACATCAACGGCAGGCCCTGCCCGTGTCCGAACACCCCCGTGGCGGCCTGTCTTGGCTGAGGGCCCCGGACGCCCACCTGGAGCCCAGGACCTGTGTCCTGGTCCTCCGGGAGGAACGAGCTCCCCGGGAGGGGGACACAGTGCCGGGCAAGCAGAGAGCTCGGGCCCAGCCGGGGAGGGGCTCCCGCCAGGCCCGCGGTGACGGGCCCCAGGCAGCCTCGTCCACCAGGGCCGGGACCCCCGGGTGGGCTCAGCTTCTGCCTGTCGAACGAGGGCCGGAGCCATGCGGCGCCCTTGCAGGCCCTGACCGTGAGCGCAAGAACGGCGCCTGCTCTCGCTGGCGCTGCCACTTTTCCGCAGACGTGTGACGCATCTGTCCGCTTGACCTGCCGATGACATCGGAAGCGCACACTAGGCCTGTTGTCACTTTTTCTTCCCTCTCTCTTTATTTTTATTTTAAATGTTACATTCAAAAAATATAAGAGGTCCCCATATACTCCATCCCCCACCCCCCACTCCTCCCCCATCAACAACCTCTGTCATCGTCGTGGCACATTCCTTGCATTTGGTGAATACTTTTTGGAGCACTGCTGCACCGCATGGTCAGTGGTCCACACCACAGCCCACACTCTCCCCCAGTCCACCCAGTGGGCCATGGGAGGACACACAATGTCCAGTAACTGTCCCTGCAGCACCACCCAGGACAACTCCAAGTCCTGAAAATGCCGCACATCCCATCTCTTAAGCTCTCGCTCTCCCTCCCTCCCTCCTCTCCAAGCCCGCTGTTTCCAGAAGCCGGTTTGCCCAGAGGAGGCCTCCGGCAGCGGCGGGCCGCCAGCCCGGGTGCGCCCCTGCAGGCACCCTCCTGTCACCCACTGAAGGAATCTATCAGAACCGCGTCCTCCAGGTGTTACCCGGCCCTGCAGCCTGGAAACCGCAGACCCCTCATCCCGACCCTCGGCCCTGCCCGGTCATCCGGTGGACCCTGCACCCTGGGCGGCTGGCGGTCTCCTCCCCTGCACCCTCCCCTCTCTCCCTGCAGCCGTGACTGTCCCACCGTCCCTGCCCCTCTGACTTCCCGCAGGCAGCCGGCACCAACGTCCCTCCCACCTCCATCACTGTCGTGGCTCCAGAGCCCCAGAACGGAGCCCTGAGGCCGAGGCCGCGCGGCCCCGCCCGGAAGCTGCCCGGGCGCCTTGCAGCGTGCTGGGAGGGGTGCTCTGAGGGCCCCACGCGGGCCCCAGATGCCTGTGATCCCAGCACCTCGTCCTCCTCGGGGATGACGGGGCGGCAGAGGGTGAAGTCAGCGCAGCGGAGGCAAGGCTTGGGCCCGGAGTGCAGGTCAAGGCTCTGCGGGTGGGCAGCACCTGTGGACACTCGTGGTCTTCAAACAGGGCCGACCCCGGCAGCCCCTCCCTCACGCCTTCCCCTCCCGTGCCCCCCAGCAGCCCCCCGACCCCTTGGCAGGTGGAAAAGGACCACCTACACCCACCCCCTATGCTGCCGAGGGCAGAAGGGTGGAGAGGACGACTTTCCTGGGACCCCGGCTGGTGGGCAGCAGCCGGGGGCCCCCAGGGCCAGGCAGCTTGGTCCCCGGGGTCCAACAGCTCCCCCCGCTCTCGCCTTGCCCGAGAAGGGGCAACGGCCATGTCCGCTCAAGATGTCCGGCCACGTCCACTGCGCACCATGGAGCGGCGGCCTCGCAGCCTCCCTTCCTCCCAGAGCATGGGACGTCCTGCTCCCCAGGCCAGCCCAGGAGGTGGCTCCAGGGCTCGCCTCCGAGTCCTGAGCACCAGCGCCTGTCTCGGGAGCAGAATGGCATCTACGGTGCAGGTGCAGCGGCGTGCGCCGAGGCAGGCATGACCGGCAGGCTCCGTGCCCTGGACTCCCCTGCCCGCTGGCTCTAGACAGCAGTCCAGGGGTTCAGAGGGGCAAAGAAGGAAGCCCCACTCCCGAGAGCAGGCAGGAGTCCAGAGGAATCAGGAGATGCCCTCCATGGAGCACTGAGCTTGCCAGGCCTCCCCCAGCGGGCGTCTTCCAGGCCCTGGAGGCCAGGCTCAGCCAGGGACAGAGGGCTCCCCTGGACCTGGCCACAGGCCCGGCGCCTTCCTGCCCACATCGGGGAGCCACGACAAGCTTTGCGGTCGGCTGCAGCAGGTGACGCGCTGGTCTCTGTGGCGTCGCATCCGGGAGCTCCTGTCCCATCAGGGCGTAGGTGGGGGTGGGCGGACCCGGACACCCCCCACCCCGGGCTGCCCACTGTTCACTGCCCTTAACCATAGGTCATCTTTCAGAAAATGGGATCGATCCAGCCATCAGCAACGCTCGAACATGCAGGCCAGTGCAGCATGCCAGAGCGGCTTCCCCGACCCGACACCCGCCCTTTCGGAAAGCCCGTCCTTTCATGACCGGGACGTGGCTCCCTCCCTAGTTCCCTGGCTGCTCCTTTTCCAGGCATGTGAGTGGGTAATGAGCCGGTTAGTTGGTGAGCCAGCACAGGTGTTCACTTTATTTTTAATAGAAAAATGTGAAGAGACACAAAATGCCAAGAAAGCACCCTAGCAAGCACGACCCCCACCTCACAGCCGCACTCAACCATCTCGGGCTGTGATGCCTCTGGTGTGTGGTGCTGTATCTCCAAGTCGTGTTTTACTTTGATTTTTTGATTTTTTTATATTGTTTCATGGTTGATCGGCACAGACTTCTGGCTCCAGCTCAGAGAAAGCAGGAAAGGACTTCACTTCCTTTCTTGCAGCGAGGAAGAAGCGGAAAGCCTGCCAATTCATGACTTTTCTTGAATCCTCTAGAGAACCGGTGCTATAAGACATGCAAGTAATCTGAAATGCAGATGGCTGCAGAACCCAGGCGGTCACTTGCCAGGGGCAGCAATCACCAGGTACCAGGTAAGCTGTTGAGAAGAGGCAGCTACATTTTTAACAAATTGCTAAATACCCTGCGTGGGCAAGTGTGAAATTGTGAAGCTCTGGGGACTTCAGGTGGAGGTGGGGGTGTCCCTGCTTGCAGGCTTCTCCTCAACAAACCCCACAAGTGCTTGCCAGGGGACTGGGGATCGTCCTGAGAAAGGCTTCCTTACCGTCTGGCCAAAGGAGGACATCAGCCTCTGCTGACGCTCTGCCCAGGTCCATCGCTCCTTCCCCGACAGGAAAAAGGGAGCCTTGATATGAAGGAGGAAGAGCAACAAAGCTGGCTCCATAGGGGAGCTGGGAGGAGAAAACAGGCAAAATAAAAATATAAGCTCTAGCCCTTAGCCCTGGGATGGGGCAGGGATGCTGTGGGGGCCTCATGCCCAGATGCAGGGTCAGAGGGCATGCCCTCAGACAGGGCTCCACGACAGGGTCAGAGGGCATGCCCTCAGACAGGGCTCCACGACAGGGTCAGAGGGCATGCCTTCAGACAGGGCTCCACGACAGGGTCAGAGGATGCCCATCCATCCTTCTGCCCTCCACAGCAGGTAACAAACCCAGGGAAAATGAGAGTGGAGTGCAAATGAGAGCACTGCGAGAAACAGGACCTCTCGGGGTGCAGAGTGAGTGGCTAATTTCAGCAGACAGCTAGTAATTCTAATAAAGGAGGAAACACCGTGACCAAGGGGAAGGACACTGCTAATGGACCCCTCAGGTGACCTGACACAGTTAAGAAAAGAATCAGTGAACCTGAAGGTGTATCTATAGAAATTACCCAAACTCACACACAAAGAGAAAGAAGGGAGGCTGTGTGGGAAACAGAACAAAGCCTCCAGATCTGTGGGACCATATCGCATCATCACACATGTACAAAAGCGGAATCCCACAGGGGAAAGAAAGACAGAGGAGAGAGAAGAAACATTTGAAGCAAATAATGGCCAAGATGAATAAAAGACATCTAACTACAGATCCAGTAAGTTGATAGAACACCAAGAAGGATAAAATACCCTCCTTCCCCCCCAAAACATTCAAACTACTAAATACTAAAAAGGAAAAGAAAATCTTGAAGGCAAGGGGAAAAAACAGAGTAACAAGTATTAGAACGACAGCAGTCTTCTCAGAAAACACATATGCAAGAAGACATTGGCGTGACATCTGTAAAGTAATGAAAGGAAAGAAAAAAAAACTTTCAACCCAAAATTCTATACCCAGGAAAAAATCCCTTAGAAATGGAATAAACCTTTGTGGGATAATTAGGGAAATTTGAATCTTGACTGGAAATGTGGAAATAGTAAGGAAATATTGTTAATTTTTAATGTGTGATTCTGCTATTTTTAGGCTTTTAAAAATAGTCATCCTTTAGGAATACATACTAAAATGTTATGGAAGATATTAGATGATATCAGGAAAGGAGTAAGTGGGGTATAGATGAAACAAGAGCCCAGAGCTGGGTAACTGTTAGACCTGATGGGTGATTATATGAAAGTTCATTATATGCGCCCTCTAATTTTAAATAGGTTTGAAATTTTCCCCAATAAAAATGAATAGAGTTTGTGAAAAAAAGGAGAAATTAAGACATTCTCCTACAAAAAAAAAAAAAGCTGAGGGAATGCATTGCTCACAGACATATTCCCCAAGAAATGTTGATGGGAATTCTTCAGGCAGAAGGAATGCGATCTCACTCAGGAACTTTCACCACGGAACAAGGTGGGGAGCATTGGAGCATGGAATTAACAAAGGTAACTTTTCTTTAGTTTCATTGGATGTAAAACAAGATCACCACACTTTCCCTGAAGGGGGCAGAGGGTACATATTTTAGGCTTGGGGGACTGTGTGCCCTGGCCCCAAGTGCGGGGCTCTGCTCTCAGCTCTGCTGTGATGCCCAGAAGACATGGAAATGCGGCTCGCAGCTCTGTTCCAAAGCAGCCTCCTTGACCAAAGCCGGCAGCCGTGGTGGTGGCGGGGCCTGTGGTGGAGGCCGGTGCGGGGGGGCATCAATTCCTGATCTACAACTGCCTGAAGAACAAATAGTAAGAATGCATTACAGGGAAGCGAATGCAGCTCAACTGATAGAGCACCTGCCTACCATATAGGAGGTCCAGGGTTCAAACCCAGGGCCTCCTGGTCTGTGTGGTGAGCTGGCCCACGTGCAGTGCTGCCGTGCACAAGGAGTGCCGTGCCACTCAAGGGATGTGTCTCCCACGTAGGGGAGCCCCATGTGCAAGGCGTGCACCCTGCAAGGAGAGCCGCCCTTTGCAAAATAGGTGCAGCCTGCCCAGGAGTGACGCTGCACACATGGAGAGCTGACGCAACAAGATGATGCAACAAAAAGAAACACAGATTCCGGGTGCTGTTGATAAAGATAGAAGCGGACACAGAAGAACACACAGCGAATGAACACAGAGAGCAGACAGGTGGTGGGGGGGTGGGTAATAAAATAAATCTTAAAAAAAATAAGGCATTACATGCTTTTAGCACATGTAAACGTAGACTTCATGTCAGCAACAGCCCAGAAGAGGAGGGGAGCGGTGGGGAGTGCTCTGCGCTAAGGCCCTCAGGCTGCCCGTCGAGTGGTCTAATGTCACGTAGGGTAGACGCAGATTATTTACAAATGTACATCGTAAACCCCAGGGCAAGCACTGAAAAGACTTTAAAGACATATAAATAATAAGTCAGTCGCGGGGATAAACCGAACTCATTAAAAATGTTCTGTTGCACCCACAGGAGGCAGGAAAAGAGGTAAAATGAAACAAAGCCCAAGTGGAGAAAATAGGAAACAGCTAGCAAGGTGGTAGATGGCCATCCACCGGTCTCAACACTCACTTAAATGTGAATGGTCTCAACACACCAGTGGAAAAAAGATTGTCAGATTGGACAACTATCCCCTTTCTACAAGGAACCTGCCTTAAATATAAAGATATAGATATAGGTAGGTTAAAAGTAAAAGGATAGAGGACTGTATCATACTAATGCTAACCAAAAGAAACCTTGAGTGGTTAAGTTGACATCAGCAAAGTAAACCTCAAAGCAGGGAATATTATCAGAGGAAGAGGAGCGTGCCGTAATAATAGAGGGGTGTGGTCAAGTGCGCGTGCACCAAGCGAGAGTGCCTCAAAGTGCCCGAGGTCAGGGTGATGGGACTGGAAGGAGAACGCCACAACCGCGGCTGGAGACTCCAACCCGCCTCTGTGTCACCGACGAATAGGCAGAGAACCAGAAAGGCTGTCGAGAACCGAGGAACTCACGAGCACACGAGCCCGTGGACAGGTATGCGGGGCCCACCCGGCAGACGCAGCGCTCTCTCCAAGTGTGCACGGAACACTCATCAGGCGCAACCACAAAACAAACCTTGGCAAAGCTAAATGAATAGAAACCGTGCTAAGTGTGTTCTCCTATGACAATGAAATTAAACTGGACTTCAAAACCAGCAGGTCTACACTGCAAGGCGGGGGGAATTGTAACTCAGTTCCCTGGGATTTGAGTGGACGCAGACAAGAAAGGGCTTGGCGGCAGGTCCAGGCTTCGGGCCAGGCGGCCCTGACACGAGCCACGTGGCACGCAGACCCTGTGTTAGGAGGCAGCCACTGTGGAAAGACGCCGTGGGGTTCAGCAGGCTATGAGGTTAGGGGGACCGAGCAGCAGCATCGGCAGAGGGGTGTGGGACCTGGGGCCCAGCACAGGAAGCCGGAGGCATGGCCAGCTGTGTGGCCTGCACCCTCACTGCGCTGGCACCGCCCCTTCCACTCACACCTGGGGCCCGTGGGGAATCCGGGTGGGCAGCTGGAGGAGGAGGGAGGGTCCCAAGCTTGGCGTATGGGTAGGTGGGCTTGGGATCCAGACACAAGCTGCCCTGCAGCCTGCTCAGCAGTGGCCTCGAAAGAGAGCGGGGAGAGAAGCCCCCGTGGCCAAGCCCTGGTCACTGGGGAGTCTGAGGCTTTGTGGACTAGAAAAGGCCTTGGCGCTCACCCATTCCTGTGGGTGGGACCCTAGGCAGGTGGGACCTTGCTTTTGATTAGGGCACTTCAACAGGGCGTGTCCCAGGGTGGGTTTTAATCCTCTTACTGGAGTCCTTTATAAATGGGATGAAAACAGCTTAGAGAGGGACCCACGGAAGCTGAGAGAGGAAGCCACGGATGGAGCAGCCGGAAGCTGAAAGCAGGGGAGCAGCAGACGGCGACAGCCCCGGCCCGCCCGCGGCCCGTCCTGCGGAGAGCGCGGCCTGGTGCTGCCTGGATCTGGATGCTCTCCTCAGCCTGGAACTGTGAGCTGGAAGCCTACAGCCGCCGTGGTAGAACCAACCCAACTCTGGTCCACGGCTTTCGGGGCTCTTAGCAAACCAGAACAGTGTGCCCGGCCATCTGCTTTGTGTGCAAAGAGCAGCCCGAGGTTGGAGGACATACAGACTCGTGGGCAGTGACAAACGGTCAGGACGCTGGAACGAAAAGGATTAAAGCCAAGGGGAGGGCAATCTGCAGCAGTGGCTGGGGATGGACAGACGGGCTGCCACGAAGGTCGAAGACCACCGCGCCTCCCGTGGCTGCCCAGCAGTGCGTGGGCCATGGAAGATGCACTGAACAGCCATGTGCACCAAACGGCCGAGCCAGTGCTCGTTAGCCAGCCTCTGGGCTCTGCAGAACCAGGGGTCCTGGCCTCCTCCAGGGCCATCAGCCACCCGGGGCTGACCGGGGGCAGGGACGCAGGCCCCCAGGACCCAGCAGCCAAAACGCCACATGCCGAGACTGCCGCCCAGCTCCCTGCGGCCCTGCCAGCAGCCCGCGCTGAGCCCCAGGCCGCGGGCGTTCCTGGGGAGACCCACCCTGGCCCCCTCTGATGGAGGGCTCGTGGCAAGATGCTCCTGGGGACCCTGTCGTGCCTCCTCCAGCCTCTGCCAGCAGCCCCCTCTGGGGCTTGGGGAGAGCTGGAGCCGCTGGCACGGGACACCCTGAAATGTCCTGTGAGACCAGAAACCACTTTACAGCAAAGGAGACGGCGGCCATGAGCACAGGGCCCTCTGGGGGCGCCAGAGGCTGGACCACCCGGAGGCTGCCGGCTGGAGGAGCACGGGAGCAGCCTGCTGTATGCACTGCTGCTGCAATGGCTGGTGGAGCACGGGAGAGGCCTGCTGTATGCACTGCTGAAGCACTGGCTGGTGGAGCACGGGAGAGGCCTGCTGTATGCACTGCTGAAGCACTGGCTGGCTGGTGGAGTGTGGGAGAGGCCTGCTGTATGCACTGCTGAAGCACTGACTGGTGGAGCACTGGAGCAGCCTGCTGTATGCACTGCTGAAGTACTGGCTGGTGGAGCACTGGAGCAGCCTGCTGTATGCACTACTGAAGTACTGGCTGGTGGAGCGCTGGAGCAGCCTGCTGTATGCACTACTGAAGCACCAGCTTACAGTTTGGAGCCACACTCCAGGATGCAGTATTTGTACTGAGTCAGGCTCCTGTGGGGAGCTGTATCCCGTAGCAAGACAGCCCTGAGCCGAGGGCTGGAAGCAGGGGCAGCCGCTCACATCCCTCCAGAGCACCCAGGGGCAGGCGTGGCTTCTCTCCCCTCTACCTCTGGGCTCTGCAGAGCCAGGGGTCCTGGCCTCCTCCAGGGTACACTCGCACCTGTGGATGGAAAGGCCGGGGGCCAGCAGGTGAGAGGGGAGGAGCAATGGACGCTGACCTGCAGGTGGAGGCGGGGCCGCAGTGGCACAGTGGGGACACAGAGGGGCAGGTGTGGGTCCAGGATTGCTGTGTGGACGCCCCATGGCCTTCCCTTGCTCAGGGGTAACTGAGAATGGACAGGTGCAGCGACCCACCTGAAAATGGCCTGGGCGGGTCTCAGGCCCCTCGGGGGGGCCCGGTCTCCCACACTGGGGAAGCCCCGAGTCCTGCTGAGACGGTGGGTGACGCGAGGGTGGCGGAGGAAGGAGAGATTCGCATCAACTGGGCCCCGAACGCGACTGCAGGGGCGAGGGCTGCGGGGGGCCAGCAGCCTCCTCTTCCTCCCAGATTTCCCTCCTCAAAGCCCCTGGGGGTGGGAACGCGGCCCCCGCGCCCCGGGCTGCTCTTTACTCGGGGAACGTGATGCAGCAGAGGCTGGCCTTTCGCTCCTGGATTTAATCATGCGCTCGGCGTCCTGGGCTGCAGGCTTGGGCGTCCGTGCGTGGCTAAAGTTGTCCTGCTGTGGGACATTGTCAAGTCCACCCACGGCCAGCGCACCCTCGTCACGGCTCAGGGGCCAGAGCACCACGCCTGGTGTCTGGAGCGGGCGTGCGTGCCTGCTGCCGTGCCAGTGAGCAAGTGTGGTCGTGCGTGCATGGCTGTGCTGGTCCCACAACCGCCCCATGGCAGGTGTGGCACTGGGCAGAGTTGGCACCCAGTAGGGGCTTTGCCTTTAGGGTGGGCTGAGAAGGCTGCTGCAGAAAAGCCTCCTGTCTCCACGCCTGGTGTGACAGCAGGAGCCCAAGGGCAGTGTCCTGGTGCCACCTTCCAGGCGGGCGGGGCCCTCGCCGGCTCCTTCGCCTTTTCCCGTGGTCATGGCGGATCCCGTGGCCGGCATCAGACACCAGTGCTTCATGCCCCATGAGAGCCATGCTCACGAGCCACCGTCCTGGAAAACGACCGGGCGTTTTTAAGCCACTAGCTGAAGCATCAGCCGCCAAGAGGCCAGGGGCAAAAACGGGGCCCCCACCCGCGGGGGAGCATGGGGTTGCGGCCTCCTGCCCGCGGGCAGATTCTATGCGGGGACCACGGCACCGGCGCAGGCACCCAGTGAGCCCGGCCGAGGCCTGCTCCTGGCCCTCTGCCCCTTCCCCGGCCCCCCGGTCACTGTAAGCCCCATCAGCCGCCTTACTACCCAGCGGGGCCCCTGAGCCGCCTGGGGCCGCGTGGGGCCTGGTGGGCGTGTGACGCCCAGATGAGGCAGCCAGCACAGCTGCGCAGCTTCTCAGGGGGCTGCCTCCGGCCGGGCGCAGGAGGTCAAGTGAGTCCCTGGGGCCTTCCTGCAGCCCTGCCTGCCCGGCTGAGCCCCCAGGTGGGATGCCAGGTGCTGGTGTGGACCAGAGGCGGTGACCTGCTGGAGGAGTGGTCCCCGTAAAGGGGAGGGAGGGTCCGGCTGGGAAAGCGCACTGGACGACGGGCTGGAGGCCGGACCCGGCCTCTGGGGCACAATCGCGGTTATCCATGGAGAAGCTCTCACGCCGGGTGACCTTGACCAGTGCCGGGACCAGTCTGCTCCTGGTTCGTACTCGGTAAAGCTCACGGGCTCGGGAGCCTTGCGAGGACCGAGAGGGGCGAGGAGCATGACAGGTGCCTCGGGGGTGGCCGTGCCCTGGCAGGGGCGCCGTCCCCTCGCCCGCCGCTCGGGTCTCGCCCTGCCCGGGACCTCCGGACTCCCTGGGACCTGAAGTCGTGGCCAGTGCTCGCTCTTCAGCTTCGTTCTTCCCTCTGGGCTAGCCTGGCTCTTGCTCTAGCTGCAAACCTTCTTTCTGCCAGCGCCGAGGCCAGCTGTGCGGAAGGGTCTTGCCCACCGCCCTGGGACTAGGGAGGGACGAGGGGGCTGTGTGTGGGGGGGAGCTGAGGCCAAGGGGGCTCTGCACCTGCAGAGGAGCGAGCACAGTGCAGCTGGACCACGTGGGACGGCATCTGCAGGCCCCCCGCGGCCCCCCGCCCAGGGCAGCCTCGGCCCCGCCCGGTGAGGGGCCCTCTGCCAAGGCCACACGCTCGGTCATTCTAGAATCATACTCCAAGGGAGGAAAGGCCGAAGAATGTGCTGGAAAAGCAGGGAAACGAGTCAAAGCAGGAAACAGACGCCTCTGTTCTTGAGCATCTGCTGCGTCCCTGCCTGGCCCCCCACGCTCCCCGTGCCCCAGGCTTGGTCCAGATGAACCGCCCTCGTCTCTTCCACCCACCACGGCCCTCCCGCCTCAGGGCCTTTGCACCTTCTGTCCCGTCCACCACGCACATCCTCTGGCCAAGTCCTAACTGCCCCTGAATCTCAGCTCAAGTATCCCCCACCCCCCCTGCAGGCTGCCTGCTGTCCTCTCTCTGAACGCCTGGCGCTTGTGGGCTGCAGGTACCTGTGTGGGGAGACGAGAAGACGCGGGGCCAAGGTACAGGCTCTGTACCAGGGGCTTTAGGCTCGACTCCTGGATCCACCACTGCATCTGTGCGACCTTGGGCCCGTAGCTTTGCCTCTCTGTGCTCCAGCTGCTTGTGCCTAGGATAGGGGGGATACACGTGAAGCAGGCCAACGGTGCCTAGTGGGCCCCTGCACAGGTGAGCCCTGGCACAGGTGAGTCCAGGCACAGGTGAGCCCTGACACACAGGTCACTGTGACCTTGTCATGAACTTTTTCTCCATCACTGACCACAAGCCCAGGAGGGCAGGGTCTCGGTGGCCTCCCTCACTGTCCCCAGCACCCCAGGCTTGGTAGGTGTCAAGGACGGAAGGAAGCAGAGATGGCAACAAAAGCCGGGGGCTCCTGGGGTGGGTGGGAGGCAGGGCCAGCCCGGCCCTTCCACCTGCACCCAGCTCCCTTACAGGCCCCCCCCCGACTTCCTGGTCAACTGCCAGCACCAGGAAGGCTTCCTGGTAAAGCCACTCGGCTTCCTCTCGCAAGCTGGGGACCGCAGCGTGACGTGGAGTATTAAAACCTAATTAGCCAAATGGATGAACAGGCCTTTTCACGCTGCCCCCTTCCTGCGAGCGCGACGCTGCCCCCGGGGTCTACAGCCTGGCCTCCGCCCCGGTTGGAGCAGCTCCCCTGCCCGCGCCCGGAGGGTCCCTGACTTGGCTCCCGTTCCCGAGACACCTTCTGTCACCTCCTCTGAAGCCGTGTCAGCGTGATCAGAGCAGCAGGGGTCCCGGCTGGCCTGCCCGGCCCTGCCTTGCCCGGACTCTGTCCTTGCCCTGGATTTGAAGGAGGACGAGGCCCACTTGTCCACTCCCTGCAGCCGAGGCTGCGTGGACCTGGGGTGACCTCAGCTAAGGAGACTGAGAGGGCGAAACCTGCCTTGCCTCCTCGAGCTCCTGATCGGTGATGCTTGTGTGCTTATGTTTTGGCAAAATGTGTATCGTGGCAGGAAGTGAACAAGCAATCAGGTGAAAGGAGCGACGGTGCCCGTGAAGAAAGACATCTGGGCACAGCCCAGGGGAGTTAAATCCTGCCTGAGCGGGGCTTGGAAGGCTTCAAAACGGGCGTCGTGCATTACAGGGTTTTGAAGGACGGAGAGGAGTTTGCCTGGGTGTACGAAGGCATTTGAGGCCAGTGGGACGGTAGTAAAGCACCCTGTGCTCTGCATGCGTGTGAGACCTAGAAGAGTTGAAAAGTGCTGGAAGATGGGGTGCAAAGTGTGCCCACCTACCCCATGAATCAGACTGAGAATCACCACTGCCCACCTGCCCTGGCCAAGCCCTCTGTGTATTTCCTCATTTAATTCTCATTAGGGGGAAGGGGAAAGAAGGAAACAGAGAGAGACAGAGTGTGGGGGCAGAGAAGGAGAGAGAGGTGGGGGAGAGAGGGAGAGAAAGGGCGAGAGAAGGAGAGGAAAGAGGGGGGAAGGAAAGGGAGAAAGGAGGGAGAAGAGAGGGAGAGAGAGGGAGAGGGAGAAGGGGGGCAGAGAGGGAGAGAGAGGGAGAGAGAGGGAGAGGGAGGAGACAGAGGGAGAGAGAGGAGAGGGAAGAGGGAGGAAGGAGAGGGAGAAAGGAGAGGGAAGAGAGGGAGAGGGAGAAGGGGGGCAGAGAGAGAGATAGGAGGGGAAGGGGGGAAGGAGAGGGAGAGAAGAGGGGGGAGAGAGGGAGAGAGAGAAGGGGGAGAGGGGGAAGAGAAGGGAGAGAGGGGGAGAGAGGAGGGGGAAGAGAGGGGGAGAGAGAGACAGAGAGAGGGGGCTGACCAGAGAGAGAGAAAGACAAAGAGAAGTGGGGTGGCTGGGCGGGGGGTGGGCAAGAGAGAGAAGGACAGAGGGGGAAGCGAGAGGAGAAGTGAGTGGGGGGGGGAGCGCCAGGGTAAAGGGTACTGGAGCCGAGGGAGGAGCTGGAGAGAACCAGCAAGCCGAGGACAAAGAACAGAGGAACGCCGGGTTCTGAGCAGCCCTTTGAGCAGGTGTCCAAAGGAGGTGACTTTGGGGGCGAGGGGCACCCCAAGGGCAGTCCTAAAGGGACCCCACCCACTGACTCCCCAGCAGCTCTGGGCACCTGCCCCAGGAGAGCTGGCACCGACATGTGCCTCAGGGAGGCGGCGACAGGCCCCGGGCGGCCCCGGCTCCAGCAGGCGCGGCCGGCGCAGGGCTGGGGCTCGTCAGGGCTCTACTCATTACATCCCAAGGCCCTGGGGTCAGTCCGTCCAGCTCCCCTACAAAAGATGGCCCGGAGAGCACCCTCCGCGTGCCCGCCCCGTGCCTGCACCTGCCCTGCCCCCGCACCGCGCCCCTGAGGGGAGCAGCAGGTGTCGTTGTGGCCGCAGGTCGCCGCCCCAGCCCTCAGCCCCAAGCTCTGGTGAGGCCCCAGGAGAGCAGCAGGTTCCCGGGAGGGGGCAGATTCGCAGCCCGGAGCCCTGCTGCCCCCAAGGCTGCGGGTGCCCAGCCCGAGGTCGCCGCCCTCTGCCCCTCTGGCCCCCGGGGGAGGGAGGCTCAAGGGCCCTGCCGGGGTGGCACGCGTGCTGTCCAATTAGGGCACAGCGACCCCGCCAGGTGGTTCCTGCTTCTCAGACCAGGAAACTGAGGCCCAGCAAGAGGCTAGTGATGCCCAAGGTGACAGGCCAGGGGGCAGTGGCGGGGGGCAGTGCGGGGGATCAGTGGCGGGGGCAGTGCGGGGGGCAGTGCGGGGGAGGCAGTCCCGGGAAGCAGTCCCGGGGGGCAGTGCTGGGGGCAGTCCTGGGGTCAGGGCCGGGGGGCAGTGCTGGGGGGCAGTCCCAGGGTCATGCCGGGGGGCAATTAGGGTGCCCACCTGCCCAGCCAGACCCTGGGGCCGTGTGCCAGGCAGCTGGCAGAAGCTCCAGCCTGTCCTTTGGGGCCCTCGGTCTCCCGGTGGCATCACGCTGACAGGTCAAATGTTTCTTGACATTTTAATTGTTCTCCAATCCTAGCAATGCACTTGGTCCAAAATCCAAAAGATACAAAAGCAAACAGAGAAGAACGAGCCCCCCAGCCTCATCCCGGTGGCTGCCAGGCGGTGCCCCCGGAGGTCGCCCCTGCCGTGTGGGTGCAGCCACCCCCGCGCCGCCCGTGGGCAGACGGCTGCACCAGTCCTTCAGCGCAGGACCTGTGCTGCGCGGCCGCGAGGTGCTGGGCCCTCCTGCGCCTCCCAGAGCCCCGGGCCGGATGCGGGCAGAAGTCCGGCAGGGCCCTGGCCACGGGGCTGGGAGGGGGCGCCGGCGCCCTGCTCCTTTTCTCCAGGGGGCACGCTGAATCGAGCGAGGCTAGCAGGGCTGCACTGGCCCCCAGGTCCGGACAGGCTCCAGCCTGGGCCCAGGGCCGTGAGGGACGGGCCGTCGAGGAGCTGGCGGTGAGGCGGGGACCCCGGCCAGGCTGGCAGCGACACTGCGGCCCTGAAGGCCACGCCAGGAGAGCGGGCGCGTTGGACGCTGCCTGCAGGGGTGGCCGGTTCAGCGGCGGCCTGGGGGGCTGGCCAGTCCCGGGGAAGGCTCAGCGCCTTCGGGGAGGGGCATGCAGCCGCGGGTCCCCGGATGTCCTGGATGCCTGGGCCATCGCCTGCAGAGTCAGGGCTCGTGCGTGGCTGTGCCCTCTCTGCAAGGAGAAAGGGCAGTGCCCCCCGAGTCCCCTTGTGCCGGTGCGAGGGCCAGGTAAGCATCGGCAAGTGCAGGGCACACGGCAAAACCGGGCAGTCAGCGGCCGTGCCCCGGGGCCGTCGGGGGCCGTGCCTTCCGCTGAGCCCAGCCCGGGCATCTGGGGACAGAAATGGAGGGTCCCACCGCACCCGGGGGCTGTGGACGGAGCGTCAGCCCTTGCTGGGCTCCCAAGTGGAGAAGGGCCTCCCGGAGCACGGGGCTACCCATGTCCACTCTCCTGCCATGAGGGGGCAGGGCATGCAAGTCAGTGACCCCGCGCCACGGAGGAACGCTCCTGAGAGGAGGGGGCCTGGGGGGAGGAGCTGACTTGAGGGTGCCCTGGGGAGGCGGCCTTGGGGACGGTGGCCTTGGGGACAGTGGCTTTGGGGAGGCGGCCTTGGGAACGGTGGCCTTGGGGAGGTGGACTTGGGGATGGCAACCTTGAGGAGGTGGCCTTGGGGAGAGCAGCCTTGGGACAGTGGCCTTGGGGACAGTGGCCTTGGGGAAGCGGCTGCCCCTCGCCAGGATCTGTCCGGCCCCGGGGCTCCTGGCATGGGCTGGCTAGTTCCTGGGGGCGCTGCGACGCTGCCAGCTCAGGACTGCAGGCCTCCAAGCCGCCGTTGCGCCGAGCAGGGTGGCTCGGGGCCCAAGGGGACGGCCTCGGAGCGGAAGGGGCTGCCTCTCAGCCGCAGGCACGTGGCTTCATGTGAGTCAGCCCCACCGTGGCCTTCTCGCCTGAGAAGCGGGACCCGCAGGTGGCCCGGGGACAGGGGCAGGGGCTGGCGTGGAGGTGGGGGCTGGCCCGGCACACTCGGCGACCCCGAGTTTGAGAGCCGCCCTCCCGGGCATGCAGGGGCAACAGAAGGAGGCTCCCGGAAGATGTGAGTGGGCACCAGGCCCCGGGCGCAGCAGACCGCCTCGGGAGGGCTCCTGCGGCCCTGGTCACAGATTCCCAATTCCTTTCCGCTCGTCCCGCCCAGTTGTGCGGGCGTCTCAGTGAAGAGCCCGAGGCCGGGACACCCACTTTCCAGACGACAGCAGGCACGCGGGGCGGGGCGAGGCGAGGCCAGGCAGGGGGCACTGCCCAGCCCACCCACCTGCCTCAGCAGAGCTGGGCCTCGAGCCCCCGTCAGTGCCCTTTCCAGTGACCCTCATCCCCGCTCTGGCGGCCACGTCGGTAATTAAACAGCAAGGCACCCAAGAATAACGTGCCTCGCACACCCAAAGTGTCTCATCGCTGAAAGAAACAGGAGTCACCAGGACCAGGCCTATTGCCCCAACAGGCTGGCGCAGAGAGCGGGGCGCAGGGCACCCGCTGCCCGTGACTCGGCAGGTGACCCGGGCGGCCGGCGAGGCCCACAGGGCGGCCCCTTCCCCCGACGCTGCGCCCGGCGGGCCCACCCTCCAGCGCAGCGGCGCACTCGAGGCTTTTCTGGGCAAGGAGGTGTTTTGCGGCTCTGTCCTGCGCGGGCAATGCCTCTCGGCTCCCAGGGGGACACCATGGGGCTTTGGCCCGAATCCCCAGCCCCTGGGAGGAGGGAGAGCTGGCTTCCCGGCCCCTCTTCCGCCTGACCTGAGCCTCAGTTTCCTCCTCAGGAGGCCCGAGGCCCTGCCTCTGCACGGGAGGTTCCAGCGGGGGTGGCGGGACCACACTCTCTCCCTCCAGCCCAGGGGCTCGTGCCCGCCTCACCGTCCCCTCACGGCCCCCGACCGGTCATGGTGCTCCTTCCCAAGTGAGGACCCGCTTGGAGGGGCGCGTGTCACCCACCCACTGCGGGCCACCAGCCCTTCCTGCTCCAGCTGGCGAGTACAGCCTGAGCGGGGAGCTGGGTGCAGTGAGGCCGAGTAGCCCCCCTGTGGCTCCCCGTGCAGAGGGGAGGTGTGCCAAGGAGGAGGGGCCCGGGGGGGGGTCTTGACTTTGGCGGGTAAATGGGCCGTAAGGGCCTGCGGTCCAGGGAGCGACAGTGCGCAGCACCCCGGGGTCAGCAGGAGCGAGCCGCTCGCCAAGGGGCGCAGAGCACAGGGGGAGGGAGCCCGCCAGCCCACCCCCCACTCCACGCCTCCCTCTGTGTCTGGAAGTCCTGGCAGTCACCATGCCACAACGCTGTGAACGTCTGGTGCTCACTTCCGGAAACTTCTGCAGGTGGTGGGTGGTCCAGAGGGGCCGAGCGTGCAGCACGTGGACCAGCCTTTACTCGGCGGCTGCAGCTGAGCGCCGTCTATCCTCGCCTTAGGGCGGCTTTTACGGGGATGGCAGAACTGACCAGCTGCCCCGCCACAGGCCCGGCGCCGCCACCGCCAGCGCACAGCTCCTCTGTCGGCAGCACCGCGCGGGCCGGAGCCGGGGCGCCCAGCCTGGCCGAGGCCCAGCCGCGTTGTAAGAAAACCCGGTGTCTGGAAGCAGGCAAAGCGTGGATCAAAGACTGGGCATGGCTGCCACGTGCCATGCCGCCTGCTGAGCCCGCACAGCGGGGAAACTGAGGGCACCGCAGCAGGGCAGCGCCAGGCCCGGCGCCCTGGTCCGAATTCAGCTCTGGGGCTCCTGAGGCGGGCAAGTGAGGGGTGACGATTGTGTCTCAGGTGGCAGTGCCGAGGCCCTTGGCACAAGAACTGCTGGAAACCCTAGGCCTTGCCGCAAAACCCCTCCCTCTGCTGGGGACCACCCAGGCGCCTTCTCCCATAATGCTCGGAAAGGCCCCCTCCTCTGGTCTCGCTTGGCCCCTGTCCCCAGTGCCCAGCAGAGGCCCTGGGCACCCTGTCCTGGGAGAGGCCTGGGCACCCCCTGTCCCTAAAAGAAGTGTGGGCACCCCCTGTCCTGGGAGAGGCCTGGGCACCCCGTGTCTGGGAGAGGCCTGGGCACCCTGTCCTGGGAGAGGCCTGGCACCCCATCCCAGATGCCAGCACCGGCTGGGCCGCCCCTGGGAAGCTTCCGTGAGGTCCTTCTACTGAGCCTTGGGATGGACCGCAGTACCTGGAGGTTGGCAGCGGCCTGCCCTGGAGAGAGTGGACAGGGTTAGGGTGCTACGGGGGGATTCTAACACCCGGGAATGTGGCTCCATGCCTGGGCGAAGCTTGGCTCCAGGTGCCCGGGCAGCTCCAGCCCAAGGAGAGGCCAGGAGGGCAGATGTGCGCTCACAGCTTCCTGGCACACACCGCTGCTGGCATGTCCGCTCTGGCCCCCACAGCTGGCCGTCCCCCAGGAGAGAAAGAGCCGGGGCTCGTGTCGGCGGACACGGCAGCTCCCCGTCAGTGCAACTTCCTTGTCTCGACAACAAGGGAGCTCGGGAAGCAGAAGCCACGACTTCCTTCTGGGGCTGCTGTCGGGTCAGCCCGGGCAGGGCCGGCTCCACCCCAGTCTCTGGCATGCAGCTGGCACTCAATACGTGCGTGTTGAAAAGGAGGGCATCCAGAGCACTCCCGGAAGGTGAGGGGTGAGGGGCTGCGGTGCAGAGAGGAAGCCCGCCGCGCTCTGCTGTACGCGGGTGTGTCCCCTGGGCTCGGCTCATCACTTTTGCGGAATGAAACGACGTGAAAAGAGACCGTCTAGTGACCCATCAGGTGACACCGGCTGCCCCGTCTGTCCCGGAACAGGTCGGGGTGCTGGGGTGCAGCTCCCGCTGGCAGGGTCTGAGCTCCCGGGACCCGCGCCGCAGAGCCCCCGGTGCCCGCAGGGAAAGGCTGGGTCCTGGGATCCGGCGACTGCCGGAAACGGGAGCTTCAGCCACGGAAAGGGCGGGACGCCGCAAAGCCGGGCGCGCGGGGCGCAGCAGGGTCCTGGGGCCCCAGGCGCAGGCCCTGAGAGCACCCTGGGGACCCTCGCCCTGCCCCCCACCCCGCAGCCCTGGACACGCGGCCCCGCGGCTGCTGGGCCCCATGCGGACGAGGCAGAGGGCGGGGGCTCCGCGAAGACCCCTGGCCCTGCCCAGCCCCCCAGAGACGGGGGCCCCACGCGCCGTCTCCGGGGAGCTGCGTGGCCCCAGCCGGCGTCATCGGGCTCCTTTGATGGGGTCTGGGTGCCACCGCCCGCTGGGGGTGGACATTGGCCACAGTGGTCCAGCTCCGCCACCGGCAGGGGCTGGCAGGCACGCGGCCTGGGGCTTCCACCCCCGGGAGGGGCCGAGAAATCACCTCGGGGAGTTGGAGGTTCTCTCGGATGAAGACACTGTGTCCCCAGAAAGGGGGCGTGACTGACCAAGATGACAAGGGAGCCAGAGCCAGCCCTGCACCCCTCGTGCTTCCCAGGCTGAGGACCCTGACAGGGCAGGAGTGTGGGGGTGGGGGAGCAGCGTCCAGGGCCCCCCGCGCCTCGAGGGCCTAACGGGGTCAGCACCCCCGTGCCCCGAGCGTCCACACATGTGGGTGCTGGCGGCCTGCCCCAGGGGTCCCGGCCGGCTCTGCCAAGGAGGCAGCCCAGGAGCCCTTGGCCCGAGCCCGGGGCCGAGCGGAGGGGCGGCGGGAGGCGATGCAGCCGTCACAGCTGCCGCCCGACGCGCCAACGGCCCGAAACGGCCAGGCCTGCCCGTGGGGCCGTCCCCTCCCGCGGCCGTGCGCTGGGCCACGGCGTCCTGCTCGTGGCGGCAGGAGCGGGCTCTGCAGGCCGACACGTGTGTGACAGGAGGAGGGGGCGACCGGTGTGAGGTGACGGGGGATGGGGACGACCGGTGTGTGAGGTGAAAGGCAGGGGGGCGCACCTGCCCTCCAGAGCACACAGCCCGGCGAGGCGCGAGGTCGGGCCCGGGTCCCCGGCCTGGCTCCCCCAGCCCCAAGCCCGGCAGGCCGCCGCCCTGGCCCTCGTCTTGGCGCCTGTGGACTGAGGCGAAGCTCAGCCTCTGGGGAGCCGGGAGGATGAATGACCCACCACGCGGTGCAGACACGGGGGCCCGGGGGCGCGGCGGTGAGGATGAGGGGTGTGGGGGAGTCGCCCCAGTTCTTCGGCAAAAGCCCCGCCCAGGGAAATCACCCCGGTGGAATGCAACCTGGATGCAGGCATTTGGGGGGGCCCCGCGCCCCAATGTCCATTCTCTGCTTTGCCCCGATTTTCAGCGGGGCACGTAGCCCCCTCTCCTTTGTGGTGTCCGTGTGACCCAGCCCTGATCCGTGGGAGCCGAGCAGAAGCGGCCACACCTTTTCCGGAGGGGTGCCCCCGCCCCTTTCCCCGGCCCCCTTTGTGTGACTGACAGGCAGGCATGGGGGGTGGGAGCTGCTCCCAGGAATCTCCGCAGCCAGATGGAAGGGCGAGCGAGCGCTGTGGTCCAGGACGGCTGACACCTCGAGCATCACGTACACCAGAGATGTCATGTGCGAAAGAAAGTATTGTCAGCGAGCGCGCCTGCAGATCACACTCATTTTCACTGAGCTGTAGACATCGGCCACCTTTTTGCAAAGCTGACCCGCCGGCTCGTACAACCACCTCATTTTGCAAACAAGAGCACAAGGCCTTGTACACTCGCCGGCTCCTGCAGTTCTCACAAACGCCGTGTGCACAGGCCCGTTGGTCCCCAAGTCCAGAAGGGAGGACTGCAGGAACGCCACGCCGCTGAGCTGGGGTTCAGAGGCACGTCACAGCGACAGGCCTGAGCGCAGCGACAAAACTGCAGCATTGAGACAATCTCTAACACGTCCTTCTACAAGGTTCTCTCATTCTAAGAAAACAGGTCAGACGTTTCTACCCCTGAGCTTGGCGGACCAGCTCACTCCAATCGTATTCTGTTTGCTCCTTTTCAGTAATTGTGGGCTCTGGGGCCGGCTGCCTGGGCTGTGTGGCCTCCAGCAGGCTCCTTAACTTCTCTGTGCTTTGTGTATGAACTGGAAACAGTGAGGTGGAGAGCTGACCTCTCAGGCCGTCAAGAGGGCATGCAGATGTTAGTGGCTCCCAAGGGCGTAAGCAGTGCCCAGGGCGCTGTCGTGCTCAGGACGGCGAGGAGAAGGGGGTGTGGGGTCGCTGGCCCATCAGAGGCTTCCTAAGAGAGGGTCTGCGCTGGGTTTCGGGGGGTATGAAGATGGGCTGGACGTTGATCCTGTACAGAGATGGACACTCAGGAAAGTAGAGAGGGAAATGGAGATGAGAAACAGCATACCCCGGCACTCAGGGAAAACAAGAGCACAGGCCCGGGAGGCGGGAGATCAATGCGGTGGGATTACTGGGGAAGGCAGCCTGGAGGCTTACTGAATATGACTCTGGGCCAAAAAGGACAAGGAGCACTTGGATACTTGGGGCTGACTCTGGCCCCTCTGCCCCTCACTGATGTGGGCGTTGGAGGCCTGTGGAAGCTGAGCTCCCCATCAGGGGCGGACAGGAGCTGCTCCTCGGCCTCGGGGTGGCGCGGGGGCTCGGGTGACAACCTTCCCGGCTAAGGGCTGGGGGGTGTCCTGGAAGAGGACGTGAATCAAGCCAGCGGGATCGCAGGGGGCGCTCCGTGGCTGAGTTTTTGGTTTGGCTTTCGCTGCTCCTTCGGTGTCCTGGGCAGCGACCTCGCCCCAGGCCGCATGGCCTCTGCGTGTCTCCCCACACCTCCGATGCGCTGACCAGGCGGATTCAGGACACCGAGTAAGGGTCTGTGCCGGCGCAGAGGAGACAAGCCAGGGGCTTGGGCGCAGACGTGCAGGCCAGGGCGGGCTGGGGGCCCGCGGCCGATGGAGGAAGGGAGCACGGCCGAGACCCGCCGGCGGGTTCAGCACCGCGAAGAGCTCCGCGCAGGCCCGCCCCGCGCCTCGCCCTGCACCACAGGTGGGTCACCCCGGGCCTCGGCTCCTGGGGATCGGGGTCTCCTGAAGATCTCATTACGGATCTGGTGCTGGGGTCCCCCAGGCAGAGTCCACACAGGTCAGGCTCAATCCCCCTGGTACCCCAATCCCAGCTTTCCAGGCCCCCCTCGCTTGCCTCCTTCGCTGTGCTCCCTGGACCCTGGGGAAATCCCTCCACCCCGCTGCCTCCAGGGGTCCAGCCAGAGCACTGGAGTGAGAATCGGGGGGCACCGAGCCCCCCATCCAGGCCACGTGCGCCACCCGTTGTGAGCGTGATTGAAGCATCTGGGCAGCCGAGCGTCTGCTAAGTGCCTCTTAGCTCCTTTTACAGTCAATAAAATCAAATCACCCCAACCACCCCCGCGCCCTGGCAGATGGTCGGTTGTCTGGAGCAGCGGTTCCACCGCCTGACGCTCTCTCTCTGCCTTTCTTAAGACAGGCCCTGACCTTCCCGTCAGCCTGGAGGGTGCAGCTCCAATCCTGAAGGGGGCTGTGCTCCCCACAAGGCTGGAGGGGCTCACAGAGGAAAGAATCTTCCTCTCCTGGCACCTCCTCATCAGGTCTGGGCCATGGAGAATTGAGAACGTCTCCCCTCTCTGGCCTGCAGACCAGGGGGCTACGGCTGCCCCCATCTGGCTGGGGGAGCTTTCTGAGTCCAGGGGCCGTGTCTTCACCGTCAAGCAGGGTTGGCTCCTGGACAGAGGACGCTGCACATGCTTCCCTCCCGCAGCGCCCCCCGCTCTGCTCGAAGAGAGTGACAGAGGGTGTCTCGTCCAGGAGACGGATGGCGAGCCGTCCGATCGGCAGGCTGGTGTCTGATAGTTCTACTGCCAAAGCCTGAGCACGGGTGACTTATCCGAACAAATGAGGAACCCACGCAGCTGAGCAAACAGGAGGAGACAGTGATGTTTCTTTTTTAAAGAAGAAAACATTGCTCACAAGATGAGCTGGGAAATAGCGTCATTTATTTTAGTCTCCGTGCAATGGCAAGGAAGACAATTTCTCACAAAGAGGTGTTCTGGAAAAAAAAAGAGGAGCTGGAGGGACTTTTGGCCACAAAAGGAGGGAATTGTGGTTCTCCTGAAGGTGTGGCTGCACGGGGACAGCGGCTCCCCTGCCACGCCCGCCCCCCCCTCCACCCATTCCGCTCAGCATCCAGCTGTGGCACCTGCCCGGTCGGGGGTAAAGCTGGCCTCAGGTGAGCCTCCCTGCAGGTGGAGGGAAGCCCAGGGGAACCATTGTGAAGACAGATTCTGACCCCGGCTAGACGTGTGACCTGAGCGGATCACTAAACTCTCAGAATCAGGGATGCCACCTGTCAGATGATGGCGCCCCCCTCTCCCCATTCTCTCTGAAGACTTCCGGCCCCACAGAACACGTGCCGTTGCTGGGGCCCTTTGGGGGCCTCTAGCTTTAAGCTCGACAATCCCACAGAGTCTAAACCTCGTCAGAGCTCGTCACATCCTCTACGACGAGAACTGAGGTCGCCCCTGGGGTCGGCACTGGAAGCTCCTCTCTCCTCTGTCCCCTGCCCCGTGGACCAGTGCCCAGGAGTTCCTGAGAGTCTCACGGCCCCAAAGGTCTCGGCCTCCATAGATTTTCAGGGTGCGCTCCATGGACACCCCTGTCTCCTGGCCTCAGCTCCCCAGCGCCGCTATAAAGATATTGCAGGATTGATTCCCGAAGCAACCCACATTCCAGGCCCATTCATCACTGCCTGTGGCCGGGAAGCATGCAATTA